>NW_015505327.1:1280464-1298807 GCF_001515645.1 Sinocyclocheilus grahami | reverse complement strand
TGGAGAGCAGAAGTTTTGATACTTCTGTCTCAGTGAGGGGACAGAAGGAGAAGATGGGAGTTTTTGCAGTGGGTGGGGTTGGTTTGAAGTCCTGTGTGTGTGGGGGTGAGAATTGGCTACTGATTGTTCTGGTTTTGTCTGTGAAGAATGTGGCAAAATCATCAGCTGTTATAGAAGTGGTAGGAGGTGGTGGAGGGGGACAGAGGAGAGAATGGAAAGTTTTGAAGAGATTACGTGTGAGATTAAGCATGCATAAAATATTCTAAAAATATCAAAGACAACATACACAATGACCTGAAGGATATGTGTGTTCATTCAAAGAAAGGTTTTCCTACGAATTAATTAGTAGAAAAGTCAATTTCTACTGTGCAGTGTCTCTTCCTATGGAAAATGCAGTGAGAGTCTCTCTCTTACATTCCTTTGAGCAATAAAACCAGTGTTATCAGCCGTGGTTGCCATGGAACCTGGTGTCTTTCTGAGGTGTTAAGAAGCATTTCGGGGGAAGGGTCCATAGGTCCTCATATGGCTTGTTAACTGAGGGGTGTTACAGAGTATTTGTTAAATATAGCTAACAAAATATATATTGTGTGTTTTTGATTAGTCCAGACGCTACAAGCGCTGTAACAGACTCATTGCAAGTTATCGCAAACGCTTGATTGCAGTTGTTGCTGCTAAGGGTGGCCCAACCAGTTATTAGGTTTAGGGGGCAAACACTTTTTCACACAGGGCCATGTAGTTTTGGATTTTGTTTTCCCTTAATAATAAAAACCTTCATTTTAAAACTGCATGTTGTGTTCACTTGTTATCTTTTACTAATATTTAAATTTGTTTGATGATCTGAAACATGAAAGTGTGACAAACATGTAACAAAATAAGAAATCAGGAAGGGGGGCAACACTTATTCCCACCACTGTATATATATAATTGTGAAAATGGGGGAAAATCACTTTATGAAATATTTTTCTCAAATACACAATTATTGGTACCCCTTGAAATTCTTATGAGTAAAATATCTCTAAAGTATATTCCCAATCATATTTGCATTTTTTAGCACGCCAGGGTGACTAGGAAAATGAAATTACCCAGCCATGAAATATAAATATGAGGGGACACAAAGGCCAAATTCCCTTAATCACCTATCACAATGAGTATAACCAAAGGATAAAGTTCTGATCTGCAGCAAAAAATTGTTGAGCTTCACAAATTAGTAAGTGGCTGCAAGAAAAGAACTAAAGCATTAGAAATTCCCATTTACACCATCAGGGTAATAATTAGGAATTTCCAATCAACAGAAAATGTTACAAATCTGCCTGGAAGAGGATGTGTGTCTATTTTGTCTTAAAGCAAGGCAAGGAGGATAGTCTCCAAGGATCACAACTGGAGAATTTCAGAAAATAGTTGAGTCATGGGGTCAGAAAGCCAAATAAAAAAAAGAATTAAACAGCACCTACATGTTGATCAACAAAAGAAAATTCTCTCATCTAAAAACAAACTCCAGCATATTCATTTGCTAGACACTATTGGAACTTAAAACGGGACTGGGTTCTATGGTCAGATGAAACAAAAAAAATTGCTTTTTAGCAGCATACACTCGAGATGGGTTTGGTGCACACAGGGTTGAAAAAGTACCCATGTGTACAATGAAATATACTGCTGTATCTTTAATGTTGTGGGCCTATGTAACAACGTTTGTAGGTCGGGAAGAAGGAGGCGGGAACCGGCGAACATTTAAACAACCTTTAATAATAAAATAAACTCAAAACAGCGCGACAGCCCCTCGCGGATGACTGTCGCGCACAAACAAAACCAAAACACAAAATAACATCCAGGCCTGGTCCTCTCTCATCTTTCCCTGTCGTCACTCCTCCTTTGTATCCTTCCGGAGCTCCTCCGTGAGACTCGAGACTGGTGAGTGGCGCAGGTGTTGCGCATTCGCAATTACTCCACCGGCCTCGCTCCGTTCCCATGGCTCTCGGCCCCACCCCTCTTGTCACAGCCTATTTTTAGTGGATTCTATCAAATACGAATAGATAAAAAATCAAAACCTGACTGCCTCTGCTAGAAATCTTATATTGGGCCAAGGTTGGATCTTCCAACTGGACAATGATCCAAAAATAAACATTGAAATCAAAATCAAAACAAAAATGGGTCACTGAGTACAAAACCAAGCTTCTGCCATGGCCATCCCAGTCCTCTGACCTGAACTCTATAGAAAATGAGTAGGGTAAACTGAAGAGGAGTAGCACCATCATGGAACTGGGAATCTGAAGGATCTGGAGTGATTCTGTATGATGGAATGGTCACTGATCTCTTGTCAGGTGTTCTCCAAACTCATCAGGCATTATAGGTGAAGGCTCAGAGCTGTTATCTTGACAAAAAGGAGTTTGCAAAAAGCATTTAATAATGGGGTATGATTAATTGTGGCCAATATGTATTAAAGAAAAAAAATTCATAATGAATTGTAGTGGGAAAAAAATATATGTATGTAAATACTGTATATATTACTACGGTATATTATTCCACCTTTATTTGACCCTCTAACTCTAGCACTTTCCATTCTATTTTAATTCTACTTTATCTATATTTATCAAAAACAAACACTAGCTTTCTATTTTTGCTATTTTATCTACTTGTTTTTCTTTGTGTGTGTGTGTATAATATATATATATATATATATATGTGTGTGTGTGTGTAACCCAGGGTAAACTACCTGAAAAATTCCACAATGCACCGTAAAAACTAGGGAGCATTGGTGCTCACTATGGTCCCTTACCGGAAATTACGTCACATTTCTGAAGCGAGAAACATAAACCACATGAAACAACTTGATACATTTAATGACACGTGATAGAAGATTTGAAAAGACAAACCTTTTTATTAGTATATTTCAGCATTAACACATCGTTAGACAGGTAATGAACACATCTAGTTAACATTTATCATTAATATTTAGCTGAGATGTGATTAGTGATTCGGAGGAGGACATCGTTGGAGGCAGACCCAGATAGCTCTGTGATCTCCTCACGATCGAGAGTTCCTCTGGCACAGTAGTTTGGAAGCATCTGCAGCCAGTGTCAGATGGAGTGAGAACCAGAGTGGACAGCACATAATGCTTTATTGCATCCATGACACCAAGATTGAAGTACTTTGTATTATTTTATTTGGCTCTATAGAGTGAAGAGGCCAGTTTTGTGTTTTGATTCAGCCACAATGCACCCGAGCAATGAATCAGGGCTGCAACAGTGGGGTTGATGTATGCATGTGTGTGTGTGTGTGTGTGTATGTGGGCCCACAAACCATTAGTTTTAGAGGTGTTTGAAATCTGAATGCTTACGTAAGCCATGTATTTTTCTTCTTTGCATTTTTAATCACTCTGTACATAGTCTGTGATACACATTGATTGACATTTAATACTGATATTGCTAAATATTTTAAATAAGTCACAGAGACACCTGAAGTTGAACAGCTCTCTTTATTGGAGGTTTATTGTTCCTTGTGACCCTGTCATAAACAGTGAGTAGTTTTTGATTCTACTCTCCTATACACTATTTATTTACCTATTTATATATTTATTGACTTATTTTTTTAAATATTTCTCTGTTTTATTCCTCTATTTATATTTTTATTTATATATTTATGTGTTAATAAACCCCAATATAATTTTGATACCTCTTTGTGAGTTCATTTACTGTATCATATTATTATAGTTTACACCTAAAACAAAGGGTACTTACCTATACTTACCTGAAGTGGAGAGATCTATTACCGTAGGTCCATTAACATCATCCATTCCATCCTGTAACACACAGATAAACCATAGCTTAGCTCATAAGTAAAGTTAATACTAGAGGGGAGTAATAAATATAGTATTTTTTTGAGAAACATATTCTCCATCCTAACAGAACTTGGGAGGTGTAACTCTTGAGAGGGCAGGGGGCGCTACACAAAGTACATACATACTTTTTTATTAAATACAGAGTTCTGGCATGAAACTCTAGATGGCGCAGTTCGATAGGTCTAACTCAATCTGACCTAATTACATCGTTATCACATGGCACAGGTTCTCTCCTGTATCAGTAGCCAATGAGCTCGCTGCTCAACATTCAAATATATGATTAGTGCTTGCAGTAGCAGTTGCAATTTGCTTCAGAACAGCGAAATCAGCATCTAAGATAAGTGAATGCTCTTCTAATCCATTTGTGTATTGCGTGGTCTGCCTAATTGAATTAAAAAATGAGCAACCATAATCAAGTTTAAACTAAATGTCATGTTAGCAGTTTGCATTGTATGCAGGAATGAATATTAAGCATATTAGCAGCAGCATTTAGCATCTGTGTTTATACAGCCAGAGCAAAACACTGCAGTTTAGACCATATGTTATCGCTCTGAGGACACGCCGATAGTAACGGACATGAAACAGGTTAAATGAAATAAGCATTCTTGTGTATGCATTTCAACGGGCGTTCGCCATATAACGTACAGCGGCGATTATTCCAGTGTTCATGTTCGTTATTTCTAAAGTCGATATGATGACTGTGCGGTTGATTTCAGCTGCATGCAGTGTCAGAAGCACACGCTTATCGCAGTCATATCAATGACAGTGTTGCGGGAGACGCTGAAGATCACTATCTACGGCTGTAACAGTTAGTTCAGAGTGAAATGCATTATGGGTAGTGTAGTTCGGATAAATGTGCTTGTGTGACGTGTGCTCTCTCTATGCTGTGTAATTCAGAAAACGGAGAAAGAACATTTATATTCTGCTTTTATTTCCGTTCATTCAAGTCAGTCCACCCAGGGTTTTTTGTGCACTGTAACTTTGACAACTTTTAACTGCACGAGAGAGTAAAATGGCATGCATTGGCTAACTTTGTCTGTCTCATCATTGCACGAACATGAATTAACATGCTGTTACGCTGCCACTGGGACTGATGAAGTGGAGAAAGTAACAGCAGTTATCAAATGACTAAATTATATGTTCTCAGGTGGGTGCTGGGGTCTTATCTATCGGATTGCAACGTATATCCATTTTTAAACATTACAGTGCGCGTCTAATGAAAGTTTAAGCCGGTCGGCGTGGTAGCCCAGGCTCACATAGTCATAGCCCACTATTGTTAAGCCGGTCGGCGTGGTAGCCAAGGCTCACATAGCCATAGGCCACTATTGTTAAGCCGGTCGGCGTGGTAGCCAAGGCTCACATAGCCATAGGCCACTATTGTTAAGCCGGTCGGCGTGGTAGCCAAGGCTCACATAGCCATAGGCCACTATTGTTAAGCCGGTCGGCGTGGTAGCCAAGGCTCACATAGTCATAGGTGTTGTGGATTTTTCTTGGGTGCGGCCAATGAAGTGGAGGAGCAGAGTTCCAGATGTCAAAATAAGACTTTATTTAACTAAGAAATAAAGCCGGGAAGACAGTCACAGCATTCCAAATCATTCCAAAGTCTTTGTTTGTCAACTCATATTATATACCCCTTATTCTCTCCAAATTTGGTCATTTTCTGTTTTTTCTTTGTTCCGGTTACTTTTTATTGGTTATAGATACCTGATTTGCCACAATTGTTTCCAACTCTTTTGGCCTTGTTTTCTAATTGGTTGGTAGTGTGGTCATACTAGATGTGTGTCAAATTTATCTACTTGCTTTTGTTTTGCCACCTTCCATTGGTTGGTAATGTGGTCATACGAGATGTGTGCGTCACATCCATCCACCTGTTCCTGATAATATTAGATTATTTCATGTTTACGTCTGCTGTCTACTGAAAGGTCCATTGTCTAATGGAAGAAACGACCATTATACGTGTTCATAATAATGTTACATTATTTCAAGCTCACTGGTGTACTGTCTAATGAAAGATTCACTGTCTAATGAAAAGACTATTATTCGTTCTATGACATCCAGGGTTAACATAATTCAGCATATTAACTTATATATTGATTACTTTCATTTTCACATAATACTTCAATAAAATTACACAATATAGGCCGCTAGTGTTAAGCCGGTCGGTGTGGTAGCCCAGGCTCACATAGATAGTAATACATGCGGTTCACATGGCTCTTTGGAGCAGCAGCAGTACATATGTCTTGGCGATAGATCTGCTTGTTGGGGGGTGTTTTGTTCTTGTTTTGTACTGTCTTATGTCTCCTGCTTTGTGGGGGTTATTTCATGGATGTTATATTTGCAACAGCAATATTTCTTACATTCTCACAGCAGCATGTTGTGGAAGTATTGGCAGTAGCAAGTCTCAGTGCTTGCTCTGCCGCAGCAGCAGCATAGCAGATCTATTCCGCCAAGACCAAATACATTAACATGGTCATGTACATTACCATGCCAATCCCTCCGAGAGTTGTCATGACAGAAATACATTTATTGTCTTATTGTATCACCCAACCACTCTAAACTTGTGAACTGCTGTCCCAAATGAAGCGTTTTAAAACTTTTGTCTCAAATGTCTGCATAACATTTTCCCATTAACAATGTGAAATATCCATGTGGCCAAACATTGACACATGCCTCAAGCAGTGGTTCCTACATGTTGTTCTTTCATGTCACAAATCAAGCCTCTGTGGCTCCCTCCAATCACCATCAGAGGGCTCCATCACCTGAGTATTGACTGGTTCTTTGACTTAATCTCCCACAACCCCGTGCATGGGACTGATTACCTGCACACCTTCACCTCATTCCCGGGACTATTTAAGCAGCTCTCAATCCCTCACTTATTGCAAAGTCTTGTTTTGCAGTGGCTAACATTTCTGAGTGCTTTTTTACCATGTATTGATCCCTTGTGTATGACCCTGGACTGTACTGCCTTGTTTGATCCTCTGCTGCCTGCCTTTGTGACTCTGTCTCGTTGTAATGGTAACTCTCTGCCTAGTTTGCCCTGACAGTTTGCCTGTATTTTGACTATGCTATTGCTTTGCCTTGGATTTATCTGACGCCGGTGATTGAACTCTGCCTGTTAGTTTTGAGCACTTGTTAATAAAGCTGCACGTGGATCCCAACTCTGTTGTTTCCTTGTTACAGAAGACTTTGCCAGACACCGATCCAGCAGCTATCTATCGTCTAACCACGGAAGTGTCTGCTCAAGTGTCAGTTCTGGCTGCCCATCAACAACAACTCAACCGCTTCACCTCATTTACTGAGGAAATGGTGAAGACGCTGCAATCCTTCCGTCTCCCTATGTCTGAGTGCGTTTACATGGACAACAATAATCCGCTATTAACACAATTAAGACAATACTCTGATTAAGAATCTACCATGTAAACAGAGATTTTTGATTACCTTAATCCGGCAAATCGAATTAAGACATGTGGAGTATTCTTATTTTAGTCGCATTATTGAAGTGCAGTCTAGACATGTACACACCTAAATCAGACTATTACCATCGTGTAGGACTTTTCACCGGCAGCCTTGAAAGCCTATCAACACCTGAAGGAACAAATTACCACTGCTTCTATTTTACATCACCCCGACCCCGAACTGGAATTTGTAGTAGAGCTGGATGCATTGAGAACAGGCATTGGAGGCACTCTCTCAGTGGCACGGTAACCCCCCTAAGCTTTTCCCCTGTGCCTTCTATTCATGCAAAATGAACAAAATTATGACATCAGTAACTGGGAACTTCTTGCCATGAAGGCAGCTTTCAAGGAATGGCGTCATTGGCTTGAGGGGGCCAAGCATCCATTTGGAGTTCTAACTGATCAACATAATCTGGAATATCTCCATTCAGCTAAGAGACTCCATCCTAGACAGACAAGATGGGCATTGTTGTTCACTCGCTTCAATTCTCCTTCAGGAACTCGAGCTGCGTAGAAACGCTTTGGGAACGCCCCGCGAGACCACGTTCTGAAGCATGTTGTGACTTGCACTGTAGCCAAATTAAATATCGAGTAGCCAACCGAGAAACAGGACGCTCATCCGAAAAGCAAACTGGATGAGCGTTTCCTTAACCCCCTGGGGTCGAAAGCCCGCACTGGTGCGGTCCGTCTCGTATTTTCTTGATGACAGCGAAAAGAACTAAAAATACTTCGTCAAATATTCTGTGATAAAGTAATCCGTATGAAACCAACGCGATTTCCAGTTTTGCCGTCTCAGCTCATTATCTCTAATGCGGTCACGTCCATGAGCCGATCGCGCTTTTCATTTTATAAACATCCATGTGAGACGCGCGCGCGCGCGCATGTAATCGCCCACATCATCCGTAAACAAACGTGAAGAGCTCATCCCAGCTACTTTTTGTTTCTGGAAGAAGATGCGCTGAGAGGAATAACCCAGAATTTACCTCATAATGCGATGCGTCGCGCATCTAGATCCAGTGGAGGATACCACTCTGATGAGTAGCCTAAGATTACTTGCATCTGTTATTGTGTTATTGTGACATAACTTGTACACATTTTACTAGTTAGACATTTCCCAAACTATAATTCCTGACTACATGTATGAAATCAAGTGAAACATTTTGAAATATGTGTCATTTCATTGTCTAAATGTCTCACAACGCCAGGATGTTTGTTTAATGTTTTATAACACATACAACCACAAGATATAAAAGTAGTGTTAACACTATGGATGTTATTAGAGTCTAGGATTGTTTGGCACAAAGGTGTGTTACTATTCAAGTCTCAGTGTTCAGATCAGTATGTTCAATCATGTGTCTTCGACCTTCACTGTGTATATTTTTATTATATTGTATTGTAAATAAAATATAATCAAAAACCCACATTATTTTACTCTCCTCACAGTATTTCTTACCTGCCTCAGTCACATTCATATTGATGGCCCATTATGGGAGGCCATTTGTCTCGCAGGTGTGAATCACTAAATATTCATGACCATTGTCACTCCCTTGCATATGCCTTTCTAACATAAATCATGTCTTACAAAAGTTAAATCAATATATTGTTTTCTGTGAACGAGTAAACAGGATAACTTTCACATCATTTTGTAGCAAAAACTCTAGTCTAACACATCCAGTTCTCAAAAGTCTTGTGAACAAATATTCTGTGTGTTTTATGGCCTTAAAAATGTTTCACTAACCACGCATAAACATTTTCTCAAAAACACAAACATGTACATTCATTCTGCTCACATATTATTGTAGTTTGTGCTGAATACAGTGTTATCAGACTTTAGCCATTAATACTGCAGATACTGAAAAAACAAAAAAATGTCAGTGCATGTCAAAACTTTTCCAGGACCCCAAAACACCCTCAGACCCTAGAGGGTTAAAGTAAAATCCCAACTTTCATGACGGGGCCTTCCGTTTTTCCCTGATCTCCATGCTGAGATATCAAGATCGTGGGAGAAACCATATTCGTCCCGACTCTTCAGCCCCACTATGTCTAATTACTCAAACATCACAGGGCTGAATGAGAAGATATATGGGGCTATGTCGGCAGTGGAGCAGATGCTCGCGAGCTATCTCTCCCCGTCCTCAGAATCATCCCTGAAGCTTCCAACCAGGCCAGTAAAGCTGACATCCAGCCTGATTGGGAAAGCTTATATGGCGGCAGGTCAGGCAGGCGTGTCTGCACACTATGGCGCTGTTGCAGGTGTACCAGGCCAACCTACTAAAAGACCTGAATGAAAGGGAGGAAGAGAAATCCGACGTGGTCGAATTGCGTCGGGCCACAGACCTGTCGCTTCGGGCCACCAAAAAACAGCCAGAGCCATCGGCCAATGGCACCATTTGTGGCCACGAAGTGGCACCTGTGGTTGAATCTGTCCGAGCTTCAAGATAAGGACAGATTCTTCCTGCTGGATGCCTTCTGGCCTCTTCGGCGGCGCAGTAGATGCTGTCGTCGAGAGGTTTCAGGAGGCGAAGAAGCAGGCGGCGGCACTTCCTCCCTCGCCGTTCATAGGTCAGCAGTCCCAGCTGCTCAGCTCCTCATATAGCCAGACCCAGAAAACAGAGTGTCGCGACCCAGAAAGAGCTCTTGGTCGGAGTCCTCTTAGCAGAAAGCGGATCTGTGGACCGTTATTCTGTAAAAGAGAACCTCTGCCAAGCCAAAGACAGAATACCCTGGGGAGGAGAGCTACACACCTCAGTATACAGTGCCCGATCCTCCTCAGTGCCCTCCGGGAGCTTCACTGATACCCCTGCCACCCCTGGTGCTTCAGGGCTCCGTGAGCTCCAATGAGCGAATATCCCAGCTGCCGCCCGGCGACGGTACGGCACAGGGAAGCTCGTCCCCTCAATTGAGGGCGCTAGAATGGTCAGGTCGGATGTTCCCTTCCAGTTATCCGCTTCAGGGCACCAAAGTGGCTCCTCTAGCGACACCAGAGGCCAGCCTCGAGAGACTGGTTCCCTTAGTAGACTTTCTGACAGTGTGGAAACTTCTGCCAAATGTCTCACAATGAGTCCTGCACACTGTGAAAAGAGGTTACAGAATTCAGTTCGGTTTTCTTCCACCTCTCTTCAACTGGGTCATTCCTACATTAGTAGGCCCCGAGCAGGTTCTGGTATTGGAACAGGAAGTAGATACTCTCTTGAGGAAGGAAGCCATAGAACGTGTTCCTCTCACTCTCTCACTCTCTCTCGCTCTCTCTCTTAAGAGAGAGACTCCGGGTTCTACAGCCGTTACTTCATCGTTCCGATCATAGATCTGCGTCTATTGAACCGCGCTATCAAATGGTTTCGGTTCAAGATGCTCACTATCAAACAAGGAGTTTTCAAGATGGCCAAGTATATGGCGTGCCGTCTGTTCCTCAGCGTGTTTGTCTTCACCTTGTTTGTTGTTATGTGTTCCACCATAATGAGTCAGCCAGCTTTGTTAATGTATGATCGTCAAACTCTATTTGACATTACATTTTCGATGGAAGGATTGCATAAAATTTTTCGAGAGGATGCGACACTCATCGCTCTCGGTAGTGTCGCATCCTCTCGTAAAATTTTACGGTATCCGTTTGCGAAGTTTCTGTGTCGACTGCCCTGAGAAAGCGTCGTAGAAGACACGGATATCGAGGCAGAATTTTAGTAAAGCTGAAGGCAAGCCTATCATCCCAGATGGTCACACCATATTCCCCTTTACTTGATCTAATGAAGGAGAAGGATTATTTCATTGCTGTTCGTTCAACGGAGACGCCATACCAGGGGATTACACCTGTTCTTCCGGGTTTTGATGGTCAACTCCCGCTACACCGGCTCCCCCTGCTTCGCAGACGGAGATCGATTTCGCAAAGTTTACGACCTCTGCTCTGCGATTTGGATATAACGGAGGGTTCTACTGAACTAAGGTTTGCTTTAATTAATGTGCGACGTCTCGCAAATGAAACGTTTATTTTAAATTACTTTTTTAACCCTCAGAGCCTGGATATTTTATGTCTGACTGAGACTTGGCTAAATACTGGTGACTTAAGCCCGTTTTCAGAGTTGCTTCCTTCAAAATGTGCTTTTCTGAATTCCCCTCGGGCGTCTGGTCGTGGAGGTGGCCTGGCAACTATTTAGAAGAACACTTTTAAAGGTGCTGTATGTAGGATTGACTAGGTTGAACTAGGTATTGCAGTCCAAATTCAAAATATTGGAGAGGGTTTTTTTCTCGGTCCCTCCTTCTCAGACTTGAAGCACACGCAGGTTGCCAGATTGACGACACCAACAGAAACAAGCGCACCTGACGATGGAAAGCATTGAGCCTTACACTGTAAGTTGATCAGCTAATGTGTACGTTTGCAATATTTGTATTGCAAATTATAAACCAACTCATGTGTATTTTTATAAATCTGAATCTGCGTCTCATTTTGGAGGCTGCTGCTGCGTCCTCCGGAGGTCGCATTTCACAAACCTAAACAGAGACCGACAATCCGGCCCGGAATGCACATTTTCAAAGGAGAATAACTGACTGTAGCATTGTTTTTCAGATAAACAAATATGTTAACTTAGCATGTTTCTTAAATATCTGCAAACATATTATGGTATTTTTATGCTTTAGTAGAGTCAAAAACTTTCATACAGCACCTTTAATTGTCGATATCTTCACACCAGAGTGTTTACCAGTTTTGAACTGCAACTGTTTCAGCTAAACTCTATACAATCAACTGTTTGTGCCATTATATATTGGCCTCCTAATTATAATAAGGATTTTATACAGGAGTTCTCAGACTTTGTAAGTGAGATCTGTTTAAAATATGACCCATTTTTAATTGTGGGAAATTTCAATGTGCATGTTTGTTGTCCCTCCAATGCACTGGCTAAAGATTTTTTGGACCTGATCGACTCTTTTAACCTTACACAACACATATATGGATCTACTCATGTTCATGGACATACATTGGACAAAATATTAACTTATGGCCTCGCTTTTGGGGATGTTAAAATTCATGATTTAGCCCTTTCTGATCATATGCCCATTACATGTACTGTAACTATCCATGGTGTTATTCATAATACCTCATATCAAGTCAAGTCACCTTTATTTATATAGCGCTTTTAACAATACAGATTGTGTCAAAGTAATAACTCTAGATGCTGCATTTTGGACCAGCTGGAGTTTGTTTGAGTGTGCAGAACAACCACCCAATAAAGCATTACAATAATCTAACCTTGAGGTCATGAACGCATGAATTAATGTTTCTGCATTTGACATTGAGAGCATAGGTCGTAATTTTGATATATTTTTGAGATCGAAAAATTCAGTTTAACAAATGCTAGAAACGTGGCTTTCAAAGGAAAGATTGCTATAAAATAGCACACCTAGGTTCCTAACTGATGACGAAGAATTGACAGAGCAGCCATCAAGTGTTAGACAGTGTTCTAGGTTATTACATGCAGAGGTTTTAGGTCCGATAATTAACACCTGCTTTTTCAGAATTTAACAGTAAGAAATTACTCGTCATCCAGTTTTTTTTATATTGACTATGCATTCCATTAGTTTAAATTGGTATGTTTCGCCGGGCCGCAAAGAAATATAGAGCTGAGTATCATCAGCATAACAGTGAAAGCTAACACCGTGTTTCCTGATGATATCTCCCAAGGGTAACATGTAAAGCGTGAAAAGTTAACAGCCCTAGTACTGAGCCTTGAGGTACTCCATACTGCACTTGTGATCAATATGATGCCTCTTCATTCACTGCTACGAATTGATGGCAGTCAGATAAGTACAATTTGAACCATGCTAATGCACTTCCACTAATGCCAACAAAGTTTTCTAGTCTATTCAAAAGAATGTTGTGGTCAATAGTGTCGAACGCAGCACTAAGATCCAGTTGCACTAATAGAGAGATACAACCACGATCAGATGATAAGAGCAGGCCATTTGTAACTCTAATGAGAGCAGTCTCAGTACTATGATACGGTCTAAATCCAGACTGGAAATCCTCACAGATACCATTTTTCTCTAAGAAGGAACAATTGTGAGGATACTACCTTTTCTAGTATCTTGGACAGAAAAAGGAGATTCGAGATCAGTCTGTAATTAACTAGTTCTTTGGGGTCAAGTTTTGTTTTTTTGATGAGAGGCTTAATAACAGCCAGTTTGACGGTTTTAGGGACATATCCTTATGACAGTGACAAATTAATAATAGTCAGAAGAGGATCTATGACTTC
This sequence comes from Sinocyclocheilus grahami, assembly GCF_001515645.1. Lineage (NCBI taxonomy): Eukaryota > Metazoa > Chordata > Actinopteri > Cypriniformes > Cyprinidae > Sinocyclocheilus > Sinocyclocheilus grahami. The sequence goes on along the minus strand of NW_015505327.1, from coordinate 1,285,275 downwards.
TGGAAGCACCTCTTTTAGGAGCTTAGATGGAATAGGGTCTAACATACATGTTGTTGGTTTAGATGATTTAACAAGTTTATAAATTTCTTCTCCTATTGTAGAGAATGAGTGGAATTGTTCCTCAGGGGATCTATAGCGAGATACTGTAGCTGACAGCTGCATGGTTACATTTTTATCTCTAATAGTATCGATCTTGGAAGTAAAGTAGTTCATAATGTGACGACCCTGAATCTCCTGATCCTATTGAAGCAGAGCGTGGAGGATTTTGATTGGTTGTCAACCTGTTAATTGATCATTAGTTTGAGTATTTAAGAGTGTTCTCTGTTATTTGGGGTAGGCACTCCTGGTGGGCTAGTTCTCTCAGGGGTGTCTCTTTCTGACTCTTTTCTTGTTTGTTTCTTTTGCCATTTCTTATATTGTGTAGTTAAAGTTTTATATTAATTTAATTATTTTCATTACTACCCCTAGACTTCTGTTTATTGTCATTACAAAAAGTGCTTATGTAGAAAGGAGCATGATATTCAATAAGCCAAGCTTTATCATTTGTTTATCCGTATTACATCTGTTTTTTATTTGTTGACCATCAATTAAATTGATACTTATAAATTGGTTTGGACGTTTCTTGAATTTTCTAGTTCGGGGAACAGACACAGTCTCTATAGTGTGATATCAAGGTGAAAGGGTCTCTATGTGCTGAGAATTAACTGATTGTCTGTAACGTGAGGCGGCTAGCAGACAGTTGGTTTAGCCAGTCTGTCCACTTCCTGACCTGGGCCCCAGTTAGTCAAGTGCAAACTCTAAGACTATGTGCCATATTTCTAGACAGAAGAGCGGCACCACCCCAGGAGGGATGAAGACCATCTCTTTTCAACAGGTCAGGTCTGCCCCAAAAACTCGTCCAATTGTCTATGAAACCTATGTTATTTTGCGGGCACCACTTAAGACATCCAGCCATTGAGTGACGACAGTCTGCTATGTATCACATCACCATGGTAAGCAGGGAGGGGACCAGAGCATAATACAGTTTCTGACATCGTACTTGCAAGTTCACACACCTCTTTAATGTTATTTTTAGTGATCTCCGACTGGCGAAGTCGAACATCATTAGCGCCGGCGTGAATGAAAATCTTACTGAATTTACATTTAGCATTAGCCAGCACTTTTAAATTTGCCAAGATCTCACACGCTCTGGCTCCCGGTAAACATTGGACTATGGTGGCTGGTGTCAAGTCAAGTCGCCTTTATTTATATAGCGCTTTTAACAATACAGATTGTGTCAAAGCAACTGTACAGCATTAATTAGGGAAATAGTGTGTCATTTATGACCCTTTGTCTCTAAGCATGGTAATTTGCACATGTAATTCACTTGGGGTGCGGATGCACAAACTAATAAAAAATCTTAGAACACTAATATGTTGCGTAGGTGTAAACATACAATATACACTCTCAATTAGATCATCCGAATACGAATTCATAGATACTAAACATGGTAGGGTTATATATATGTAAGCTGACAGGAGTGAGTATTTCGATCATAAGCCTGCATAAAACCGTATACACTCTCAAAGACCAAATACACGATGACAATAATATACACAATGACCTGAAGGATACACTGTTCATTCAAAGAAAGGTTTTCCTATGAATTACTTAGTAGAAAAGTCAATTTCTACGGTGCATTGTGCCTCTTGCTCTGGAAAATGCAATGAGAGTCTCTGCTCACATTCCTTTAGATCGTAAATGTATCTGGTGTCAGTGTCGCTATGGAACCAGGGGCCTGTTCGGCTTCCTAGGGTGTTACAAAAGTATTTGTTAAATCTAGCTAACAAAATATATATTGTGTGTTTTGAGTGGTCCAGACGCTACAATATTGCTGGAAATGAAGTGTCCCCAACTAAGCAAGCCAGAAGCCAGTTCTCCTCTGGCCAGACGAAACCAGCAGTTCAATTCCAGGCTGCAGCAAAGTCACATTGTGCAGAGGACTCAACTGGCTCCTGTGGTCTTGTCCCGGTGGTCGTCAGCCTAACTATTTCCCTGCATTTATCACATGTGAATCCCTCGTCGCCGACAGAGAGAGCTAAACTATACACGTGGCAAGCGGTGCAAGCAACAATAGCAGGAGAAGAAGCCATTACTCACCGTGATTGATGAATGATTCTGACACTGGTAACACTGTTGTTTGCTGAACTTGTGAAAACCGGAGTGAGAGAGTAAAGAAACGGAGCGAGAGAAAGAAAAAAGAAAAGAAAACCGCAATAGACGTGAATGGAAACGCTAATGACAAGCTAACCGGCTAACGAATGCTAACGCTCTGCACTCGCGATTTTAGAATAAAAGCAAACAATCAAATTAATCAGATTAGTTTGATAGATAATATCAGAAATATTGTGGGAATTAAGTTATATTTTATCACTTTATACAACAGAGAGTGATAGTAAGAGATTCAACAGAAATGCGAAGCTACACGGAGCTACAATCACAAACCACTCAGCAGCACGGCAGACAGGAAACAGAAAGGAGAAAGGATGGAGACGACACACCGATGTCCAATTAGTCAGGTTCGGAATTTAAGTGCAGCCACCATTGAGCAGTTTAAAAATGCATTACTTGAATCTGATATAAATTTGACTTTGGAGAGCCCATCTTTGCATTTAGACGTGAATGCTTCACTTGATACTTTTAATTCTGTATGTTCCTCTATCTTAAATTCCATTGCCCCTCTGAGGATTAAGAGTGTTAAAGTGTTGAAAATGAAAACACTTTTTTTCAAAAGCTAACTTTCATTAGCTTTTGAAAAAGCTAATGAAAATTAGCTTGTGTTTTACTTACCCTCGAAGCATCCTAGGTGTATATGACTTTCTTCTTTCAGACAAATCCAGTCAGAGTTATATTAAAAATTGTCCTGGCTATTCCAAGCTCTATCATTGCAGTCAGCGGGTGTTGCAGTTGAACGGTCCACAAGTTGTCAAATAAAGCTTGCGCATTCATAATAAAATGTGCCGCAGACGGCTCCGGGGGATGAATAAAGGCACCCTGTAGCAAATCCATGAGTTTTTGTAAGAAAAATATCCATATTTCAAATGTTATAAACACTTTTCTCTCACTTCCGCTGACTGTCATACACTGAAGCAGTTCCAGCGGATGACGTAAGACGTGCGGCGTTGCATGATTAGTGATGAATACGGAGAGAGAACAAAACAAAACGCTGGTCACGAATTGGAAGTACAAACCGAAGATTTGCAAAGAAAAATGTCAATGAATTTTGATATAAACCAAGAGGACACTGGAAACTTCGCTTCCTTTGCTCCTATTAAACAAACTCGTGAGACTAGCATATCTCAGAGGCACGCGCGCATACGTCATACGCCTTCCGCCGGAACGGATCCGCATATGACAGATAACGGAAGTGAGAGAAAAGTGTTTATTACGTTTGAAATATGGATATTTTTCTTGCTTGTCCACTCACTCCAATATTGCTTGTTCGCACTCAGACTGTGTGCAATCGCGATCTCTCCATGCTTTGAAAGTAGAAATAATTTCTCTTTGCACCTGGATTAAACTTTGTCAAGTTATCAACCATTCAGAATAGATTCATGCCTGATCGATGAAAATCCTACTGGAAATTTTATTGACTGTAAGAGAAATCCACCAGAAAGTCGTTCAACAATCAAAGATGGAACTTTAAATTCTTTACAATGTAAGTTTATGCTAGAAATGTTTTGGAATGGGATATTTGTCTGATTTGTACATATAAATATCTAGTCTGCCTTACTGCATCACTACATTGTACAGACATTAGGGTCAAAGCCATCTGATGTTCCATTTATCTAAATAAATAGGCCTAACAAAACTGTATATGGCTCTTAAATCACTGCTTATAAAAATTCAGTGTCGTCATATTTTGAATACCTCAAACTGAATTGAGGTCATTTGTTTTATAATTTTATTACTGACTGTGTACTTGTCTTTTTTTTGTAAATTCAATTCAGTTTGAAATCAAATTCGTAATCAAGCTTCCTTGTGCTGTAAGCTTTTGCAACAAAGTTAGCCTATTTTAAAGACACAAATACACAGAATGAGCAAATGTTTAAGATCGAGATTTCTGTAATGGTAATTGATCAATAAAAGCCTATATTAAAATCTGTTCATCATATAAAGCGATTGTGTCTTTTTAGAAGACTTGGACTAAACCAATTTCAAAGCTTGAAATAATGATTGCCTTGAAAAAATGGATGGACAAATCAAATTAAAATATCTATATGGCAGTATACAGTATGTGGTAGTTTTGCCAATGGTATTAAAAATTAGTCATCATGAAATCAAAAATGACCGTACTTACTTTTTTAGTGCACATTACTAGTCTTGTGGTGAACAATAGAACCATGCAAATCAATACACTGCAAAAAAAATTGTCTGCCGTCGCTTCCACTCTGGAATGGTGTTTTCGCTCTGATGACGTCAGTTTGACGGCTTGGGGAGAATCGTATAAGTCATGGCGTAAGGACTGCTGTTTCCGGGTCCATGCCTCTACTCATTTCACTTGAGAATACTATCTCAATAGCCATTTATGAGCACTATTTAATATTACATGTTTAAGCTAAGCATTTAAAAATTTGCTGTGCACACTACAGTCTCCGTGCTCACAGTGTCTCAGACACTAATATTTTAGCTGAATCACTGTCAGGCCTTCTGGGATTTCAGTATGGAGATAAAGGTTAGGGTTATACTTTTTCAGTATTACATGACGTCGTGAGTATGTATATTAGCACAGTTTGTTGTTTTTTGGGGGGCATCTGACAATGTTAGGACCC
>NW_015505327.1:1271651-1279559 GCF_001515645.1 Sinocyclocheilus grahami | reverse complement strand
AGCTTGAAATAATAAGCTTGAAATAATGATTGCCTTGAAAAAAATGGATGGACAAAAATATTTTTAATTATTAAAATATCTATATATTTTATACAGTATGTGTTAGTTTTGCCAGTGGTATTGAAAATGATTATTTGTCATGAAATCAAAAATTACCCTAATTAATTTTTAGTGCACGTTAATTGTCTTGTGGTGAACAATTGAACCATGCAAGTCAATACACTGTAAAAAAAAATTGTCTGCCTTCGTAATCTTTCATCAAAAACTGCTTCCGCTCTGGCATGGCGTTCTCGCTCTGATGATATCAGTTTGACGACTTGGGGAGAATCCGCTTGTTAAGTCATGACGTAAGGACTGCTGTTTCTGGGTCCATGCCTCTACTTATTTCACTTGAGAATACTATCTCAATAGCCATTTATGAGCACTATTTAATATTACATGTTTAAGCTAAGCATTTAAAAATTTGCTGTGCACACTACAGTCTCCGTGCTCACAGTGTCTCAGACACTAATATTTTAGCTGAATCACTGTCAGGCCTTCTGGGATTTCAGTATGGAGATAAAGGTTAGGGTTATACTTTTTCAGTATTACATGACGTCGTGAGTATGTATATTAGCACAGTTTGTTGTTTTTTGGGGGGCATCTGACAATGTTAGGACCCAGAAGCGGTGAAGCATTATATCAGATATAACAAGCAGATATTCTTAATCACTCTTATCCAACCGTGAATCTGCTATGAGCAAGAGGTGGAGGTGCACCACAATAAAACCCCGCCCTTTATTCAATATTCCGTTTCACTTGGAAATACATCATAACACTGAAGTCGGCTGCAACTTCCAGTTCACAGGTACTATAATATTGATTTTTTTCAAGGTATTGAAGTTAGAAATTCCTGTATCATTACCACTAATTCACATACTTTGTCAATAAGATAAAAGTGGGTTTTGTTGAAAATAGCTATTATCCACATAGATCTTTGATATTAATATTTTTTGGTAATTCATATATCGCAGGCTAAAAAGTAACTAATAACTAGTACTCGGAGTAGTTTTTGAGAGGAGTACTTTGTACTTTTACTTAAGTACTGTTTTGACACCAGTACTTTTACTTGTAATTGAGTATTATTTCAGTAATGTAACAGTACTTGTTCTTAAGTACAAATGTTCAGTACTCTTTCCACCACTGGTTAAAACCTACAAACTGTGGTTATGATCTTATTCCATCAAGATTAGTTAAGAACATTTTTGATATTATTGGTCCCAGTATACTGACTTTAATTAATAGAAGCTTCAAAACAGCAGTAGTTCCAATGGATTTTAAGCATGCCATTGTACAGCCCCTTTTGAAAAAAACTAATTTGGATTCAAATGTTTTATCTAATTACAGGCCTATTTCTAAATTGCCAGTTTTATCTAAGATTCTAGAAAAAGTTGCATTAAACCAATTGCAGACCTTTCTAGTTCAAAATGAGATCTTTGAGAAATTTCAGTCAGGGTTTAAAGCAAGTCATCGTACAGAAACGGCCTTGTTGAAAATTTTAAATTATATTTTTATTTCGATTGATTCAGGCAGCTCAGTGGTTTTAGTTTAACTAAATCTCAGTGCTGCATTTGATACCATTGATCACAATATTCTTGTCTCTCATCTAGAAAAGATGGGATGGGCCTAGTCTTGTTTTCATTATATATGTTACCCTTAGGTTCTATATTTCATAAGCTGGAGTATTTTTTCATTGTTACGCAGATGACACTCAGGTGTATCTACCTTTGCAGAAACAGGATAAAAGCTCTTTTGAGTCATTTTTCAATTGTTTTCATGAAGTTAAATCTTGGATGCCACAAAATTATCTGAATTTGAATGAAAGCAAAACTGAAATAATCTGGTTCGGGGCTCCTAACACCCAAAACTCTTTTGACTTGCAATTTAGCTCCCTTCTGTAAATCTGTGGTGAAGAACCTTGGTATCTAATTTGATAGTTCTTTGAAATTTGATAAACAGATCAACTCCGTGGTCAAATCTTGTTCTATTTAAGATCAATAGCAAACAAAGGTTAAACCATTTCTGTCCTCCAGTGATTTTGAAAGGGTTATTCATGCTTTTATTTCTGTAAAACTGGATTACTGTAACTCACTGTATGTGGGTATTAGCCAAGTATTGTTAAATCGTCTTCAATTGGTTAAAAATGTGGCTGCTGGGCTTTTAACAGGTACTCGTAAAAACAGCATGTAAAACCGATTTTAGCATCACTTCAATGGTTGCCAGTGTAGTACAGAATTGATTTTAAACTATTGATTGTTGTATATAAAGCATTGCATAATTTGGCCCCACCATATTTAGTGGATCTCCTTCGTATATACAAACCACCCAGGTCTTTCAGATCAGCAAATCAAATGATTCTAGACATTGCAAGGACTAGATTGAAATTGAGTGGTGACCAGGCATTTGCAGTAGCAGCTACAAAGGGCTGGAATAAGCTACCTCTACATCTCAGACTGGCTCCGTCATTAGGTTATTTTAAAGTGCATTTACTTGAATTAGCGTTTGGTTCTGCAGATTAATTAGCAAGAGGCTTTTTTATAACATTTGTTGTTGTTGGACATTGTTTGTCTGAAAGTTAATTCTGTGTAATTTAGGGTTAGGGTTATTTAGGTTTAGGGTTTATTTAGAGATTGTACAGCACATTGGTCAACGTTACATTGTTTTAATTGTGCTTTATAAATAAATAAACAAAGAGAAACAGATTGTGTCTCAAATCAGGTCCGAGAACTGGTTTGTTACGATAGATCTCAAGGATGCATACTTCCACGTATCCATCCTTCCTCAACACAGAAGGTTCCTGAGGTTTGCTTTCGGGGGCGAAGCATACCCGTATCTGGTTCTTCCGTTAGGCCTGTCACTCTCACCCCGCACTTTCACTAAGTATGTGGATGCTGCCCTGGCTCTGTTGCGACTCCAGGGCATCCACATACTGAATTACATTGATTATTGGTTGATATTAGCTCAGTCAGAGCAGATGGCTGCTCGGCATCGAGATGTCGTCCTCGCCCATATGAAGGAGCTGGGGTTATGGCTCAACGCCAATAAAAGTGTGCTTTCTTCACTACAGAGGACCACTTTTCTGGGCGTGGTGTGGGATTCGACAACAATGCTGGCACGGTTGTCTCCTGCTCGTATCGAAGCGATTCTCACAGCTGTGAGGGGAGTGAGGGAAGGCCAGTCACTCATTGTCAAACAGTTTCAGAGACTGTTGGGTCTGAAGGCAGATGCGTCCAAGGTGATACTTTTTGGCATACTGTACTTGAGACCCTTGCAGTGGGGGCTCAGGACCAAGGGGTTTTACCCGAGGGGGAACCCGCTTTGCACGAACAAGGTCACGCGGCGATGCCTTAGTCATGTGGAAGAAACCTTGGTTCCTGTCTCAAGGCCCGATATTTGGGGCTCCCCAATATCGGGCCTCCCTCCCTCACAGGCTGGTGAGTGGTCATGAGTGGCCGCTCTGCCCAAGGTCTGTGGGAAGGCCATCATCTCACGTGGCACATAAACTGCCTGGAGATGCTGGCCTTGTTTCGAGCTCTAAAACACTTCCTTCCAGACCTAAGGGGACATCATGTGCTTATCCCCACAGACAACACATCGGTGGTCTCCTACATCAACCGGCAGGATGGTCTGTGCTCGGTCCCCCTTTAACAGGCTGGCACAACAGATCCTCCTGTGGGCTCAGGGAAAGCTCCTCTCAATCAAAGCAGTCTACATCCCTGAGCACCTCAATCAGGGAGCAGACATTCTGTCGAGACAGGGGCTGAGGGAATGGAGGGAATGGAGGCTTCACCCATAGGTGGTGGAGCTCCTATGGAGGGAGTTCGGCCAGGCGGAAGTGGATCTATATTCGTTGCAGGAAACGACACCGGAGAGGAGCTCCAATTGAGAGGAGCTTTCCCTGAGCCCACAGGAGGATCTGGTGTGCCAGCCTGTTAAAGGGGGACCGAGCACAGACCATCCTGCCGGTTGATGTAGGAGACCACCGATGTGTTGTCTGTGCGGATAAGCACATGATGTCCCCTTAGGTCTGGAAGGAAGTGTTTTGGAGCTCGAAACAAGGCCAGCATCTCCAGGCAGTCCGCTCTGGTTCTCCCTCACGCATCCAGCTCCACTTGGACTGGACGCCATGGTGCAGACGTGGCCAAGGCTCCGTCTGTATGCTTTTCCCCTGATCGCTCTGCTACCGGGAGTTCTGGAGAGAGTACGCCCGGATGGGGTCTATCTTCTGTTAGTAGCCCCGTTCTGGCTGGCCCGAGTATGGTTCTCGGACCTTGTGTCCCTCCTCGACGGCTCTCAGCGGGAGATTCTGATCAGGAGGCTCAGGCGGGGGGCACCATCCTTCACCCCCGCCCAGAGTTATGGAAGCTGTGGGCATGGCCCCTGAGGGGGCACAGCTCCTAGCATCCAGTCTCTCAACTGAGGTTGTTGAGACCATATTCCAGTCCAGAGCTCCCGCCACGAGGAAACTGTATGCCTTGAAGTGGAAACTTTTCACTACTTGGTGCGGACAGTGACTGCAAGACCCAGTCAGCTGCCCAGTTGGTACATTTCTGGAGTTTCTGCTGGAGCACTTCTACACAGGGTTATCTCCCTCCACTCTGAAGGTATAGGTGGTGGCCATAGCTGCTTACCACACCCTTCTAGGTGGTCAGTCAATGGGAAGACACCCGTTAGTTACACGTTTCCTCCATGGCAACCGGAGGCTGACGCCAGTACAGCGCACCAAGGTGCCCTCATGGGACCTGGCAGTGGTTCTGGAGGCTTTGTGCAATGCTCCTTTCGAACCCATTGAAGATATCTCTGACAAGCTCCTCACGCTGAAGACGATCTTCTTACTCACCATATCCTCGCTGAAGAGGATAGGGGATCTTCAGGCACTCGCTGTATCATGCCTGGAGTTTGCCCCGGGCATGGTTAGGGCGTTCCTTTACCCGAGACCAAGGGATGTCCCTAAGGTGACCACTTCTTTGCCAGGTCCTGTAGTACCGCAAGCCTTCTGTCCGCCGCCCTTCCAGGAAGCAGGCCAGGAAAGACTCAATCTGCTTTGTCCAGTGAGAGCACTGGATGCTTACGTTCACAGAGCTGCCCAGTGGCGTAAGGCATGTCAGTTATTCGTTTGCTTTGGTCTGCCTAAGAAAGGGGCTCCAGCGACCAAGCAAACTATGAGTAGGTGGGTGGTCGAGACTGTCACACTGGCCTACGAGTCCTCTGGCCTCCAGTCACCCATTAGGGTCAGAGCGCACTAAACTAGGGGTATGGCGGCCTCCAAGGCCTTATCAGTGGGCATGGCCCATCATGATATTTGTGCTGCGGTGGGCTGGTCCTCTCCCCACACATTTGTCTGGTTTTACAATTTAGACCTGACATCTACCCCAGGGTCCCAAGTTCTCTTGTCTTGATGTTCTCACCAGATACACACTAGACAGGGACTTTGCTCATATGGCGCAGTGGGTATTCTTGTTCCCAGAGTGTTTTGACTCAGCTCGAGTTCCTGAAGGGGAACGTCTCCAGGTTACGTATGTAACCATGGTTCCCAGAAGGGAACAAGATGCTGCGTCTCTCTGCCATACTCCCTGCAGGCACTCGCTTTCGCAGAAGCAAACATGTGCGCTTGCTGGATGCGCTTTTATGCCTCCTGGTTGCTCACATCACCCCGCTCGTGAGGTCTCGCTTCTCTATTGGACTGATTTCATACAGTACATGCTTCAGAACGTGGTCTCGTCGGGGCGTTCCCAAAGCATTTAGACGCAGTGTCTCGTTCCCTTCGGGGAACCATGGTTACATACGTAACCTGGAGACATTTCATGGTAACTTACCAACCAGGTTTCAAGAGCACCAAGGCAGATGCTTTCTCTCAGTAGTACGAATCCTCTTTACTACCCCCAACTAACAAACCTATCATCTTTCCCATGGGACATTACAACTGAGATCATGGACGCTCATGCATCAGATCCACCTACACCAGAAATCAACCTCACCTTTATTCATGACTGACCTACCTGTAATATCTCCAAATTCTCTTGACAACTACCAGCTGGACTGTTACATAAATCACCGGTCCCTCAACCCCTTGGCCACACATTGCCATAGATTTAGTCACTGACCTCCCTAACTTCATGGGTCACACTGCCTTCCTCCCTATGATAGATTGATTCTCCAAGGCATGTTGTTTCATTCCACTGCCCAAGCTACTCACAGACATAATACAGATAAACAAATTATAAAGCTTGGCTTAATGAATATTAGATGCCTTTCTACAAAAGCGATTTTTGTAAATGATATGATCACAGATCATAACTTAGATGAGCTCTGTTTGACAGAAACCTGTCTAAAACCATATGATTACATTATTTTAAATGAGTCTACCCCAAAAATATTACTATTATAAACATGAGCTGCATCCAAAAAGGTAAAGGGGAAGGTTTTCTACAATTTATAGTAATATGTTCAGTATTTCTCAGAAGTCTGGTTTCAAGTATAATTCGTATGAAGTAATGGTGCTTCATATAATATTATCCAGAGAAAAAAAGTGTTAATGATAAATCCCCTGTGATGTTTGTACTGGCTACTGTATACAGGGCACCATACAGACTTTATCAAATAATTTGCTGATTTTATATCTGAAGTTAGTGCTGGCTGCAGATAAAGTCCTATTTTTTGGTGACTTTAATATCCATGTTGATAATGAAAAAGATGCATTGGGATCAACATTTATAGACATTCTGAACTCCATTGGGGTTAGATAACATATGTCATGGCCTACTCATTGTTGTAATAATACTTTAGACTTAATACGGTCACATGGAATTGATATGAATGGAGTTGAAATTCTGCAGCAGTGATGATATCTCTGATCATTATCTAGTCTCGTGAAATATCCATATAGCTAAAGCTACAAATTCAACTCCTTGTTACAAATATGGTAGAAGTGATGGAAAGACTGCTTTGTAAATAATCTTCCTGACTTGTCTCAATTCCTTAGCAACTCCAGTAGCTCATAAAAACATGAAGTTGTAACAGAAACTATAAACTCGCTCTTTTCTAGCACTTTAGATATGGTTGCTCCTTTACGCTTAAAGAAGATTAAGGAAAACTGTCCGATATCATGGTATAACAAGCCTTAAAGAGAGCAGCCTGGAGAATGAAGCGCAGCTGGAAGAAAACAAAACTAGAGGTATTTCATATTGCATGGCGGGAAGGTAGTTCTACTCATAGAAAAGCTCTAAAAACTGCTTACTTTTCGTCTCTCTTAGAAGAAAACAAACACAACCCCAGGCATTTATACAATACAGTGGCTAAATTAATGAATAATAAAGCATCAACAGACACAGACACATACCCCAGCAGAACAGCAGTAATGACTTTATGAAATTCTTTACTTCCATGATCGATACTGTAGCGTCTGGACCACTCAAACACACAATATATATTTTGTTAGCTAGATTTAACAAATACTCTGTAACACCCCAGGAAGCTGAACAGGCCCCTGGTTCCATAGCAATGCTGACACCCGATACATTTATGACCTCCTGGAATTTAGGTGAAGAAAATCGCTTCCTTGCCCATAAGGAAAATCCACAAGGGAAGGACTTTTCTTTGCTAATTAATTAATAGGAAAACCTTTCTTTGAATGAACACATGATCCTTCAGGTCATTGGGTATATTATTGTCATTGTGTATTTTGTCTTTGAAATTGTATACTGTGATGCAGGCTTATAATCGAAACACACTCCTGTCATCCTTTCACTATATGTAATCCTACCTTGCTTCGTATCTATGAATTCGCCTTCTTATGATCGAAACAAGCGTGTATATTATATATTGGTACATAGGCAATATATATTAGGGTCCTGAGAATCTTTAGTAATT
>NW_015505327.1:1234656-1270604 GCF_001515645.1 Sinocyclocheilus grahami | reverse complement strand
TCTGGGATTTCAGTATGGAGATAAAGGTTAGGGTTATACTTTTTCAGTATTACATGACGTCGTGAGTATGTATATTAGCACAGTTTGTTGTTTTTTGGGGGGCATCTGACAATGTTAGGACCCAGAAGCGGTGAAGCATTATATCAGATATAACAAGCAGATATTCTTAATCACTCTTATCCAACCGTGAATCTGCTATGAGCAAGAGGTGGAGGTGCACCACAATAAAACCCCGCCCTTTATTCAATATTCCGTTTCACTTGGAAATACATCATAACACTGAAGTCGGCTGCAACTTCCAGTTCACAGGTACTATAATATTGATTTTTTTCAAGGTATTGAAGTTAGAAATTCCTGTATCATTACCACTAATTCACATACTTTGTCAATAAGATAAAAGTGGGTTTTGTTGAAAATAGCTATTATCCACATAGATCTTTGATATTAATATTTTTTGGTAATTCATATATCGCAGGCTAAAAAGTAACTAATAACTAGTACTCGGAGTAGTTTTTGAGAGGAGTACTTTGTACTTTTACTTAAGTACTGTTTTGACACCAGTACTTTTACTTGTAATTGAGTATTATTTCAGTAATGTAACAGTACTTGTTCTTAAGTACAAATGTTCAGTACTCTTTCCACCACTGGTTAAAACCTACAAACTGTGGTTATGATCTTATTCCATCAAGATTAGTTAAGAACATTTTTGATATTATTGGTCCCAGTATACTGACTTTAATTAATAGAAGCTTCAAAACAGCAGTAGTTCCAATGGATTTTAAGCATGCCATTGTACAGCCCCTTTTGAAAAAAACTAATTTGGATTCAAATGTTTTATCTAATTACAGGCCTATTTCTAAATTGCCAGTTTTATCTAAGATTCTAGAAAAAGTTGCATTAAACCAATTGCAGACCTTTCTAGTTCAAAATGAGATCTTTGAGAAATTTCAGTCAGGGTTTAAAGCAAGTCATAGTACAGAAACGGCCTTGTTGAAAGTTTTAAATTATATTTTTATTTCGATTGATTCAGGCAGCTCAGTGGTTTTAGTTTAACTAAATCTCAGTGCTGCATTTGATACCATTGATCACAATATTCTTGTCTCTCATCTAGAAAAGATGGGATGGGCCTAGTCTTGTTTTCATTATATATGTTACCCTTAGGTTCTATATTTCATAAGCTGGAGTATTTTTTCATTGTTACGCAGATGACACTCAGGTGTATCTACCTTTGCAGAAACAGGATAAAAGCTCTTTTGAGTCATTTTTCAATTGTTTTCATGAAGTTAAATCTTGGATGCCACAAAATTATCTGAATTTGAATGAAAGCAAAACTGAAATAATCTGGTTCGGGGCTCCTAACACCCAAAACTCTTTTGACTTGCAATTTAGCTCCCTTCTGTAAATCTGTGGTGAAGAACCTTGGTATCTAATTTGATAGTTCTTTGAAATTTGATAAACAGATCAACTCCGTGGTCAAATCTTGTTCTATTTAAGATCAATAGCAAACAAAGGTTAAACCATTTCTGTCCTCCAGTGATTTTGAAAGGGTTATTCATGCTTTTATTTCTGTAAAACTGGATTACTGTAACTCACTGTATGTGGGTATTAGCCAAGTATTGTTAAATCGTCTTCAATTGGTTAAAAATGTGGCTGCTGGGCTTTTAACAGGTACTCGTAAAAACAGCATGTAAAACCGATTTTAGCATCACTTCAATGGTTGCCAGTGTAGTACAGAATTGATTTTAAACTATTGATTGTTGTATATAAAGCATTGCATAATTTGGCCCCACCATATTTAGTGGATCTCCTTCGTATATACAAACCACCCAGGTCTTTCAGATCAGCAAATCAAATGATTCTAGACATTGCAAGGACTAGATTGAAATTGAGTGGTGACCAGGCATTTGCAGTAGCAGCTACAAAGGGCTGGAATAAGCTACCTCTACATCTCAGACTGGCTCCGTCATTAGGTTATTTTAAAGTGCATTTACTTGAATTAGCGTTTGGTTCTGCAGATTAATTAGCAAGAGGCTTTTTTATAACATTTGTTGTTGTTGGACATTGTTTGTCTGAAAGTTAATTCTGTGTAATTTAGGGTTAGGGTTATTTAGGTTTAGGGTTTATTTAGAGATTGTACAGCACATTGGTCAACGTTACATTGTTTTAATTGTGCTTTATAAATAAATAAACAAAGAGAAACAGATTGTGTCTCTCATCAGGTCCGAGAACTGGTTTGTTACGATAGATCTCAAGGATGCATACTTCCACGTATCCATCCTTCCTCAACACAGAAGGTTCCTGAGGTTTGCTTTCGGGGGCGAAGCATACCCGTATCTGGTTCTTCCGTTAGGCCTGTCACTCTCACCCCGCACTTTCACTAAGTATGTGGATGCTGCCCTGGCTCTGTTGCGACTCCAGGGCATCCACATACTGAATTACATTGATTATTGGTTGATATTAGCTCAGTCAGAGCAGATGGCTGCTCGGCATCGAGATGTCGTCCTCGCCCATATGAAGGAGCTGGGGTTATGGCTCAACGCCAATAAAAGTGTGCTTTCTTCACTACAGAGGACCACTTTTCTGGGCGTGGTGTGGGATTCGACAACAATGCTGGCACGGTTGTCTCCTGCTCGTATCGAAGCGATTCTCACAGCTGTGAGGGGAGTGAGGGAAGGCCAGTCACTCATTGTCAAACAGTTTCAGAGACTGTTGGGTCTGAAGGCAGATGCGTCCAAGGTGATACTTTTTGGCATACTGTACTTGAGACCCTTGCAGTGGGGGCTCAGGACCAAGGGGTTTTACCCGAGGGGGAACCCGCTTTGCACGAACAAGGTCACGCGGCGATGCCTTAGTCATGTGGAAGAAACCTTGGTTCCTGTCTCAAGGCCCGATATTTGGGGCTCCCCAATATCGGGCCTCCCTCCCTCACAGGCTGGTGAGTGGTCATGAGTGGCCGCTCTGCCCAAGGTCTGTGGGAAGGCCATCATCTCACGTGGCACATAAACTGCCTGGAGATGCTGGCCTTGTTTCGAGCTCTAAAACACTTCCTTCCAGACCTAAGGGGACATCATGTGCTTATCCCCACAGACAACACATCGGTGGTCTCCTACATCAACCGGCAGGATGGTCTGTGCTCGGTCCCCCTTTAACAGGCTGGCACAACAGATCCTCCTGTGGGCTCAGGGAAAGCTCCTCTCAATCAAAGCAGTCTACATCCCTGAGCACCTCAATCAGGGAGCAGACATTCTGTCGAGACAGGGGCTGAGGGAATGGAGGGAATGGAGGCTTCACCCATAGGTGGTGGAGCTCCTATGGAGGGAGTTCGGCCAGGCGGAAGTGGATCTATATTCGTTGCAGGAAACGACACCGGAGAGGAGCTCCAATTGAGAGGAGCTTTCCCTGAGCCCACAGGAGGATCTGGTGTGCCAGCCTGTTAAAGGGGGACCGAGCACAGACCATCCTGCCGGTTGATGTAGGAGACCACCGATGTGTTGTCTGTGCGGATAAGCACATGATGTCCCCTTAGGTCTGGAAGGAAGTGTTTTGGAGCTCGAAACAAGGCCAGCATCTCCAGGCAGTCCGCTCTGGTTCTCCCTCACGCATCCAGCTCCACTTGGACTGGACGCCATGGTGCAGACGTGGCCAAGGCTCCGTCTGTATGCTTTTCCCCTGATCGCTCTGCTACCGGGAGTTCTGGAGAGAGTACGCCCGGATGGGGTCTATCTTCTGTTAGTAGCCCCGTTCTGGCTGGCCCGAGTATGGTTCTCGGACCTTGTGTCCCTCCTCGACGGCTCTCAGCGGGAGATTCTGATCAGGAGGCTCAGGCGGGGGGCACCATCCTTCACCCCCGCCCAGAGTTATGGAAGCTGTGGGCATGGCCCCTGAGGGGGCACAGCTCCTAGCATCCAGTCTCTCAACTGAGGTTGTTGAGACCATATTCCAGTCCAGAGCTCCCGCCACGAGGAAACTGTATGCCTTGAAGTGGAAACTTTTCACTACTTGGTGCGGACAGTGACTGCAAGACCCAGTCAGCTGCCCAGTTGGTACATTTCTGGAGTTTCTGCTGGAGCACTTCTACACAGGGTTATCTCCCTCCACTCTGAAGGTATAGGTGGTGGCCATAGCTGCTTACCACACCCTTCTAGGTGGTCAGTCAATGGGAAGACACCCGTTAGTTACACGTTTCCTCCATGGCAACCGGAGGCTGACGCCAGTACAGCGCACCAAGGTGCCCTCATGGGACCTGGCAGTGGTTCTGGAGGCTTTGTGCAATGCTCCTTTCGAACCCATTGAAGATATCTCTGACAAGCTCCTCACGCTGAAGACGATCTTCTTACTCACCATATCCTCGCTGAAGAGGATAGGGGATCTTCAGGCACTCGCTGTATCATGCCTGGAGTTTGCCCCGGGCATGGTTAGGGCGTTCCTTTACCCGAGACCAAGGGATGTCCCTAAGGTGACCACTTCTTTGCCAGGTCCTGTAGTACCGCAAGCCTTCTGTCCGCCGCCCTTCCAGGAAGCAGGCCAGGAAAGACTCAATCTGCTTTGTCCAGTGAGAGCACTGGATGCTTACGTTCACAGAGCTGCCCAGTGGCGTAAGGCATGTCAGTTATTCGTTTGCTTTGGTCTGCCTAAGAAAGGGGCTCCAGCGACCAAGCAAACTATGAGTAGGTGGGTGGTCGAGACTGTCACACTGGCCTACGAGTCCTCTGGCCTCCAGTCACCCATTAGGGTCAGAGCGCACTAAACTAGGGGTATGGCGGCCTCCAAGGCCTTATCAGTGGGCATGGCCCATCATGATATTTGTGCTGCGGTGGGCTGGTCCTCTCCCCACACATTTGTCTGGTTTTACAATTTAGACCTGACATCTACCCCAGGGTCCCAAGTTCTCTTGTCTTGATGTTCTCACCAGATACACACTAGACAGGGACTTTGCTCATATGGCGCAGTGGGTATTCTTGTTCCCAGAGTGTTTTGACTCAGCTCGAGTTCCTGAAGGGGAACGTCTCCAGGTTACGTATGTAACCATGGTTCCCAGAAGGGAACAAGATGCTGCGTCTCTCTGCCATACTCCCTGCAGGCACTCGCTTTCGCAGAAGCAAACATGTGCGCTTGCTGGATGCGCTTTTATGCCTCCTGGTTGCTCACATCACCCCGCTCGTGAGGTCTCGCTTCTCTATTGGACTGATTTCATACAGTACATGCTTCAGAACGTGGTCTCGTCGGGGCGTTCCCAAAGCATTTAGACGCAGTGTCTCGTTCCCTTCGGGGAACCATGGTTACATACGTAACCTGGAGACATTTCATGGTAACTTACCAACCAGGTTTCAAGAGCACCAAGGCAGATGCTTTCTCTCAGTAGTACGAATCCTCTTTACTACCCCCAACTAACAAACCTATCATCTTTCCCATGGGACATTACAACTGAGATCATGGACGCTCATGCATCAGATCCACCTACACCAGAAATCAACCTCACCTTTATTCATGACTGACCTACCTGTAATATCTCCAAATTCTCTTGACAACTACCAGCTGGACTGTTACATAAATCACCGGTCCCTCAACCCCTTGGCCACACATTGCCATAGATTTAGTCACTGACCTCCCTAACTTCATGGGTCACACTGCCTTCCTCCCTATGATAGATTGATTCTCCAAGGCATGTTGTTTCATTCCACTGCCCAAGCTACTCACAGACATAATACAGATAAACAAATTATAAAGCTTGGCTTAATGAATATTAGATGCCTTTCTACAAAAGCGATTTTTGTAAATGATATGATCACAGATCATAACTTAGATGAGCTCTGTTTGACAGAAACCTGTCTAAAACCATATGATTACATTATTTTAAATGAGTCTACCCCAAAAATATTACTATTATAAACATGAGCTGCATCCAAAAAGGTAAAGGGGAAGGTTTTCTACAATTTATAGTAATATGTTCAGTATTTCTCAGAAGTCTGGTTTCAAGTATAATTCGTATGAAGTAATGGTGCTTCATATAATATTATCCAGAGAAAAAAAGTGTTAATGATAAATCCCCTGTGATGTTTGTACTGGCTACTGTATACAGGGCACCATACAGACTTTATCAAATAATTTGCTGATTTTATATCTGAAGTTAGTGCTGGCTGCAGATAAAGTCCTATTTTTTGGTGACTTTAATATCCATGTTGATAATGAAAAAGATGCATTGGGATCAACATTTATAGACATTCTGAACTCCATTGGGGTTAGATAACATATGTCATGGCCTACTCATTGTTGTAATAATACTTTAGACTTAATACGGTCACATGGAATTGATATGAATGGAGTTGAAATTCTGCAGCAGTGATGATATCTCTGATCATTATCTAGTCTCGTGAAATATCCATATAGCTAAAGCTACAAATTCAACTCCTTGTTACAAATATGGTAGAAGTGATGGAAAGACTGCTTTGTAAATAATCTTCCTGACTTGTCTCAATTCCTTAGCAACTCCAGTAGCTCATAAAAACATGAAGTTGTAACAGAAACTATAAACTCGCTCTTTTCTAGCACTTTAGATATGGTTGCTCCTTTACGCTTAAAGAAGATTAAGGAAAACTGTCCGATATCATGGTATAACAAGCCTTAAAGAGAGCAGCCTGGAGAATGAAGCGCAGCTGGAAGAAAACAAAACTAGAGGTATTTCATATTGCATGGCGGGAAGGTAGTTCTACTCATAGAAAAGCTCTAAAAACTGCTTACTTTTCGTCTCTCTTAGAAGAAAACAAACACAACCCCAGGCATTTATACAATACAGTGGCTAAATTAATGAATAATAAAGCATCAACAGACACAGACACATACCCCAGCAGAACAGCAGTAATGACTTTATGAAATTCTTTACTTCCATGATCGATACTGTAGCGTCTGGACCACTCAAACACACAATATATATTTTGTTAGCTAGATTTAACAAATACTCTGTAACACCCCAGGAAGCTGAACAGGCCCCTGGTTCCATAGCAATGCTGACACCCGATACATTTATGACCTCCTGGAATTTAGGTGAAGAAAATCGCTTCCTTGCCCATAAGGAAAATCCACAAGGGAAGGACTTTTCTTTGCTAATTAATTAATAGGAAAACCTTTCTTTGAATGAACACATGATCCTTCAGGTCATTGGGTATATTATTGTCATTGTGTATTTTGTCTTTGAAATTGTATACTGTGATGCAGGCTTATAATCGAAACACACTCCTGTCATCCTTTCACTATATGTAATCCTACCTTGCTTCGTATCTATGAATTCGCCTTCTTATGATCGAAACAAGCGTGTATATTATATATTGGTACATAGGCAATATATATTAGGGTCCTGAGAATCTTTAGTAATTTCGATTCTCGGTAAGAAATAACATATCCAAGTCAGTATCTGCAATTAGTTCATTTAGATAGGGGCCCTTGTCTGAGATGGAGCGATAGTTCAGCAGAGCAAAGTGGTTTTGCAGTACACCGATATTTCCGGTTAAGTTGATGTTTGAGTCTGTCTTTTTTATTTAGACAAGTGATTGCAGTAGGTGACAGTCTCTTAGTAGACATTTTGATATAACCAGAGCTCTGTTACTAGACCAAATGCTTGGAATGACAGAAGGTGTTGGGTTCTGAATGTTAAAAATCCTTCAGACTGAGTGATGTATGTAGCACGGACGTCGTTTGATCCCCAGTGAGCGGCAGTGCTCGTACGTCACAGAGTCAAGGCATGGGTGCCCATTAAGCACCCTGTGTTCACTACACAGGTATCCAAATTCCATGTTGGGAGGTAATCCAATAGTAATTAAGAAAGACAGAGACAGTGCAAGTACCAAAGCCTTTGACATGCTGGTGATAGCCGTGAGAAAACCGGCTATCAGCAAAGCCACGTTAGTCAGAACCACAACATCTACAAAACTTACGGAAAGGAAAGCTGCCTGACCAGACAGTAAGCCAGTAGAAAGACTGGAAATAAGAGTGTTAACTCGCCTCACAGTCAGTCCGATAGATGAAGGATCGAGGGGTGAGAGGGCTCGCAGCAGCCCAGCGCCAAAGTCCGTCAAGCCAAGCAGAGGGAGTGAATCCAGTGTTCAATTTGCAGGACAAAAACAAATGAAGTAAAGTAACGAACATAGATGATAGGCAGCCAGATGCACAGAGCGTTCCCACACCTGAAGTTTTTCTCAATGTAATCCATATATTCCATCTAAGCTACTAAAAGAGGTGTTTCCAGAAGTCATAGATCCTCTTCTGAATATTATTAATTCGTCAATGGCATTAGGATATGTCCCCAAAAACTTCAAATTGGCTGTTTTTAAGCCTCTTATTAAAAAACCGCAACTTGAACCAAGAGAATTAGTTAATTATAGACCGATCTCAAATCTCCCTTTTCTGCCAAAAATACTAGAAAAGGCAGTATCCTCTCAGCTATGTTCCTTCTTAGCAAGAAATGGTATCTGTGAGGATTTCCAGTCTGTATTTAGACCGTATCATTGTATTGAAACTGCTTTCATCAGAGTTACAAATGACCTGCTCTTATCATCAGATCGTGGTTTTATTTCTATATTAGTGCAATTGGATCTTAGCACTGTGTTTGACACTATCGTAGACACTATAGTAGACTACAAAATGATGTTGGCATTAGTGGAATTGCATTGTCATGGATCACATCTTACTTATCTGACCGTCAACAATTCATAGCAGTGAATGACAAGGTATCATATCGATCACAAGTACAGTATGGAGTACCACAAGGCTCAGTACTAGGGCTGTTGCTTTTCGCGCTTTACATGTTACCCTTGAGAGATATCATCAAGAAACATGATGCTGATGATACTCAGCTCTATATTTCTTCGCAGCCCAATGAAACATTCCAATTTTTTTTGCAAAACTAACGGAATGCATAGTTAATATAAAAAACTGGATAACTAGTAATTTCCTACTGCTAAATTCTGAAAAAAAAACGTATTAAACTTATTGGACCAAAAACCTCCGCATGTAATTACCTAAAACACTGTCTAACACTTGATGGCTGCTCTGTTAATTCTTCGTCATCAGTTAGGAACCTAGGTGTGCTATTTGATAGTAATCTTTCCTTTGAAAACCATGTTTCTAGCATTTGTAAAACTGCATTTTTCCATCTTAATGACAACCTATGCTCTCAATGCAGAAATGTTAATTCATGCGTTCATGACATGAAGGTTAGATTATTGTAATGCTTTATTGGGTGGTTGCTCTGTGCGCTTAATAAACAAACTCCAGCTGGTCCAAAATACAGCTGCTAGAGTTCTTACTAGAACCAGGAGGTACGTCCATGTTAGCCGGTTCTGTCAACTCTGCACTGGCTTCCTATTGAACATCAAATACATTTTAAAATATGGGTGGCTTGATACCACTTTTTCATATCGGATACCAATACCACAAATTTGAGTATCTGCCGATACCGATTCTGATCCAATACCATATTTTTCTTCCTCTTAAACAAATAAGCTGTTAATAACACATTTGTCAGGAGGATGCACTTTGCTTAAGATAGCCATCTAAAAAGCATCATGCTCAAACATTGCAACGAATGTTCTACTCCCCTAATGAAGAAATATATAGCCCACAACATGACTCAGTTGTGCAATACTGCTGCTTCATTTTTATTTAAATATTTCAAACAGAACTTTTAGTAGCATTTTTAATTAGTCAGCACCATTTAAACATTCAAAATGAAATTTAAAGTGCAACTTTGTGAAAATTTAAAAAAGTATAATTCCAGTGTCAAATACTGGATGTAACGCAACACTCAATGTTCCTACCTTTATAAGTAAACCATAACTTAAGTATAGCTTAAAGGGGTCATATGATGCGATTTCAAGTTTTCCTTTCTCTTTGGAGTGTTACTGGAGATGGAAGTTCTCTTGTTCACGTCTCATATATTGAGACACAGACACTGAAAACACTGCGAGCGTCATGCGTGTAGCAGACGAAACCGCACCACTCGTTCACACAGAGACACACAGAACATGCTATAGCTTGTTTAAATGAAACACACCTGGGACGTAGATGTCCACTGGAACGATGCGATCACAACCCCGGACCACTGAATAGGAGTAGTGATAGTAGCCACCACCGTTAGCACAGCTACCAGGAAGAGAGAAACAAGACAAAACATAATGAAGTATGATACAGATTAACTAGTTTGTCCTGATCAGCTTATTTGCGTTTCTCACCTTCCCATTGAAATTACATATCTGGGCTCTGGCATTTGGTCATACACCTGCCATTAACAAGACATTCGTGCAGAACATTATTACACTGAAGCATAAACAGAAATATTAAAGGGATAGTTCACAAAAAACAAATCTGTCATCATTTACTCACTCTGATGTCGTTTCAAACATGTACGAGTTTCTTTCTTCTTGTGAAGACAAAAGATGATATTTTAAAGAATGTTGGTAACAAAGCAGCCATTGACTTCCATAGTACGGAAAAAAACGTTTAGGTGTGGGTCATTCTTCAAAATATCTTCCTGTGTGTTCAGCAGAAGAAAGAAAATCATACAGGTTTGGAACGACTTGATGATCAGTAAATGATGACCATTTTAATTTTTGGGTGAACTGTTTTTTTAAACCTTTATATTAAAGGGTAGTTTATTAATATTGATATGGTGCAATTACCTTACGCAGTGCAGGAGCCATTTTGTTGGTTAATGTCCCTGCGACTATCATGACATCAGCCTGTCTGGGACTGGCTCTGAACACGACACCGAACCGATCCATGTCGTAACGAGGAGCCGCCATGTGCATCATCTCCACAGCACAACATGCTAGGCCAAAGGTCATGGGCCACAGGGAGCTCTGAAATACAAACATGTTACATTTTTAACTCTTCCCCCCATTTTTACAGGAAAAAAATTATACGCTAAATTCCAGTTTTTTAGGGTCAGTTAATTTTTTTAAGGGGTCATATGATGCGATTTCAAGTTTTCCTTTCTCTTTGGAGTGTTACAAGCTGATTGTGCATAGATAAGATCCCTGAAGTTACAAAGACTAAAGTCTCAAAACAAAAGAGATTTTCTTTATCAAAGTTAAGACTCTGCCACGCCCCCCTAAAATGGCTCGTTCTAACACGCCCCCACATATCTACCTCACTATGTGAAATATTAGCATAATGCTGCCCAAATGTTCACGCAAAGAAAGAAAGCGTGATTTCAATAACCGCAGTTAGTGTCGAAGCAGCCATGTCAGGGAGACGCTGTGTTTCTAGGCGAAAGCAAAAGCACTTTATTTGGCCTTCCGAAAGTAGATGCATTTAGGAATCTTTAAGATCACTTACAACAGAACAGCAATGCATTTTATGGACGACCGTTTGTGAACCTAGGAGAAGAGGTAATTCTGACTTTGCTATGACAATCTGGTGCTTCTGAATCAGCTACTGTTTTATTAGTTTAAGTGTTTGCTATTGACTGTTCAAATGCGGAGTTTTGTGCATTGTGTGTGTGTGTGTGTGTGCGCGCGAGCGAGAGCGAGAGAGAGAGAGAGGTCACATCAGAGTGGAGTCAGCTGTCTTAACTATGGCTTGTGTACTGCAAACACATACCAGCTTCATCACTGTGTGCTTCATCACATGCGACTCTGTTCCCCTTTCGGGCTCTGTCTTCACACTTATTTTGAAAGATGACGCTTATGGTAAGGGGCGTTACATTTCCGACGACTGCTTGCAGTGTTCGACCAATCACAATGCACTGGGTCAGCTGGCCAATCAGAGCAGACTGCGCTTGTCTGAAGGAGGGACTTTGTAGAAAACTAAGCGTTTGAGAGAGGCGGGCATAGAGGACCTACAATAATGTACAGTATTTGAAAAATAATGTGTTTTTTGAACATTAAAGCATGACAACATATTCTGTTACACCAAATACACAAAATAATGATCTTTAAAAAAGGATCTTATGACCCCTTTAACAAAAACAATAGTATCTCCATTATAAAATGTACCGTAAAACAGTACAATAAGGCACTCACAAATTAAATTGTAGGCCATCACACCTGATATCACGGTACATATGTGCACTGAAAAAAAAACTAGGGTAGACAGTTGTCACGGAAACACCAGGCTCTTCCACCTATCAACAGTGGTGTATTAAAGTACCTGAAAGCCATACTCAAGTAAAAGTACAGATATCTTACCAGAAAATTACTTTGGTAAAAGTTGAAGTCACCATTTAGAATATTACTTGAGTAAAAGTCTTAAAGTATGTGATATTTATTGTACTTAAGTACGAAAAGTATTTTTTAATCTTAAACGTACTTAAGTGAGTGACGTGACGTGACATGTGGCCAAGTATGGTGACCCATACTTGGAATTAGTGCTCTGCATTTAACCCATCCAAAGTGCACACACACAGCAGTGAACACACACACACCTTGAACACGCACCCGGAGCAGTGGGCAGCCATTTTATGCTGCGGCGCCCGGGGAGCAGTTGGGGGTGCCTTACTCAAGGGCACCTCAGTCGTGGTATTGAAGGTGGGAGAGAGCGCTGTACATTCACTCCCCACACCTACAATCCCTGCCGGTACGAAACTCGAACCCCGCAACCTTTGGGTTACAAGTCCGACTCTCTAACCCAGGGGTAGGCAAGTTCGGTCCTAGAGAGCAGCAGTCCTGCAGAGTTCAGCCCCACCCCTGAAAAAAAACCCCCCCTGCCTATAGCCCTAGTAATCCTGAAGACATTGATTAGCTTGTTCAGGTGTGTTTGATTAGGGTTGGAGCTGAACTCTGCAGGACTGCGGCTCTCTAGGACCGAACTTGCCTACCCCTGCTCTAAACGTTAGGCCATGACTTCCCCTAAGTATTGAAGGTAAAAGTACAAGTAAATGCAAAATGGAAAAGAAATTCACAATTTGTACAGTGTCCCAACTTTTTTGGAATCGGGGTTGTATAATATATATATAAAATGTTCATACACAGCTTGAGTAGCAAGATTGTTCAGTTTTAATTCTTCCGTTTTTTATATTTGGTTAAGAATAAGAAGCACTTCATTCAGTATGTAGTTTCTTTCATTCCAACATAAGAAAACATTTCTAGAATCTGCATCTGAAATGGCATTTAGATATATTTACACAGTTTGTGTATCTCAGAGGGGACATGGATGCATTTAAACTGCAGTTACAGATGCATACATAGGCCTCATGTTTTGTTTTTAACATAAAACATTGAACAATGATATTTGAAATCATTTAAAACATGAAAAAAAGTCGAAATGTGAAATTAAAACTGCCAGTAGGTGACAACAAGTGACTGTTAATGAGTGAGTCGTTGAGATTCAACCGATTCATTCAAACGACTGATTCATTCAGATACAAAGCATTTGACTGTTAATGAATCACTGAATCATTTATTCAACTGATTCGTTCAAAAAGCTGATTCATTCAATAAGTAAACACCGTACATTGCTCAGAGACGCAAAACAGTGCTGTCATCTTTATTTGGAACTATTTTCGTTGGCAAACTTGAGCAAAAACAAGCAATATTATGTCTAAAATGTAAGTCACATTGCTTTACTGAACTTGTATAAAATTATTAAATGTGTTCATGCTGATATCTGCAGAAAAATGGTACTCTTTGTGTGATTTAGATTAAGTTAACTATATTAAATTATATAAATCTAAAAAGCATACAGAAGCATTTTTGCTGTCTACAATTTAGAATGCCTTGAATTTAGAGTTTTAATAGACTAACAAATCAACGTGCGTGCACTCGGTGTGTGTGATCTGGTGATATAGCCTACTTGATAAATGTTAAATCGCACATCATTACAACAACACTTACCAAAATTATCGCAGACGATGCTGTATCGCACACCCCAGACTCGACTTGAGTGGAAAATTAAATCATCTGCGGTTATGAGCAAAAGTGTTTTTAGGAGTCTAACTTGCAAGCGCCAGACCACTGATTCATCAAACCTGCTTTCCTGCAGTCCGGGTTTTTCTGATTTCTGACTATTTTGTAGTAAGTAACAAATATGCTTCGTGGGAAATGTATCAGAGTAAAAGCATACATTTTAATTAGGAAATGTAGTGGAGTAAAAGTTGACTGAAATATAAAAACTCAAGTAAAGTGCAGATACTCTCAAAAAATACTTAAGTACTGTAATGAAGTATTATTACCTATCAACGATCACAATCACCAGAGTTCTGAGCACGCACACCTGACAGTCATTCACCACTAATCAACTTGGCACTATAAAGCCCCGTCCACACAGAGCTGTATACGCATACATTTTGTTTCGTATAGGCGTTTCGTTCACACGGATTCTGCGTTTTAGGAGAGTGAAACCGATATTTTCGGTCCCCGAGTGGATAAATCTGAAAATCGCGCCCTTGCGTTTTTGTGTGGACAGCGAATCCGTATATTTTCTGAAACTATGACGTTATTAGCCCATGTCTCGCCCCTAGTCAGACACTGGTACATCATGTAAAAGCAACAAAAACATGAACAAACACTGAACGATTGCCTTTTTATTAACTAACATTAATACAGATTAATAAATGTATTGTTCCATGTTCGTTTGTATACCGCGCGCAAGGTTTATGCGCATAGTCTAAGTCTTCTTCTCCGTTTTTAGTGCATCTCTGTGGCAGAATTACAGCGCCACATACTGGTCTGGCATGTATACTACATCGTTTTGTGTCGGTTTCGTGTGGATGCAGATATTTTTTGAGACAAGGGAAAAAAAGAATGGATAGGGAAAGCTCTGGCTTCGTGTGGACGTAGCCTAAGAGCACACATATCACTCAGTCACATTGTCTGATCTCCCTTGTGGAAAGAGGACTCCTACCCATGCTCATTACTTACCTGCGATCCCTTGTCAAGCTTCAAGATCTCCTTCGTCTCCCCTGTGTGCTCCTGTGTCTTCCCCAACCTACTTACCTACTTAATTTACCTGGAACCAGCTCCTGGAAAATCCTTCATCCATTCCTTCACTCTCTGTGTGCTCCAAAATCTGGTAAAAGAGAACATTATCATCAGTATCTTCATTTCCTTCATCAAAGACTCTATATCTGCCAATACTCACCTGCTGTTGTTGATATCTTCAAACTGTACAATAAACCCACCTGTTTGGTTCTAACCATTCTTTGTCTGGAGTCTGACTTCCCGTTACAGAAGACCAGACCTTAGCATCATGAACCAGACAGGCGCAGACCCCTTGCAGGAGCTGGTTGATTAATTTCGTCATGTTCTCAGTCCACCTGTCATTACTACACCAGCACCTGATTCACCACCAATCACTACTTCTTCTGGACCGATGGGAAATGAGCCAGTCGCTGCCAGTCCCAATCCGGCACCCTACTCTGGCTGAAATCTGCTTGTTGGTTCTGGAGAGATCCACCGCTGGGATAGTCTTAGGGCGCCCATGGCTCATTTCCCATGATCACTCCATCTCTTGGGCCACCGGAGAAGTACTGAAGTGGGGCGAGGAGTGTTTTCCACAATGTTTCCCTTATCTTCCAAGACCCCTCTCATCAACTCCTGTAATTCCAGTTAACTCCACCTCCATCGAGAATCCCCTTGAAAGTCGCTCCACTGATGTACCTAAAGAATATGCCCCCACTTAAGTGAAGTTTTTTGCCCAAAACAAGCCTCCCAATTACCACCTCATAGACAATGGGACTGTGCCATTGACCTCCTACCCGATGAACCAGTGCCCAGAGGTAAAATCTACTCTCTATCTATTCCCAAACAGAAGGCCATGGAGTATATTGAGGAGGCATTACAAAAAGGATATATCCGTCCATCCACTTCCCCTGCTGCTTCTAGTTTTTTCTTCGTGGCAAAGAAGGATGGAGGCTTGAGGCCTTGTATTGACTATGGGGCATTAAACAAAATCACCATAAAATACCGTAATACACTTCCCCTCATCCCAGAAGCACTAGAACAACTTCGCGGAGCCAGGATCATCACTAAGCTGGACCTCAGAAGTGCTTATAACCTCATTCAGATACGGGAGGGGGACGAGTGGAAGACAGGCTTTGTGACACCTACAGGCCACTTTGACTACCCTGTGATGCCTTATGGACTTGTCAATGCCCCCTCCATATTCCAGGGTTATATGAATGAGGTGTTCTGGGAGTTCCTTCACCGCTTCGTGCTGGTCTACATAGATGACATCTTGGTGTACTCCCGAAACGATGCCGAGCATGTTTCTGTGGTCCTCCAATGGCTCCACGAGCACCAACTCTACCTCAAGGCTGAAAAGTGCACCTTCCACCAATCTTCAATCCAGTTCCTAGGATATCACATCAGTCATCAAGGTATCAAGATGGACAAGGAGCAATCAAGTCTTGGCCCATTCCTACAACAATAAAAGAACTCCAATGATTCCTAGGCTTCTCTAATTTCTATCGACATTTCATCCAAAACTACAGCTCCATCACTGCTCCACTTACCAACCTCCTGAAAGGCAAGCCCAAGTCTCTGTCCTGGACACCAGCTGCTACATCGGCCATGAAGATCCTCCAAGAAGCCTTCACTTCAGCTCCACTCCTGGTCCATCCTGACCCACAAAAACACTTTGTTATCGAAGTCTACGCTTCTACCTCTGGAGTTGGAGCCGTCTTGTCACAGCAGCAGGAGAATCATCCTCAACTCCATCCATGTGCCTTTTTCTCCTGGAAGCTATCCTCAGCAGATCAAAACTACGACATCGGAAATAGAGAACTTCTTGCCATCATACTCGCCCTTGAGGAATGGAGACACTGGCTTGAAGGGGCTCGCCATCCGTTTATGGTTTATACGGATTAACATAAAATAATCTACTAAACAGAATGAGAAAACACCCACTTACCCAACAACCACTGCGGGAACCTGGATATATCCAAATGTTTAAACTCTCAGCCTATATTCAACAGCCGCCACCCGCACACCCAACATTAACTGAAATAAAACACAGATAGCGACTCGCACTACATCCATGGCTGATAAGCAAACAGAATACATCAAATGCGTACCTGGGGGGGAAGACAGATACTCATTCCGCAGCAGAGCAGAACAATCACAACAAGGGCACCAAAACAAGCGCAAAACACAGGAGCAACTGCGCACAGCATCTCTCCTAACAAAACAAGTGAGATGCGAATGAAAATCAACAAAAAATTAGAACCAAAATAAAGCAAGCAAATACAATACACAACTTTACTCACCTGAACTGACCCACAGTTGCACTTAGCCGAAGCACAGGATTTCAGACCACCTCTGGTATATGATGCCTGCCTAGGTAACACATGCCAATGGCTTTGTAATATATATATATATATATATATATATATATATATAAAATAGTGGCCAGAAATTCTGTTGCTCCTTCCACACCCAGTTTCTGTTCCAAGCGATTTCCTCGTACATCTGTAAATTATTTATAAGTATCTGATGCCCAAGCGGTATTCCTAAACGTATAATATTATTCAATAACTAACAAAATTGTGAACGTGTGATGATCTGACCGCTCCTACTCTAGTGTACGGTAAATGATAGACGTGTCAATCAGAGTGAAGATCCAATTCAAACACGCTCCAACTGTTTAACAGTGGCCGATTGGTCTCTACATGTCGTCCCCACTCACCATATCGTAGACCAAGTTCCCATTGGTTGGATTACCAATGTTTTTTGAAAAAAGTGGCTTTTCCAACCTATAATCTTTTATTAACAGCTTACTGCCGCATCAGTGAGTTTTCCCTCAGCCCTCGCAGCAAACTATAATCTTCCTTGGTCATTACCGCAATAGTGACAAATCCTTATTAGCTTTTTTACCCCAACAACAGCGATTTCGCTCATAATCATGTGTTATTAATTTCTCTGCCGCGGCAGAGATGTTCTCTCCTGCAAACTTTTAACCACTTCAGCAAAATTACATTTTTTCGTATTGAATTAAATTTTCCTTTCCACTGCTGCAGCAGTGGCTTTTCCACCCTGTAATCTTTCATTAACCGTTCACTGCCACAGCAGTGAGTTGTCCCTTAGCCCTCGCAGCAAACTATTATCTTCCTTATTAGCTTTTAGCCCACTGATTCAGTTGAAAATAACATAAAAAAAAATAATAGTATAATGTATAATAACAACTATATAATAACTAGTGGTTAAACGGATCGTAGTTGATCGGTGATCCGTACGGATCAAGCCCCACGGTTCGGCATGCATGTGATCTGCGGATTAATTGAAATTTAACCATAATAGAGTATAAGTTTATAATTTGTTCGTATTTACACAAGCAAGCAAATTTTAAACAATTCCAGAGAGAAAAGCCGAAAGTGAACTCGATTCGTTACTCGCACACATTAAGCGAGCACACGCATTTCAGATGGCGCGCGAACACCGAACTGAATCCTCTTCTGAATCCTCTGAACAGACACATAAAATTATGACAAAATACCCATCTCAACAATCATTCAGGTAAACACAGTCAGTTATGTCTCAAGTGAATGAAAACAGATTAGAAAGAAATCGGATGTGAAGTGTATCATTATATCGGATCCGTGCATCAGGTCTTAAAGGGACATCAGCCTATAAATGCTGCTGCTGTCATTAATGATCATCAAACAACAAAACAGCTGTGATAAAAATCTGTTTAATTTATACAGTGAACACTATGCAGTGTTATTTTCCCAAATTATTAAATTTCTGTATTTGAATACCACCAACCTTATTTTATTTGTAACATATTCTGTTGTATTTATCTATGTTTGTAATCTGTGTATTGTTCTTTTTACTGGCTGTTCTCTTGTCTCTTTAATCATGTTTAAACTTTCTTAGTTAATGTAGTAGTATTTGCTGTGGTATCAAAGAAGTACTTCGCTTTAAGTAATAAATGGAAAGCAAGTAAAATGTAAATATTTTTCTTTCTTGCTGATCCGAAAAATGATCCGATCCGTGGGTCAAAAACCGTAATGTGATCCGAACCTTGAGATTTGTGATCCGTTGAACCACTAATAATAACACTGCTTCCCTATCGATACTACACTCATACGGAGTCTTGCTAGACGCTATGGGACAAAGTCCTTTTTTCTCCTGAACTGAAGCCTTTTTCGATCACGCAGTGAAACTGCACGGCCACTGGTTCGTGCAGTATGTTTTAAAAACGAACCAATGGCTCGGCAGCGGTGCTGCACGAACTTATGGCCACGAAGCCTGCCAAAGCCCACCAGAATAGGCGGAATCATCTGGCTATATAAGCGGCCGCTTCACAATAGGATTCAGATTTTTTCTCCTTCAGCGACGACGATGTTCTTCGCGATCTCCGCTGACTGAAGAACCGGCTCGCCGTTGACATGCCTCGCAGTGCATTAAGCTGGACCAGCGACATCTCTGCTCGGCTGATTTGCCGCTCCTCCCGCTGCCTTCAGCGTCGTAGCAGCAGAGATCCCAGCTAATTCCCCTGCCGCCATCCGGCGAGCCTAAAAGAGCTTATTTATAAGAGGTAAGTTCTTAAAAGAGCAAATTTTCTGGCGACATTGTTGCAGATGTCGTGCTGCGAGTGTGGTTCGTGCAGGGAGCCCTGCATGATGCAGAGGGGTAGTGAGTGCATCACCTGACTGGGCAGCCCCCACACAGAGACTACTCCTCACTGAGACGGAATGCTCTCACTGAGAGCATGAGTCTCACCCCTCTCCACTCGCGCCCCACCTTCTTAACGAAGGCAGATCCACTCTCTCATTTCTCCTCTCTCAGCAAAGCTTGGAGATGGAAACAGCAGAGCCAGAGCCAGTTACCTCGGAGGAAGAAACTCGCAAATTTGCAGTTTGAGCGATCAGGCTTGAGGGATTTTACGCTGACACACATCCCATATGCCTCACTTGATCCACCAGTGTGTGTGTTACACGCAAGGAACAGCACCCCTCGATCCATCGAGCAGCGCAGCTTCGCATTTGTGTGTGTCACGGAGGCTGCTTTCACTATTGAAGCGTGAGTCTGTCCCTGCTCTTGCGTTTCTCCCCTACCAGTTACATCGGAGAAAGAAACCGCGAATGCGTGGGTTGACTTTTGATCTGCCTGTGTTAACACAAAGATCATCAGTATCCCTCTTCTAATGAGCGGTTTTGATCTTTTTAGGTGGATTGAAAAGGAATGCTTTCACTAATGATTACCATTGACCGCTTCAGATTCTATACGCGTCTGGGCCACGCCCACGGGGGCTGACTGCTCTTTCTACGAGAGCATTGAGTCTAGCGCCCCCAAACGGCCTCTGTAATGCCTCCAAGCACCCCGTCCAGTTCCGGGTGCTGGTGACAATGCGTTTGTTGTGAACTCCGTTGTGAGTACTGGGCCCGTTCAAAAGTGCTCACACAACTGGTCGCTGTTATAGCGAGGAATAAAACAAACAAATTTAAGAGTAAAATTCCTCTTCCACTTATCACGAGTCCCGGGTCCCCACAAAGCGACCCGCCTTCCGAACCAATCCAACCTCTTGTCACACTGGTCGAGGCCTGGCAGGCCATCCCCGGATTGTCAGGTTGGGTTTTGGGGATAATAAAGCGAGGTTATTCACTCCAATTCGCTCGAAGACCCCCGCGCTTCAACGGAGTGGTCCCCACTTCGGTTAGCGCAACGACGCACACGTCCTTACGCTCCAAAGTAAAGAATCTGCTGGAAAAAGGAGCCATAGAGGTGGTTCTTCCAGCCCAGAGCGAGTCAGGCTTCTACAGCCATTACTTCCTTGTCCCCAAATAATGCCGGTCTACGGCCCATCCTCGATCTTGGACATCTGAATCGCGAGAGACCCTCATGAGTCTGCCATTCAAGATGATTACTCTGAATCAGATCCTCTCGCAAATCCGCCCAGAGGACTGGTTCTTTCTTCTGGACCTGAAAAACGCCTACTTTCATATCCAGATAGCCCCTCATCACAGGCCATTCTTGACATTCGCCTTCGAAGGAGTGGCTTATCAATATACGGTCCTTTCCTTTGGGCTTTCCTGGCTCCACGCACTTTCACGAAGTGCGTGGATGCGTCTCTTTCCCCTATGAGACAGCTCAACCTATGTTCACTGAAAGCAGCACACGTTCCGGGTAAACGGAACCAGAGAGCAGGGCATGTTGAACATGTTGTCATGAAGCAAGGTCCCCTCAGAGGAGTGGATGCTTCATCCGCAGACGGTTCAGAAAATATTGGAAATCTTCGGCAGGGCAGAAGTAGACCTCTTCGCCTCAGAAGACAATTCTCACTGCCCAATGTATTATTCCAAGGACAAGGATGCGTTGGCCCATGACTGGCCCAACCTCCTTCTCTACGCTTTTCCCCCAGTCGCCCTGATTCCGCAGGTAATCAGGCAGATCAGAACAGAAACGCATAGTGCTCCTGGTGGCCCCGCACTGGAGAAACCAGCATTGGCTAGCAGAGCTGTCGCAGCTGCTAATAGCAGCCCCGTGGCCTATTTCCCTGAGGCGAGATCTCCTCTCCCAGGCGAACAGGACGATATGGCACCCCAGGCCAGAGCTGTGGGCCTTGCACCTGTGGCCACTCGACGGGAGCCTGTTAGTCTCCCAGAGTGTGTATTGAACACCATTTCTCAGGCTAGAGCTCCAGCTACAAGATGCCTCTATGCCCTTAAATGGTCAGTGTTCTCCGTCTGGTGCTCAAACCGCGGTGGGGACCCGCTCACTTGTGACGTATCGATGATACTGTCCTTCCTGCAGGAGCTGTTGGATAAGGGACGCTCCCCATGCAACCTCAAGGTCTATGTGGCAGCAATAGCGGCTTCTCATGCCCCTATAATGGGCCAATCGGTAGGCAGAAACAACCTCGTTGTTCATTTTCTGAGGGGAGCCAGGAGGCCAATTCCGCCCCGTCCTCTCACTGTCCCTATGTGGGACATGCCCACTGTTCTGAGGGCCCTGAAGGGTCCTCCCTTCGCGTCGTTGCAGTCCGTCGACCTCCGGTCCCTGTCATTTAAAACCGCTCTGCTACTAGCGTTAGCATCAGTCAAGCGAGTGGGGGACTTGCAGGCACTCTCTGTAAGCCCTAATTGCCTGGCGTTCGGGCCTGGTGACTAAGAGGTCGTCCTGAAACCAAAGCATGGCTATATACCTAAGGTGCTCTCGACTCCATTCAGAGCACAGGTTATCAACCTCTCTGTGCTTCCTCCCTCAGAAGAGGACCAGGAGTTGAATTTACTCTGCCCCGTTAGGGCTCTGAAGGTTTAAATTGAGCTTTCCGCACAGTTTATCCCTTTCAGAGAGCTTACATGTGCGCTCTTGGCCCCCATAGGTGCTGAGGCTGCACAAGTCTTCTGGAAAGATCAATCGGCTGGGTGAGACCTTCGTGAGGTTTAGCCCGTTAGCCTGGAGGGATTTATTCTTGTTCTCTTGGGCCCTGAGGGGCCTAAGACAAGGATTACCATTGTCGTTCCTCTGCCACGGCACAGCGTGATTGTACTGTTCCCATAGCGTCGAGCAAGACGCAGTACGAGTGTAGTATCGATAGGGAACGTACTCCGTTACAAACGTAACCTCGGTTCCCTGATATACGGGAACGAGTACTGCGCTGCTAGCCGTGCCATGCAGCTGCACGACTTAGTCGTCGCTTCAGTCGAAGTAACCTGAATCCTATGGCGAAGCGGTCGCTTATATAGCCAGATGATTCCGCCCATTCTGGTGGGCTTTGGTGGGCTTCGCGGCTATAGGTTCGTGCAGCACCGCTGCCGAGCCATTGGTTCGTTTTTAAAACATACTGCACGAACCAATGGCCGTGCAGTTTCACTGTGTGATTGAAAAAGGCTTCAGTTCAGGAGAAAAAATTACTTTTTTCCCCATAGCGTCTAGCAAGATGCAGTACTCTTTCCCATATCTCAGGGAACCGTGGTTACGTTTGTAACAGAGTAGGTTACGTTTATCACTTTTAAACATTTTCAAGGTTTACATAAAGTCTTAGGGCAGTTTTATACAGGTTAGCATGCAGAGTTCAGTGTTTGTTTTCCTTGTTTGATTTGATGTAAATTAGGAATACAAAATCTTATTCTCATTATTGCATTTTTTTCCCATTTGTATTGCAAACAAACCTGCAGCATTGTTGCATACAATTGTAAAAAGGTGCAAAATAAAAGTAGTGCAAAGCAGCATATCATAAATTAAGAACAACATTTCTGTCTCTCCTAGAGATTTAATCCGATCAACGTCATATTTGGTCCAATCTAAAGGTCTTCACGATGTTAAGATTTTGAGTTTTCATTGAAGGGTGTGTCTATGGCAGCCTGACAAAGTTCAATGTTTCACCATTAAACAGGAAGCTGTTGTAACTCAGGCATACAATCTCCAATCTCCCCTAAACTTACATGTTTGATAAGAGTCCTGGCCTGAAGACAACTACATGCCAATATTCAGTTATAGTCATAGCGCCACCTCCAGGCAACAGGAAGTGACGTATTTTACACGGTAATGCCATCCCAGCAACATATTAAACTATGCCAGCAAGTGCTAAACATGCTATCAACATTTAGCTAACTGCTAAAATTTGTTGTAACTCAAACGTACAATGTCCAATCTTCCCCAAACATCTAAGTGTCCTGACCTAAAGACATCTACATGCCAGCATTCAGTTACAGTCATTCCACCACCTGCTGGCAACAGAAACTTTCACTCAAACTTCACGTTTGATATGTCCTTGTCTGAACACATCTAAAAGACAATATTCAGATACAGTCATAGTGCAACCTGCTGGCAGCAGGAAGAGTGGCACACATAAATGATGCTTTCCTCCTGTATTTACCTGCCTAAATGCATATCACCCACCATTCACTGTTTTCCTAAGGTAGTCAGGTGGCGGTGGCCTGAGGTGTGAGGGCCATTTCATCGCTGCTTGCAGTTTTAATAATAATCATAATTCATTTTATACTACAGAAGTACAACGATAATAGTCATTATTTATCATTAATTTTTCACTTTCTAGTGTTAAATCCATCAAGTTTTTATTTTGGCTTAAAACTGTAGGGAGGCCTTTACGTTTCTGTTTTGACAGCAAGCTACATATAATGTTGACAGCATATAAATGGTTCTCATTACAAATTTTCTGTCCATAAAAGTGTTGCATATTATGCAGAAAATAAGTGAACCTTGCAAACCTTGCTTTCCTAAATGCATGTAATTATCCACTTAAACTCATGCAGAGATTAAATTTGTATAAAGCAGCATTTACCATGAACTGAGCCACTCTGAGACCGTTCAAACACTCTAATCATGAACGGTGCATGTGAAAATGAACGCTATACACACTTTACTCTGAAACACACAGTGCATCAGACCAAATATTTATTTAAAGTGCAATTTTCCAATTTGATAAATCACATTAAATCATATGGCTAATTTCCATTTTATTTCGATTAATCGTGAAGCCCTATCTGACAACTGACATTTAACCTTACTGGGGATTTTCTCTGCAGCTGTACCCATATTGTAGGTTTCAAAGGTTTGTTTTAAAACGTCTTTTACTGTCTCAAACATAGACAGGTTGTTTATATTCTGTTATCTTGCTAAGCTAGTATTCAGGATTTCAGATTGCACAACAGAGGGGGACAGAGCGACCCACTCACCTTCACAGAAGGACAGTGCTCCAAACAGACTGCTCATCATGAACTTCCTTGTAACTCAAACTTATTATCTCTCTCTCTCTTTCATACACAGATCAACACTCTACAGAAGAGTGGGGATAGTTTTCCACTGGCTACAGCCTCAGGGAGAGTTCTAGGGAAGGTGAGTGGGGGGAGAGAAACTTAAAAAAATAATTAGCTATAACTAATTAGATTAGCTACTCATAAAAACTCATAAAAAAATTAAAGGAGGAGCATTTTCAGATGATCCCTGTCCTATCTGAGAACCTTTATGGTTCTGCTTTTACAGAAAAGAAATGTAGTTATTAAATATTTGCTTTGCTTTTATTAAAACATTCTTGAATTTGTTGTGTTCCATTAGACATGACATTATGATGCCTTAGAAGCCAATCCATAAACAAGTTTTCATAGCAAGTGGCAATTCTGACATTGTCTACTCAACCATGATGCTCCAAACATGAAGAAAGACGACTTCATTGGATGACAAAAGGAAATGTTATGGGCTGACAGTCACTTCAGTCACCATTCACTTTCATTGCATCTTTTTTCCCATACATTGGATTCCTATAGTGCTTTAAAAGTTGTTTTTATTATTTTTTTTATAAAAATAAAAATTAATAAAGTTGTTTTTTTATTTATTATTGTTATTATTTGTAATTTTAAGTATTCTGTTCTTGCTATGACATGGAAGAAAAAAAAAATCTAAAGTTAAAGCAAATTTTTACTGAAGCTGTCATTCTGCCTAACATCTCCTTTTGTATTCCACAAAAGATAGTCAGATTTACACATCATTAGTCCATTAACAACACAGTTGCATGAAGTCAGCAGCAATACTCAGGTAGGTGTATATATATATATATATATATATATATATATATAAAAACATACACTGTCATGGTCAGAATTGTTTGTACCCTTGGTCTGAAGCACGTGTGAAACAATGTCAATTTATTGGCCCACCTGGCCCATGACGTCATAGGCGGGGTGCCCGGAAGTATAAAAGGGCACCTGCTGAATATGTCATCCACTTAGCTGTCTGAAGGAGACGTAGACAGGCAGGCCGAAGGCATGGCAAGGGGTCGCAGCGTCTTTTTCCCCCTCAGGGAACCATGGTTACATGTGTAACCCGACACTTTCCCCTTCTAGGGAACTCAACGCTGTGCCCCCTAGGGGGCACATTGGGGAATGAAATCCAAACACGCCGTGCCGAGGCGCATGCCTGTCCACCTGGTGGGAGAGCAGCAAGAAAGCGACAGACAAACAAAGCCTTTCCTCAGAAAGGGACCATGTCACTGATGCCACGGGCCGCTCACGCAACTTGGCAGAAACCTATCCTCAGATAGCTATGTCCCTATGGTCTTATGAAGGCTTGTGGATCCAAATAACATAGCTAAGATAGCCTTCCTACGGAGCTGCCCAGACCACAGAGAGTGTGCCATCTACTTACTACTAGGGGTTGAACGACTTCTGATTTTTTTTGAAGTCGACTTTTATGTGATGAGAGTCGAAGTCGACTATTCGCTGATGACGTCATTAATGAACAAATAAGTCTGGGGCTGTGACAAACACCTTGTGCACAGCTATGGCATATGACACAGTGCTGCCCACATGGCTGTTGCTCCTATAACAGCTTTTTTATCAGTTTTTTTGTCTTTGGGTCGTTATATTTCTCACAGATTTCTGCTTGTTCTAAATCAGATACAGATAATGTAGCACAGTAAAGATTACATTAATATGAATGCATTAGTGAGACAGCGATTGCGTGTGTGAATTAATTCTACCTGGCAGCGTCTCTCTACTAGTAGTGAAGCTGTGGAATTTACTAGTTATAAAGAAATATATGCTTGAACTTTTCAGTTTCTAAGCTATTTTATTGGAAAAAAAATAAAGAAATAAAGAAAAAAAATCACAGAACAGTGTTGACAATACATTTCCGCGCCGAATGATTCTATGCGCGTGATGTATGCGCTACTGTCTATAGCCTATGTGTGTGCGTTACAGTGCAGCAGCGCATTAGATTAGAACAGCGATTAACTTACCTGTACAATAAGCTGTTTAAAACGTGAATTCTCCTGTTCAATTTCGAGCATCCAGTAATATAAATCACACATGTCTTGTAGAGCACTTTCAGAGTATGCATTTATTTGTCATTTAAACAGTTTGGAAACGGAGCGTAAATGTGGAATTCCTTCAAAGATTTCTTATCCTGTTGCACCCTCTATAGGACCAGTGACTAGTCGACATCAAGCTTAAAGCGTCATGGCAGAGCATTGAAGTCGATTAGTCTGTGCAACCCCTACTTACTACCCTAGCAGGGGAGATAGCACTTTCTAGGCAAGGGCTCAAAGAGACCGCTACTTAAAGACCCTAAAAAAGGGGAGCAGACACTGAGCTAGCACACATATATCCTCAGATAGCTATGCACCTAGGAAGGGCTACCAGAAGGGGGACCGACTGAAACTACCCAGACCACAAAGAGTGGTCTGTCTACTTGCGTACGACCCAAAGAGGGGAGACAGCACTGTCTAGGTAAGGGCTCAAGAGATCGCTACTTAAAACCTTAGGCAGGGGAGCGATCACGGAGCTAGCACACATATATCCTCAGATAGCTATGCACCTAGGAAGGGCTACCAGAAGGGGGACCGACTGAAACTACCCAGACCACAAAGAGTGGTCTGTCTACTTGCGTACGACCCAAAGAGGGGAGACAGCACTGTCTAGGTAAGGGCTCAAGAGATCGCTACTTAAAACCTTAGGCAGGGGAGCGATCACGGAGCTAGCACATAGCTAACCTCAAATAGCAGGTTCTAGGAAAGGGTCCCAGTACATGAGAGGGCTCACCGCAATTGCAGTAGAACACAGCTAGCCACAGATAGCTGTATTCAAGTAAGCCCGTCCTGCCAAAAAAATGGCTGGAATATAACCACCCTCAGGAGGCTATATTAAGGAGGTCCCTAATCCATGTCAGTCTCACAGTAGGCTAGCAAAGCACCGTGCTATTGACGAAGATCTCACAAGAGGGAGATCCAGACCATCATCAGTAAATGATTCGCTAAAGAGTGAACACAAACATCATAGTCCGAAATCAAGCCTGATGTAAGCGGTAGCCATAGCACTAGAGGGCTGGACACCGCTATCCTCGAATAGCAGTTCTCTCAGATAAGGCTGAAAATTACCCAGGGCACGGAAGTGGGCTGTTTATTTAAAACCCTGAAAGGGAGACAGCACAGTCCAGGCAACCTAAAAACCCCAAAAGGGAAGCGGTCTCCGTGCTGGAACACAGCTATCCTCAAATAGCAGATACCTAAACAAAAGCTTCAGCACTTACTCGAACACTTGTGCCAAGGGGAACCCAACCTAGTTATTAGAATCTAGGCTTGAATATAGCTGCCCTCAGACCGCCATATTCCAGAGCAAAAGATATTCCCCATAACCACTCTAGGTGCTGAAAATCCTTGGAGAGAAAACTCGCAAGCCTCTCTCCACAGAAGACCCAGCGAGGCTCTCCACACACACACAATAACATGCATATCAGAGAGGCACGGCCAAGCTGAATATAGCTCTGTCCACGATCTCGCAGGATCAGGGCTGAAACGACTCCGTGCTCATACTTCATCATCATAACAACCCAACAATATCTGTGGCACACAACCCGTATAGAGAGTAGGGCTGTGTATCACCAGCAAAGTCACGGTACGTATCACGATACAGAGGCCACGATACAATACGTATCACGATACATGACTGCACTGAATTTCACCTCAGCAGAATTTAGAAAAACAGCTGTTTATTAAACACTGCTTACTATAGTGCCATTTCTAACTCCTGGCAGAGCAGGTAGTTGACCTCTGCATTATGAAGGGCCTCCATAACTGTACCACAGTACAATATAGGTAATGGCATATGTTTCATGTTTACATTGTGCACTCCCCACCAGGTACAATATTCTGATTGTTTGCATCTTGTTTTTAAGCCCATAAATAATAATGTACTCGTTCTAATAAATTTATATTTTAATGTAATCATTCTAATATATTAAAAAAATAAATTTACATTGCTGGTAGGTTATCATTGCACAAATTGACACACTATGATGGAAAAAAAATGTATAAGAGTTATAAACTAATGCGCTGTCTTCACGGTATCTAACGCACACACGCCCAAGGCTGATTTTAGGCGTCCGCAAGTTCGCTTAGGTGCGCGCGGCAAATATGACAAATATGCGGTGTTGGCAGATGTTTACTTTGAGTGCGCGCGACGTCGTTTCGCGTGGCGGTGTGCACGACATTTTTTGTAACTTTCCGCTTCCGAAGATGCACGAGTTCAAAGCGACTCTAGCCGAACATGCACGTCACAGAAGCAGTTTGATGTTAAGTTCAGTCACACACAGATCACGCGGCCGCACTGACGCGGACTCAGACATTCAGGAACAAACTTTTTAGTGCTGCTATTTATCAACTAAATAGCTTAATCTCTCATGAGCTACATTATCTTTCTCAACAAGGAGCTGGCAACATCATTGTTTCTGAAGGAATTAAAGCCACAGCTTCACTGTTAATAGAGAAACGCGGCAAAACGGTGGTATTCATACATACACAGCCTCTCTCTCCCTCTCATAAATGAACACTCCATGAATTACAATTTTCTGAGAATATAATATTGAAGTGGAGATCGCTAAACTGCAAGCTAAGCGGTGTTTTCAGAAAGCAAGCATGTTTATCCACAGTGGAGAGAGAGCGCGCGTGCACAGAGTTGCCAGGTTGACAAAGATAAGTAGCACGTTTAACAGATATTTCCATATTGCGCAAGTGTAAATCTCTGTTTGGGGATTACATCAGGCAACCCAGTTGTGTTCCTCTGCGGCCAGATTAAACCTTGTTGTAGCCTATATATACTCGTCATTCTTTTTTAGAAACCTCGCACTTTTCTACTCAATTTTAAACGTTGTAAAAATTTAAACAAATTAAGCTCGGTCCACTGCTGCACACGTGCCACTATATCGATACTGGGCCAGCTCTATCGATACTCGTATCGTCAAATCTCTGAGACGATACATCGTCGTATCGATATTTTGAACACAGCACTAATAGAGAGGGTGTGCAGATGCCGCAGATCAAAACGATGACCGTGAGGTGAGATAAATTGTGCCGCGGCAACGGCGGAACCAGGCCATAAGACACAGACACTCTGTTCCGTATCCCTCGGGAGTAAGAACAAACGCGAGCGGAGCTTAGACATCGTGACTCATCACAATGAGCTTGTAACTCAGAACATGTGTGCTCTTCCCCGAGACAAACGTAAAAGCAGAACATACCCTTGAGTGTTAGAATCCATACACGGAGGCACACATTCCCTAAGGCACTGCTCGACTCGAGCGCTATCCGCGGGATCCGATAACCCAAAAAGGGCATCTTAACCCCGCGAATCCCTCGATCCAAGTCTTCGCCATGCCTCGGCAACAGCGGGACCCGAACCGCTAGACGCAAACGCTTGTCACTCATCCAATGAGCTTCTCATTGGATAACACTCACAATGAGCGCGTTCAGAGCCCTTAAGCACTGAAAGCGCAAGCTCCTGACCAAAACAGATGACAGATAGACCATGCCTCAAGTGCCAGAAACCTCTGGAACGGAGGCACACACTTCCACACCGCTCACCTGCCCTGGTCTCTCACATGCACTTCAAACAGAGGGCTCCTGAAAACAGCAACGAGAGTGACGTATTCAGCAGGTGCCCTTTTATACTTCCGGGCATCCCGCCTATGACGTTATGGGCCAGGTGGGCCAATAAATTGCGGTTGTTTCACACGTGCTTCAGACACCGGTCATGCAGGCAGCATTCTCCAATGTGTTCCCTAGAAGGGGAACTGTGTTGATCATCATTTTGAACTTTTATTTTTAACATTTACAAAAATGTAAAGTATAAGAATTTAAGAATAAGAATTTGAAATGGGGGAGATTCTCATTATGATATAAATATTTAAAAAATGTTCTTGTAATAAACATTGACCATAGTTAATGGTACCCTTTAATTCAATACTTTTTGCAACCTCATTTGCCAAGATGAGTCTTCTGATATAATGCCTGATGAGGTTGGAGAACACCTGAAAAGAGATCAGAGATGATTCCTTCCAGGACCTCTGGCAGAAAAATAGGCCCACAACATTAAAGATATGGCAGTATCTTTAATTGTATGCATGGGGTACTTTTTTAAATATCTGTGTTCACCAAACCCATCTTGAGTGTTTGCTGCTAAAATTCTTTAACACATTTTTTTGTTTCGTGTGAACATTGATCCCAGTCCCATTTGAAGTTCCAGTAGTGTCTGACAGCTGAATATGCTGGAGTTTGTTTTTGGATGAAAGCAGATCATTTTTCTTGAAACCCTCCCAAACAACATGTGGTGATGTATGTGCTGTTTTATTTATTTATTTTAAAGCGTTCTGACCCCGAGAATCAACTAATTTTTGCAACTCTCCAGCTGTGATCCTTGGAGACTCAAACTATCCTCCTCATCTTGTGTTAAGACATTATAACTCATTGTCACATCACATTGTTTGGACTTTGTTTGCACTGTTTTCTCTGTCTAGTTGTCATGGTTTCTGATTTGACTTCTTAATTATGTTCAGGTGTGTCTTATGTATTATCCTAGTCTGGTCTGTGTATTTAAGTTCCTGTCTGTTCAGTTTGAAGTGGTTGGGTATCGTCAATGTTATGTGTGTCTCCTGCCTTCTCTTGCATGGATTTACCTATATGTGGATTTATTAAAGGGGTCATATGATGCGTTTTTAAAGATCATTATTTGGTGTATTTGGTGTAACAGAATATGTTGACATGCTTATTATAACTCCAAAGAGAAAGGAAAACTTGAAATCGCATCATATGACCTCTTTAAAGACTGCTTATCGTCATCTTTGTCTTCGTGTGTGTTCATCGACAAAGAATTGACACATTACGTGACAGAATACCCGACCAAAAGATATAGTAAGACAGATACTGCATCTGTTACTCCATTTAATTTTCCCATTTTTGTCAGTGTTTTTGTTTTCCATTATGGACAGTCCTGCCATTCGACCCCACTGTTAAGGATTTCACCAGCCCCACTCCGGACCCAAAGCTGTCTTCGCCTCGGGACTACACTCCTCCGGCTTCGCCTCATCCATTCGTCCCTCTGACTCAGGTCGGCTCCTCCCTCCCTCTGGCTCCACCGCGGTCTTCTGAGTCTCCACCTTTGCCACGGTCGCCAGAGCCATCGGCTCCGCCCTGGCCCTCAGGATCCTC
This sequence comes from Sinocyclocheilus grahami, assembly GCF_001515645.1. Taxonomy (NCBI): domain Eukaryota; kingdom Metazoa; phylum Chordata; class Actinopteri; order Cypriniformes; family Cyprinidae; genus Sinocyclocheilus; species Sinocyclocheilus grahami. The sequence goes on along the minus strand of NW_015505327.1, from coordinate 1,238,738 downwards.
AGTTTCGCCCTGGCTCTGCGGCTCTCTGTCACTGTGGCTCTCTGTCTCTGCCCTGGGCTCCTGTTCCACCTGCTCCGCCTCCATCAGTCGGCCCCCTGGTGTCGTCAGCCCTTCCTCCACCATGGTTCCTCCCTTCATCGGCTCCACCGTGGGCCGCCATCCTGGCTGCGGCCTGGGTCCCACCTGGCTCCTCCTGCTCATGGTCCCTCCTGCATCCTCCTTGGTTCCTACCTCCGTCTGCTCCGTCCTCCTCCTGGTCTTCCATCCTCCTCCAGAACCTCCTCCAGTTTCCTCCTGATCGTCCGGCCGCCTGCCCTACGCCATCCCTTTCACCCTGCCCTCCGCCGTTCTCCTGACCCTCCTCTCTCTGCGCCGCGAGTTTGCGCCTTCCAGGAGGGGGGTGATCTGTCACAACATCACATTGTTTGGACTTTGTTTGCAGCGTTTTCTCTATCTAGTTAGTTGTCATGGTTTCTGATTTGAGTTCTTCATTATTTTCAGGTGTCTTGTTTATTATCCTAGTTTGGTCTGTGTATTTAAGTTCCTGTCTGTTCAGTTTGAAGTGGTTGGGTATCTGCAACGTTGTGTGTCTCCTGCCTTTTCTTACTTGGATTTACCTATATGTGGATTTATTAAAGACTTTGCTTGTTTAGTTGGGAACGCATGACTGATTGCACAGACACTATTGGAAGAGAGCTGAACTGGATGATGACATCACTGAATCATCAATGAACTGACTTTAGCTGAAAAATGACTCTTTGTTATTGTCCTCTTGCATTATTGACACTTTTTTTCCTGTTTGAGACTGTACAGCTTCTTTGACACAATATTGTATAAAGCGCTATATAAATAAAGGTGACTTGACTTGGTGTCATCTTCGTCATTATTATCTTCATCCTTTGCGTGTGTGCTTCGACATAGTTACTTAACAATAACATCCTCTTCCTGGCAGATTTGTAACATTTTCTGTTCATTGGAAATTCTTAATTATTGCTCTAATTGTGGAAATGGGAGTTTCTAGTTTCAAAAATGAAAATATGAATGTGAATATACTTGAGAGATATACTCATAAAAAGGGTACCAGTAATTGTGACCACTGTGTATTAGAGAAATATATTTATTTCATGTGATTTTCCCCCACTTACTTTCTTATTTTCAAAGCCTTCTTTGTTCATATTTGCCAAGGATACCAATGTTTCTCATTTTCCTCTTGACAATACCCCATAGATTCTCTATGGGGTTCAGGTCTGGTGAGTTTGCTGGCCAGTCAAGCACGCAAACACCATGGTCATTTAACCAACTTTTGGTGCTTTTGGCAGTGTGGGCAGGTGCCAAATCATGCTGGAAAAGGAAATCAGCATCTTCAAAAAGCTGGTATTCTAATTTGTTGAGATAGTAAATTGGTGGGTTTTTGTTAAATGTGAGCCAAAATCATCACAATTAAAAGAACCAAAGACTTAAACTACTTCAGTCTGTGTGCACTAAATTTATTTAATACACGAGTTTCACAATTTGAGTTGAATTACTGAAATAAATGAGCTTTTCCACAACATTCTAATTTATTGAGATGCACCTGTGTGTGTATATATAAATAAATATATATATATATATATATATTTTTTTTTTTAGGGATGCGCATCTCATGACCGATACGATATGCATCTCGATGCATAGCCAATGATACGGTACTTTAAAGATACATATGAAGCAGCTACCGATGCGATGCAATTCACCCCAATTACGATGCAGTGCGATCCGATTTAGATTCGATTTGATTCAACATGTTTCATAAAACAAGTGAACCAAATAAGCCAGGCTTATTTCAGTTAGTCTGACTCATTGTCAAATGATTTGGTTCCATAAAGCAAATTTAACATAGGCCTAGATCAAGCTTAGTCACTGTGGCAACTTATGCTGGGAAACTAACCTGGTCTGAAGCAGGCTAACTGTCAGGCTAAGCTAAGCTCCTCTACTGACCAATAGGAACACAATGATATTACCACTGTCTCACATACTATTATTTGACTTTTTTTTTTTTTTTACAGTTTCTAGCCAAGTAGCCATGCAGTCTTTCTCTCTGGTTTTATAACAGCTGTATCTTTTATAGTTTGCAGAGTTGATCAGGTTGTTGATTGTGGCCTGTGGAATGTTGGTCCACTCCTCTTCAAAGGCTGTGCGAAGTTGCTGGATATTGGCAGGAACTGGAACACACTGTCGTATACGCCGATCCAGAGCATTTGTGAATATTTGAGAGAAATAGGCCTTTTGTGTACATGGAAAAAGTCTTAGATCTTTGAGTTCAGCTCATGAAAAATGGGGGTAAAAACAAAAGTGTTGCGTTTATAATTTTGTTCAGTGTAAATTGTTAAATTAAGTTAAAATCACTGAATTAAAAATGAAAATAGATAAAGATGACTACACTTTAACTGCTATAAGAAACACTCATTTATCACTCACACTCACTCATACATGAGCTTACTAATTAGTAGGCCTACTGTAGCCTACTAGCTTACATTTGATTTACCTATTACAATAGTCCACTTACAGTTACTATCGTAAAAATACACTTTATATGTAGGTTGAAAATTCTACAAAAGACACATTTAAAGTCCAAAAACAATTTGTATTGTACAATTGTACATTTTACTCAAAATTATTGCACTCCTAATCGATTGCGCTCCGTCTGTTTAGCGTGCATGTGCGCAGCAGCGCTCGTTCACTCGCGTCAGCCTCGCCCACTCCTGACAGAAAAATGGATAAGTTTGCATGACTTTCTAACATTTACAGATGAAAAATATACCTGTGACATGTCAGTTATGCACTGAGGAACAGTGTTGGGCAGTAACGCATTACTTAGTAACGCGTTACTGTAATTTGATTACTTCTTAGTAACGGAGTAATTTAACGCGTTATAATTTTCAGAATAGTAATTAGAGTATAGTTACAAGCCGACGTCTCTATACGTTACTGCCGCGTTACATTGCTGACAGAATGCAGTTTCTATAGCAACCGGGACTTCTAATGGCAGCTGCAGTGATGCGCTGACTTTACCGATTAGCAATTGGCTCTTTCATTCAGAAGGCGGGGCTTCCTGCGGTTGAGCGGCCATATTGAGCGTTGCATTTTTCCCCATTCAAAACTATATGAGTGTCAAGTCTTGGGTATTCTATAGTCTTTGAGTTTACCCACCTGTAATGTGTATCACCCATAGACTGTATAAGAACATGGATGTAGTGTCCGTGACGTCACCCGTAGGTTTCTGAAGAGCGTTTTTGAAGCTCAAAGTGGGCGGAGCCGGCCATCGCCATCTTGGCAGTGCGTCACCGCGCATCACTCCTGGATAATTGAAAATTGGCAAAGAGGCGGGAGCTGGTTGCTGAAGCCACGCCCACCTAGCTCGACGCCGGTGACAGTAGCGGCAATCCACCTGTCACTCAAGTGGCCATGCCCTTAATTATGCAGAACTTTAAGGCTTAATATAATTTAAACGGATGAGTTGTAAAAAAATTCACCCCCTCACAGTTATCATGAAGGGCAAAATTAGCTATATAGACCAAAATAATTTTTTTAACCAGGCTGTAAACATGTTTTTTTCTGCTGTAAAGTTAGGCATTTTAACATGGGGAGTTTATGGGATTGCCTCCATTTTGCAGCCAGCCTCAAGCGGCCAGTTGACGAATTACAGTTTAAGTCACTTCCTTGTTAGCTTCACGATAGAGAGCGGGAAGTTGCTGCTCGGTAGACACTCGTGTGTGCGGGATGCGGGAGAATAAAATGATTCACGGGACTCCCGCAAAATAGAAATATCTAAACAAAATATCTGAAAAAATAAATTGTTATTCATCGATTGCACAAAAGCAACATTAACTAATATAAAATATAAACGATTAACAGGTGCAAGCGTTAGTGGAGTTTCTATTTAGGCTATAACACGTGTTTGCAGCGTTGAGCAATGCAGTGCTGAAATTTGCGTGCTCACGAATCCTCTCATTATAACACACGAATTGTAGACATTATGAAAGATTCATTATGCATATATTTATTGTGTTATAACAGAGATTTGTGAGATTGCGATGAACTGA
>NW_015505327.1:1229123-1233544 GCF_001515645.1 Sinocyclocheilus grahami | reverse complement strand
GTGTGTGCGGGATGCGGGAGAATAAAATGATTCACGGGACTCCCGCAAAATAGAAATATCTAAACAAAATATCTGAAAAAATAAATTGTTATTCATCGATTGCACAAAAGCAACATTAACTAATATAAAATATAAACGATTAACAGGTGCAAGCGTTAGTGGAGTTTCTATTTAGGCTATAACACGTGTTTGCAGCGTTGAGCAATGCAGTGCTGAAATTTGCGTGCTCACGAATCCTCTCATTATAACACACGAATTGTAGACATTATGAAAGATTCATTATGCATATATTTATTGTGTTATAACAGAGATTTGTGAGATTGCGATGAACTGAAATGTATTTTAGAGAATATAAATGCAGCGCTCTTTGCTGGCATTCTGCCATGCCAAACCATGCACGCAGCAGCCGCTTGCTTTAGTTAAAATAACAGTGTTCTGTGAATGTTGATGCTTTAATAACAAATATTTATCGGGAGCGTGTATGCTGGGATTTCATAAATTTCATGGAGAAAATAGTAACGTAACTAGTAAGGTAACTAATTATTTTTGAAATAAAGTAATCAGAACAGTAACGTGATTACTTTTAAAAGGAGTAATCAGCGCGGATGCGAGCTAGGGCGTGTCATGACGTGACAGAGTGACTGATTGCCATGGAAACGTGAACGTCATGTATAGACTATCTTCTCTTTTAATTTTAAATCATTCTGCATTTATATACATCGCTCTATTAAAACCTCAACATGTCGTAAACACAACTCTCCAATAAAAAAGTGCGGGGGACGAATTTACTTTTTATAAAAAGTGGGGGGGACATGTCCCCCGCGTCCCCCGCGTAATCTACGCCCCTGAACTTGCCCAACACTGCTGAGGAAAACACAACGTCTCGAATGCATTAAACATCACAGATATATTCGTTGTTTGTCATGGTGGATCGACATCCATTATCGACATTAGGTCTGCTTAAGAATAAGCGTGCACAAATTAGTGAGATTGTGTGAATTTAATTAGTCCTTTATGGAACTGCTTTAGTCCCGGTTGATTTGTTAGGTTATTTCAAGTCAGGTTTTGGACTTTAAACCCCGCCTTTCTTCAGCTCTCTGCAGTGTTTTGATACGTTATATTAACGCAGCAGCGGTGATGAGAGAACGCGCTTGAGAAACAGTTTAGAGAGGAGATATCAATCTACATATAAAATATTTGTCACAGATTATTGGTCACTTTCTAAATAATAAACGTACAGCACATCCACTAGTAATTATATATAAATCGGTTTTTACAGTTACAAATATGTTAGAAACGATGCATCGCCATATAAATGACAACTTGTAGCCGATGCACACTTTTTAAACGATGCATCGCATCGTTAACCTTTTATGCCGATGCACCGAGCGAATCGGGGAATCTTACTTATCTTATTCCTAATATATATATATATATATGTATGTATATTACGGAAGGAGACTCACACAGAGGGTTAGAGAGAAAACAATGATGTTTATTTCCAGCAAGTGAGGCAGAGGATACGGGCAGGTGAATTTTAAAGTAGATAGGAAGTCCTTTGGGAGGATGAGGAGAGAGAACTCTAGTAAGGGGATTCCCAGGAGATCGTGGAAGGAAGACAGTGGATAGCACACACCTCCGATGGTGAGTGACAGGTTATCCACGGAGCGAGGGACTGGAACGAACACTGGAGGAAACACAGGAGGTCAGTATAACAGCGTAGGTAAGTCTTTCAAGCGAGAGAGCGTCCACTTCGTTGGAACGAGATCGGACACTGGAGTGATGTGAGGTGTCTGCTTATGAATGGGAGCTGGAGGTGATTGATGATCCGTGACAGGTGCGCGTGATTAGAACTCAGGTGATGGTGTTCGCTGTGATTGTGAGGTGATTGAGCCTGGCCGATCTGTGACAATATATATATATATACAGAGAAACAATGATGTTTATTTCCAGCAAGTGAGGCAGAGGATACGGGCAGGTGAATCTTAAGCTAGACAGGAAGTCCTTTGGGAGGATGAGGAGAGATAACTCTAGTAAGGGGATTCCCAGGAGATCGTGGAAGGAAGACAGTGGATAGCACACACCTCCTATGGTGAGTGACGGGGTATCCACAGAGCGAGGGACTGGAATGAGCACTGGAGGAAACACTGGAGGAAACACAGGAGGTAAGTATAACAGGGTAGGTAAGCATTTCAATGAATCTTACGGATTGCAGAGAGAGAGAGTCCACTTCGTTGGAACGAGATTGGACACTGGAGTGATGTGAGGTGTGTGCTTATGAATGGGAGCTGGAGGTGATTGATGATCCGTGACAGGTGCGCGTGATTAGAACTCAGGTGATGGTGTTCGCTGTGATTGTGAGGTGATTGAGCCTGGCCGATCTGTGACAATATATATATATATACACACACACACACACACACAGATAGATAGATAGATAGATAGATATATTTTGTTCATGTGTTATGTTTTTATTTAATTTAGAATGAGTAGTATTAACCTATGATGTGCTAAGGTACCAAATTAATTTAGATTTAATATATATATATATATATATTCATGTGTTATGTTTTCTTTTATTAAATTTACAGTAGATTGATTTTTTTTTTTTGGAAATACATGTTTAAGTGGATACTTCTGTTTTTGTTGTGTTTCTTTAGGCTCTCCGCAGTTCCCAAAGCAGTATCAAACCTGTGTATGTTTCTGTGGGTCATCGAATCACTCTGGAGACAGCAGTCAGACTCACACACACTTGCTGCCTCTACAGAGTACCTGAACCAATACGACAGGTACACACACTTAAGGTCTCTACAGCATGAATTAACCAAAATTACATAAAATACAGACTAATAATTTGTTCTCATACGACTTCTGATGCTTTAAAGCAGGGGTGTCAAACTCAACTCCTGGAAGGCCGGAGCCCTGCAGAGTTTAGATTCAACCCTAATTAAACACACCTGATCCAACTAATCAAGTCCTTCAGGCTTATTTCAAAACTACAGCTGTGTCCAAAATCGCTATATATATATAGCGTTTTGTCCAGGTTAAGAAATAGATACACGTCTGGAAACAGGCGCTCTTCATATCATAGGAGCGTACAACCAGCGAGTCTGATGTTCTAGAGATCTGTGGTCGCTTGTGGACTGCAGTTGGTCAGATTGCATGTCTTTCAACTCGGCGGCCATTTCAGAGCCGTGAAATTTGACACCTCTGCATCACGAGAGGGGGGTCTTGCATCCGGGACTGTACCTCTGGGGGTTTTTGGGCTCTGTAGTTTTTTTTGAATGTGTTGAAGGCGCGTTTCCCTCACGGAAAGGATACTGCACACGTGAATCGGATAATATCAATGATAATCATATTACAAGTTATATATGGTGAAGACCGTTCCGCGGTGCCATGGAGAGGAATGAACGCGCGTCTGGTAAGGCTATATGAGCGTGTTTTATTAGAATCATTGTTTGGAAACGTGATAGCACAGCTAGCAATCTCATACACTGTTTGACAGAAAAGTACAGTACATTATGCATTTCAGTGAATATACAGTAAATATACATGTATTGTTACAGTGCTGTGTTTGTCTGACGCTCTGAATGCTTCAGATAGCTGCCGGTTAGCAAATTTGCTCCGCTCTGGACCAGGGGTGATGCAATGTTGTCATGGAGAGATGCTGGATACAGGAGTGAGTCAACTGATGAGGTGAGAGCTGCTGTGAAGCAGAATCCCAATACAGAATGCACATAAATTGAATGATATAAAGCTGGAGGATATGGATTCTATTTTAGATTGTGATAGACCAGATATATTTTATAATGTAGACAGTCTTGTGCATCCTGAAAGAGTTAAACTGATTGTAGAATACACAATATGTGAAATTTGGTCCAATTTGCTTGTGCCATTTTGTATATTACTACTTAGAAAAACATAATGAAACATCATTCAATCAATCCATTAAAGTGCTTATGGCACAGAGTCAAATAGGATTGTGGGGTTAATGTGTTTTATAAAGCCTGTTTTTGCAAAGGAAACTCACAATGACACATTTAGATGCAGAAATAGACAATTTCACTCGCTTCACAAATAATGTAGTAACTCCTGTTTAGAAGCTGTTATTTGAAAAATTATTTTTTTCTGGTACTTTTTGGTATGTAGTGGCATCAAACAAAGTAATTTGCAGAGAGCTGGACCTAATAGAACCTGAATTACAGAATTTCAAAAAAACAATTTGTTTTAAAACTCCAAAAGCACCTATGTTTTTTTTGTTTTGTTTATTGTAATATTTGAAACACATGTTATTTATAAAGAATTACACATTTTTTTTTGTAGTTTTCTTTACAATGAAACCCATTATTATTATTTTTTTCCATTTCCTCCATTGCATGTGTGTAGGGTAAACATTTGAATTTGAGTATGTCAAATTTAGG
>NW_015505327.1:1224132-1229101 GCF_001515645.1 Sinocyclocheilus grahami | reverse complement strand
TGGACGTTCTCGAGTGCACTCATTCAATCCCACAATGCACTGCAAAAACGAGTGTACAACTGGTGAACGTTCAACGGCTAGAGAATGCCCATAATGCACTGTGAGAGTCACGCGCCAAATGAATTCCTGCATCTCGCCAGAAGATGGCGCCCGCAGCTGAATAATCAATCCGTTCATTTTTACATAGCGCTTATCCATGGTGTACAGCATTATGTACAACACGGGTATAAATTCATTGTAAATTGATTATTAAATTGTTTGATTAGGGTTTATACATAATTTCCATGACAGAGTTCAAGATAAATCCTTTAATTTTACAAAGCGCTCATCCATGGCGTACATGCAGCATAATGTACAACACGGGTATAAATTCATTGTAAATTGATTATTAAATTGTTTGATTAGGGTTTATACATAATTTCCATGACAGAGTTCAAGATAAATCCTTTAATCTTACTACTGGAGCTGCTAGTTTGCTAGTTTCAAATGATTAATAATGCAAAAGTGGCATTCCGTCTGGTGCACTCAGTGTTCGAATTCACTACTCGTTTTCATTCACTCCTAGTGAACTGAATTAGTGACCTAATGTAGGGAATAGTGAATGAGGGTATAGGGGGCGATTTCGGACACAGCCTACGTGATATGTGTGTTGGAGCAGGGTTGGAACAAAACTCTGCAGGGCTCCGACCCTCCAGGAATTGAGTTTGATACCCCTGCTTTAAAGATATTCATTCAGATCATTTAAGACGGGCAACAAAAATCTGATTTTGTGTTTCTATTAGTCTGAACAAAAAACACAAATTTGAAATTTTACAAACGTGATACAAACTACATCCTTGTGGTTTAAATTTTTTTTTTACATTTGAATCAGATCAGATTTCAAGTTGTATAAGATGTAGCGAATCAGCTCAAGGGGGAAATATGAATAATTAATAACTAGTTATAATTAATTATAAATATTTAGATCTGCTGTAAGTATTTACTTGACCTCTCAGGGTCAACTGTCTGTCAATTCTAAGAACATTAATTTCCTGGTTAAGGGAAATAACTTTCTTACTGTACAATTCTACACAGAGCCTGTAGCATAAATCTACATTAAGGGATTCCAGTTATGGGCAAACAATGAACAATGTCAAGTGTGATACAAGTAAGACTTTATTAACTGCATAAACACTTAAACTAATAATTTGACATGCATCTTCCAGGTGCACCCTAGACACATCATCAGTGATGTTTACCTGGGGTCATCGGGAGTTTCGGGTCTTTCAACATTATACACCCTCGCCCAGGTGACCCAGCCAGGGGTGATTAGTCCCCAACTTGTGTCTAGGTAGCTTGTGTTGTCCACGGATTGCCCCTTTTGATCCACAGCCATCTTGATGCCTTCTCTGCGGCATCCGTGATGTTCCTGATGGCTTTATTCTTGTGCAGTCCCCTGATTCCCAAGAGCTTGAGGGCCCCGCACAATGACTGGCCGGCAAACCCTCGGCAGCCAACCTCAATGGGGAGGCAGCGGGTCTTCCATCCCCTGTAACGGCATTCACCTGTCAACTCCTCATACTTGGCTCTTTTCCGTTCAAATGCCTCTTCCATCCGGTCTTCCCAGGGCACAGTCAATTCCAGTAGAACCACGTGCCCTGATGATTCTGAAAATAGGACCATGGCAGGCCTAAGTGTGGTTGTGGTGATGGACTGATTGGATAAGGAACTGGATCCGGTATGGCTCTGCTTTCCACAGCTCAGTCCACGAGATCTTTCGGTCCATTGCTTGTTCACATCGAGTCCACGCCCCTTGTTGTTGCATCCCCACCATCCTACTGATGCGTCTTTCCTCCACCCCTGCTCGGATTTCTTCTTGGACCAGTTGACGCCTGTCCTTTCCCCGAGCCTTATCATACCGAGGTTTCTGGTGACAGCCAAGCCCTGCGCGTCCTGAAGCCACTGTCCACACCAGCACGCTGTGCCGCAGCCGTGCTTCAGCCTGGTCGACTGCCTCCTGGGCCCTCCACTTCCTACCCATCCTCACTTCAGTGCCAGCTGAGGAAACTTTGGTGTCATTGGATTCTCTATATAGCAGTACCTCTCTTGCTCTGGAAACCATAAACTCCTCCGATAGGCCACTGAAGGGGAGTTGTAACTTGTTCTTCCTTCCGTATAAGGCTATGCTGGTAATACTACATGGGAGACCCAACCACCTACGTAGAGAGTGGCTGATCGTCCTCTCGAAGCCCTCAACAGTGGTTAGGGGGACATCGTAGACCAGCAGTGACCAGAGGAGTCGCGGCAAAATGCCATGCTGGTAAATCCAGGCTTTGAACTTTCCTGGCAGCCCTGACTTGTCCACTGCAGCAATCCAGGTGTGCAACTCCTTCCCAGTTTCATGGTGTAGCGGTGTCCCTAAGTGTGCTTTTTTTGAAGACTTTTCCCAGGCTCTTAACTGGCTTCTTGGTGATTGACGGAATTTGTACTCCTCTGAGGGAGAAATGGAACTTATCGGTTACGTTTCCCTTCCTCACCACAAGGGATCGGGACTTAGCTGGCTTAAAGTCCATTCGGGCCCAGCTGATGAGGCGTTCAAGGCCTTGGAGGATCCATCTGCAGCCTGGTACGGATGTTGTGGTTACCGTCAGATCGTCCATAAAAGCTCTGATAGGGGGCTGTCACACACCTGACGGGGTTAGTGGGTCTCTGCATTCCACCTCTGCTGACTTAACTAGCATATTCATAGCTAAAGCGAACAAGATCACTGCATCATGCACCCTGTGATAATTCCTTTCTCCAGCCTATGAAATTAAAACATAGGCTAATATACTACATACACATGCTCATACAGTTGGTATAGGAAAAGGGTTAAAGCTTAAGCAGTGAAGAGAAATAAAAATATGAAGCTATGGTACCATTTGATATTCAGCAGATCTACAGCCTGAAGGAAACCTCAGATTCTTAGTTCAAACACACCTTTGTAAAAAGGTGCAAATGATACCTAATGTATCAATTAATAAGACTAAGCTTGAATACTGTCTGTCTGAAAGAGAGGCTTGATGCAATCTGAAGGCTCAAGTTGATCTTTGCTGAAGTTGGTTGATGAAAAAGAACCAGTTTGAGTCAGAGAATCCCGGTGAATGGAAAGTCAAGGCCGAAGCCTGGCACGAACTTAGCGGGTTGCAGAAGCGTTCTAGCTCATGTACTCATCTTAGAATCTAACCGAACCGCAGACCAGGGCAGAAGATTCACGCCTCTCAAGATGGGCTTGTCCAATGAGAGAGGCTGAAATCCCAAGCAGGAGGTTGCAATTACTGGAGGGCTTTATGACCCTTTGTGTGAGGGCATGGTAATTTGCAAATGTAATTCGTTTCGGTGTTGATGCACAAACTAGTAAAGATTCTTAGAACACTAATATTGCATAGGTATCAGCATGTAATATGCACTCTCCTTTAGATCATCAGAAGACTAATTCATAGATACTAAACATGGTAGGATTACATATAGGTAAGATGACAGAAACGAGTGGTTCCATCACAAGCCTGCATAAACAGTATACAATATAAAAGGCAACATACACAATGACCTGAAGGATATGTGTGTTCATTCAAAGAAAGATTTTCCTATGAATTAATTAGAGAAGAGTCCATTTTTACTGTGCGTTGTGTCTCTTCCTATGGAAAAGGTAGTGATTTTCTCTACACACATTCCTTTGGGCAATAAAACCCAATGATATCAGCATTGGTTGCCATAGTGACCAAGGGCCTGGTGTCATTCGCAGACATCCTGGCACCCAGTATGCTTATTGGGTGAGGGGTCTCTGACTATTTGTTAATCTAATGAATTGGTCCAGATGCTACAAATCCCCCCTTTCGGACGTTGTTCGTAGAATAGACAACAATGAGCGACGTCAAAGGTGCAGAACAATCGAACACACACCTGCCACTCACGGCTGGGAGACAGTGGTGGCTCTCTGGTTGTTGGTGCCTCCAGGAGTGGTTGTGGTGCCGTGGTGGATGCTATCAGGTGGTGCGCTGTGGTGATGTAGGCTGTAGCAAGTTGTGGGTCCTTGAGCTTATGCAGCAGGTGTCGAGGCTGTGTCACCTATCATCCTGAAGTGAGTTGGTCTGAGTAAGATGGTTGTTTGTCGATGTTGTTAGCCAGTAGGCTATCCGTGGTACCTACTGATGATGGCAGGAGAGCAGCAGGTGGTTGTTAGCCCTCCGTTTTGCTCAAATGTCACTAGAAATCTGATGTTTGTGGTGTCACTTGGCTCTTGTGGCGGCACCGACGGAGGATGTTGTGGTGGGCTGCTGTTGGACATACCGTGGTGTTTGCAGGATGAGGACGCCTTTTCCCAGTGGTTGGTCTGGAACCTGGGTCTGTTGCCATGGTGATGGCTCTGTCCTCTTCTGGCTAGGGGCTTTCTGTAGAAGGGTTTTGCATTGTGGCAATGCTGGGTGCCTTCTGGTGCCTGCTTTGGATTCTGAGTTGTGAAGTTCAGAATCAGTGGGGTCTGACAAACACCTTTAGTGGAGGCCTTGTGCTTGTTAAAGGCCTTCTGTGTCAGGTCACGCAGCTGTTGATTAGGCATTGTGTGGCAGGCCATGATGCCTAGATGGTGACTTACACTAGGATGAAGGTTTCGGAGGAAAAGGCTCTTGCAGCTAGTGAGGGTAATTGCGAGCTCCGAAGTAAGGTCGTCAAAATTTGTGGTAGTAACCATGGGGAGTTTCATGCCGGCCCTGTTTGGTGTCTAGGGCAGCGATCAAGCCGTGTTCAGACTCTGGGTCTGAGAGTTCCTTTATGATGGCTTGTTTAAACTGCTGGTGAGGCTTCAGGATCAGTTCCTTTGATGTCCTCAGGATCTCTGCAGTATTTAGGTTGCCAGATGTATTGTCTCTGGCCAGCTCGTTGGGGTCTGTGGGGCCACACGGTGTGTGTCTCTGTAGTGATCCTCTGGAAGGGTCCCTGCCCCACCCCCCCT
>NW_015505327.1:1196858-1216652 GCF_001515645.1 Sinocyclocheilus grahami | reverse complement strand
GGCCCGTTGCTCAATCCAACGTTGTCTGGCTGCTTCTAGGGGTGTCGACCGGTTTCAAGGGATGCTCCTCCCTTGGAGGGGTCTGATGCTGTGTTGCGTCAGGCAAGGAGTCAGACGTTTGTCCTTCTCAGTACTCCTTAGTTGAGTTTTGTTCAAGGAGCTCTTTTGCAAGTGTCAGCAGCTCCTGTAACTCAGAAGTAGGCGTGTCCAGCTGTCCTTGTGTAGCCTCCGTTCGGCACCAGTGTGGAGGAGGATGTTGTGGTGGACTGCTGTTGGACATACCGTGGTGTTTGCAGGATGAGGATGGCTTTTCCCAGTGGTTGGTCTGGAACCTGGGTCTGTTGCCATGGTGATGGCTTTGTCCTCTTCTGGCTAGGGGCTTTCTGTAGAAGGGTTTTGCATTGTGGCAATGCTGGGTGCCTTCTGGTGCCCGCTTTGGATTCTGAGTTGTGAAGTTCAGAATCAGTGGGGTCTGACAAACACCTTTAGTGGAGGCCTTGTGCTTGTTAAAGGCCTTCTGTGTCAGGTCACGCAGCTGTTGATTAGGCATTGTGTGGCAGGCCATGATGCCTAGATGGTGACTTACACTAGGATGAAGGTTTCGGAGGAAAAGGCTCTTGCAGCTAGTGAGGGTAATTGCGAGCTCCGAAGTAAGGTCGTCAAAATTTGTGGTAGTAACCATGGGGAGTTTCATGCCGGCCCTGTTTGGTGTCTAGGGCAGCGATCAAGCCGTGTTCAGACTCTGGGTCTGAGAGTTCCTTTATGATGGCTTGTTTAAACTGCTGGTGAGGCTTCAGGATCAGTTCCTTTGATGTCCTCAGGATCTCTGCAGTATTTAGGTTGCCAGATGTATTGTCTCTGGCCAGCTCGTTGGGGTCTGTGGGGCCACACGGTGTGTGTCTCTGTAGTGATCCTCTGGAAGGGTCCCTGCCCCACCCCCCCTGTGGCTGCTGGCTGGTGACGTGTGAACAATGGGCTCTCGCCCCCCCCTCGCCGGTTCGGGCTCTTGGCTGAGGGGGCCTGGGCCTGCTTGCCAGGGGAAGTTCTGTGTCGTGTTTTCTCTGTCTGTTCACCTTGTGGTCTGCAAGCATATTTCAATTAATTTGTGACATTGAATTCACCTTGGTTTCATTCGATTTTACCCGATTGGTGATTGGAGTTGTCTCGCTGCTGAGCAAGGACTTGGATTTCAGCTCGGGCTGCTTGCAGGTGGCAGTCATAGGCGTTAAGTTAAGTGTCTTTCTCATTAAGTTCCACATACACTGTTTTTAACAGTGATTTTGTGTGAAACAGTTCTCTTTCCAAGTCCTGTCTGGTGCCTTTTTCAAGCTGCTCTCTGTGTTCAGCAGCTGTTAGTGCCTCCTGACGACTGGTGATTTCCTACTGTTGCACTATTCTGTGAAGGTTCCTTGCATCCGTTCTGTGCCTTCTCTCGTTGAGCAGGTGTCAGTTCCCTGTAGAATTCTGTGACTTACAGGTTCAGTTCATTTACCCCCTGTCTGAGGCGCTTGAGGTTGTGGGCCAAGGAGAGGATGATGCTGGTCAGATCCTGGTGGTTCAAGCTGGGTGTCAGGTGTCCACTTGTGTCGCAGTCTCGCTGTTCCTTTCTCTGCCATTGCAGGTCGTTGGCTGCTTGGAGCTGAAGGATGTCCATTACAGTGCTCTGCTGGGTTTCCAGGTGATCTTGGTGAGCTGGCAGGGCTGGATGTCTGTGGAATGCCTGCGACAACTGGCACACTCATGGGAACACCAGAGAGTGAGAGGCACAAGGCAAATGCAAGTACATACAGAGGTGTTAAGCTATTTCTATGGGGAACGGCTGTGTAGGCCGTGTAAGGTATGAATCGCTGGTGAGGGGCAGCTAGTGAGGTAGGGTGCTATTTTTTTTTGTTTTTTTTTGTTCGTGAACAGAGAGAGTTTGAGTAACTTTGAGGGGGCTGTAAGCAGGGGTCAGCTGATGACCGGGCTATATATGTGGTCAAACTATTACTCAAAGCACTGATGGTTCATGGGATTGGTCACTATGACAAAACTGAAATAAAATAAGATTAAATAAAAAAGAAAAGGGATATTTTACCCATTTACTTTTTTTTTTTTTTGCGCTAAGAAATATGGCTAAGCAGGTGTCACTTGTGGGTGATGCTGCAATAGACTCATAAACCTAGGGTTAGACCGTTTGCTAAACTAGCAGGGACACACCAAATACCTCGGTCAAAAAGAAAAAGAAACAATGGGAATTGTTCCTAGTTCTATCTGGGCCTACATTGTGTTGAACAGTAACTGCACTTCAATGTACTAGGCCTGGCTCTGAGGAGTGAGGAGAAGTAGAGAGGAAACAGGGCTTAGGCTACTAATAACCTATATAACTCATTTAAGGAAACAACAGTTGCTAGAACTACTATAATCCTATACAAAGAGTGAAGATGGTGATGGTAAAAGTAAAACAGAAAAAAAGGGGTCCTAATAGCTGTAGGAAACTAAAAGGGAAAGTAAATTGATTTAATTAAATCTCAGATTTAATAAAAATCAATTTAGCTGAATTGGTACATTAATGCTAAACAAATGTAAATAAATGCAATAAAATTAAAGAGGTAGAATAAAGTCAAAACAAAAATAAACAATAACACAAGACCAAAGTATGTGGGGAGGGACCGACCGAACTGAATCCAAAGAGAAGGTGATAGCATCAACAGGAAGTGAAACCAGGAGTCACGGGGATAGAGAGGGAGGGGTGGTTTGAAAGTTACACTTTACACACCTATCTAAGTGTCAGTCGGATGCTAACAGCTAGCAGTTGAGGTAAAGGGCTTAGCTTAAATGCCTGCGCGTCTGTTAAAGTGTTAGCATTGGCTACACGCAGTTCTTTGTTTACACACAGGTCTGTGAAGTGGGTGCTGTTGTCAGCTTAACTGGAAGAGTCTGCTCACACTTCCGGGGTCACGTGTTGCTAGGAGGCCAATGTAAGCTCACATCAGGTGCAAGTGGAGCAGAACTTGCACTGCTGTGAACATGCATGGGAAACTCATGCAGGGCATAACAGTCAGTTATGACATGTCCCATACAACTTCATTCACTAATCAAAACAGCACATTCACTTCACAGGCAATGGTGAATTCGTAGTTAGCTACGTTAGAATAACACCATTAATTTTACGTAAATGTTTCACATGAGTGGATCAATATGGATACAATGATACGTAACGCACAATAAGGCCTTAAATCAGTGAAATGAGGAGCATCGCTCAGATCACCTATACAGTGCTGAAAAAGGGGATTTCTTCACCCAAGATCACACCGATTTATTCTGGTACCATTTATATGGGGTTGCTAATCTGAGATTCCTTCGTCAGAAAAGGCGTACCCTCTACTAACAACAGAAATTAGTATTTCTTCGCTAAAATCAGGTTAGTTTCTTATCGTACGATTTAAACGCATAGCACTGAAAACTTTCTACTGCTTGTAGGAAGGCACATTCAAGCTATAGTTTTATCTGATTTTGGTCAGAAACTGGTATGTGCATGATGAGAAGTTACTAAACTTATCAGATGGACACATAAGATTGATTACTGGGTCTGCTTGCAAGCAATGTTTAAAATGACGCCACGTTCTAAATTACTGCTAGTACTGCATAAAGTAGGAAAACTATTTTCTTGGCCATGTGAATGCTGAGTTAAGCAGAAAGTGCTTGCTCCCCCCTTCGTAGCTTGGTGCACCTGAGGGAGTTTGCACTACTGAGTGAGGATGCAGGAGTAGGGGGTCTCTCCCACTGTGTTTCCTTTTGCAGCCTATAAGAGTACCTGAGTTCTCTTTGGACCATGTCAAGTTTGTCTTAAAAGTGAGTGAGTGACGTGACAAGTGGCCAAGTATGGTGACCCATACTAGGAATTAGTGCTCTGCATTTAACCCATCCAAAGTGCGCACACACAGCAGTGAACACGCACACCGTGAACACACACCCGGAGCAGTGGGCAGCCATTTTTTATGCTGCGGCGCCCGGGGAGCAGTTAGGGGTTCGGTGCCTTGCTCAAGGGCACCTCAGTCGTGGTTATTGAAGGTGGGAGAGAGTGCTGTACATTCACTCCCTCCACCTACAAAACCTTTGGGTTACGAGTCCTGACTCTCTAACCATTAGGCCACGACTTCCCCAAGTGTTGTCTTGAGTGTTGTTCAGCTGCTGGATCAGAGTCTCAATTCTGGCAACTTTGTCTAAGAGCTCAGAATTTGCTGCTTTAATAGTAATTTTGTGTGGGAAAGTTTCCTTTCCAGGTCCTTTCTGGCTACCTTTTCCAGGTGCTCTTGCTGTTCAGCAGCTGTCAGAGCCTTTTGAAGTCTATTGATTTCCTCCTGTAACTCCATTCTGCTGGGCTCCTCGTGGGATACTGCCGTGATCTGTTGCTTGAGATCATTTACCTCCTGTTTCAGACCCATGAGGTTGTGGGCCAGGAAGATGATGATCTTGGTGAGCTCTTTGTAGCCATAACTCTCGCTTGAGTCATGAGTCAGTTGTACTCTTCCCTCGGTGTCCAGTTGCTTTCAGCTCTGGTGCAGTAGGTTGTCGGCAGCCCAGGGTAGAAGGGTGTTCCTCACAACGCTTGGCCAGTTCTCTTGGTCTGCCATCTGGGCAGTTAGACTGAGCATCTGCAACATTTTGGCAAACTTGTGTTGAGAGTAAGGGCTAGAAAGAGTGTGGAGCTAGGTTTTCCACAGATTTCTGATTGATGACTTAAGGCGGCTCTTATTGTCAAATTATCACTCAGAACTCACTGATGTTTCACAACAGGCTTAATCTCTGAGGAAGTGAAGTAGAGGAGGAAGAAAAGGAAGATGGAGAGCATTTCTATTCAGATTATGCTTATTGCTTGGTGCTCAGGACTATAGTTATGCCATAGTATTTGTCTAGATGACTTGTGTAACAGGGTCATAAAATTAGAGCACGTGTTGAAAATAAACAAATCAAAAATAGAAGTGTCTCTGGTTCCTTTTGAGGTTCCGAAAGAACATCAAATCAAAGTGGAACAAAAGGGGGCATAACATGTAAATGTTTTAATAATAGCAGTCAGCTAATTTTAAATCCAAGGTAATCAATCTGGTGTTAGGAACAATCAGTAGCACTAGTGATTAACTGTAAGATTTGTGTTGGGCAACACACCATGGCTGGTCACAGCTGCTGCGTTCAGCTCCCATGCTGAGGGCATGCCATGTGTGTGCCTCGCCCTCCGTAGCGCGTTATTCACTGTGTTACTAAAACACCCAATAACTTAATGATTCTTCTCTAGATAGACAGTTCAAATGTAATTAAATTGATTTAATTAACTAGTAACTGAGCAATAGCATTCAGGAAGGATACATCTAATATTGTTACATTCGCTAATACGAATTGAAGATGGGTAAACATAGAAAAAGATCAGAAACCAGGGATTAGGTTAAGTTCAAATTACTTCACATTGCGCATACACATGCTGTATTTAAAAGCTTCAATTAAAGAGTGCTAACCCCTAACTTCTTGCACTTGTTTAAAGAATTACAAAACGTGTTTACTGTAAGTTAAAACCGGTTTAAACATATATGTAGTTATGTTTGCCTCACATATGAGTACTAAAGTACAGTATTACACCTTTAATTTCACTCAGCGAGTGAAACACAGAAATGACCACCAGGTTGCAAGGCTTGTGTGTGTAATATATATATATATATATATATGTCAAAGTGTAGATTAATTGCTTCAATCTAATTATAATCTATAAGGCCTTTATGCTGTAGAAAGAGGAGCATCACTCAAATCTACCTTGATATAACTGTACGGAGATTTCTTCAAAAACTATTTTAACAATACTGCAATTTTGTGATTTCTTCACTAAAACAGATTAATACATTATGGTACAGTTTGGACATACCATGTAATTAAATTGATTTAATTAACTAGTAACTGAGCAATAGCATTCAGGAAGGATACATCTAATATTGTTACATTCGCTAATACGAATTGAAGATGGGTAAACATAGAAAAAGATCAGAAACCAGGGATTAGGTTAAGTTCAAATTACTTCACATTGCGCATACACATGCTGTATTTAAAAGCTTCAATTAAAGAGTGCTAACCCCTAATTTTTAACGCTATTTGGTAGCTTAGCCTAAGATTAAACTAAGCTAAGTCGTGTTATGGACATACCGCTGAGATTCAGACTTATGCTTCGTCAGAACAGATTTATGCTTTAATACTGAAATTAGGGTTTCTTCGCTATGATCAGATTAACCTTACACTGATACCATTAAGCATGAAATGCATAAAGACTCTTTCAATCATAATAGAGGTACCAATTCAAGCCCCTACTTTATCTGCATTTAAACAAGCCAGCAAATAGGGACACAACAGCGTATCTCAAGTCCCGCCCTATTCTAACCTGGACTATCAAGCACACACTTTTAGGGTGACAGTGTTTAAGCTCATAACCTGTGTTTTATGCCTGCATTCTCCACCATTCTGTAGCAAATCAGCTCAAGGGGGAAATATGAATAATTAATCATAACTAGTTATAATTAATTATAAATATTTAGATCCACTAAGTATTTACTTGACCTCTCAGGATCAACTGTCTGTCAATTCTAAGAACGTTAATTTCCTGGTTAAGGGAAATAACTCTTACTGTACAATTCTACACAGAGCCTGTAGCATAAATCTGCATGATTAAGGGACTCCAGTTATGAACAACGTCAAGTGTGATACAAGTAAGACTTTATTAACTACATAAACACTTAAACTAGTCTAGCATACTACGTCTCATCTGTCTGAAAGAGAGGCTTGATGCAATCTGAAGGCTCAAGTTGATCTTTGCTGAAGTTGGTTGATGAAAAAGAACCAGTTTGAGTCAGAGAATCCCGGTGAATGGAAAGTCAAAGCCGAAGCCTGGCACGAACTTAGCGGGTTGCAGAAGCATTCTAGCTCATATCCTCATCTTAGAATCTAACCGAACCGCAGACCAGGGCGGGTCACTGGTGTGAGGCCTTTAAGGTCTGAGAAGATTCACGCCTCTCAAGATGGGCTTGTCCAGTGAGAAAGGCTGAAATCCCAAGCGGAAGGTTGCAATTACTGGAGGGTTTTACGACCCTTTGTGTGAGGGCATGGTAATTTGCAAATGTAATTCGCTTGAGTGTTGATGCACAAACTAGTAAAGATTCTTATCTGCATATTACATGCTGATACCTATGCAACATATTACTCTCATTTAGATAACCAGAAGACGAATTCATAGATACTAAACATGGTAGGATTACATATAGGTAAGATGACCGAAACGAGTGGTTCCATCACAAGCCTGCATAAACCGTATACAATATAAAAGGCAACATACACAATGACCTGAAGGATAGGTGTGTTCATTCAAAGAAAGATTTTCCTATGAATTAATTAGAGAAGAGTCAATTTTTACTGTGCATTGTGTCTCTTCCTATGGAAAAGGTAGTGATTTTCTCTACCCACATTCCTTTGGGCAATAAAACCAGTGATACCAGCATCGGTTTCCATGGTGACCAGGGGCCTGGTGTCGTTCGCAGACATCCTGGCACCGAGTATGCTTATTGGGTGAGGGGTCTGTGACCATTTGTTAATCTAATGAATAACTGATTTGTTAAATCTAATGAAAAATGGTGTGTCTGATTGGTCCAGATGCTACAAAGATGTCATGATAGAAACGGTAAAAGGCAATTTAATTTTTTTTGGTCCTCTTTCTGATAGCTCCTCAGTTGTTGAATGAGGAAGTCGTGGCATTGTGCAGGTGCTTACACCACTACTATAGCTACCAATGAGTATGTACGCAATAAGCTATGAGAAGCCAAGCAGTATTGTGAATAGAGTTAAGGATGAGGGCCGTTAGGCACAATGGGGAACAGACTGTATTGCAAATACAGCATGCATTGAATACCTTATTGCTTTTATAAAAATTTACCGCACAGTACAAATATTAAAGCCAAAAATATATTTAAAAAAAAAGTAACATTTTAATAAGTAAAATACAGGTGCATCTCAAATTAGAATGTCGTGGAAAAGTTAATTTCAGTAATTCAACTCAAATTAGTGAAGTAGTTTAAGTATTTTGTTCTTTTAATTGTGGTGATTTTGGCTCACATTTAACAAAAACCCACCAATTCACTATTTCAACAAATTAGAATATGGTGACATGCTAATCAACTCAAAACACCTGCAAAGGTTTCCTGAGCCTTCAAAATGGTCTTTCAGTTTGGTTCACTAGGCTACACAATAATGGGGAAGACTGCTGATCTGACAGTTGTCCAGAAGACAATCATTGACACCCTTCACAAGGAGGGTAAGCCACAAACATTCATTGCCAAAGAAGCTTGCTGTTCACGGAGCACTGTATCCAAAAAAAATGCAGATGAGCTGAAGGCCACTGTCAAAGAAACCTCAGCTTCCATACCACCTCAACAGTGCCACAACCGGATCACCTCCATGCCACGCCGAATTGAGGCAGAAATTAAAGCAAAAGGAGCCCCTACCAAGTATTGAGTACATGTACAGTAAATGAACATACTTTCCAGAAGGCCAACAATTCACTAAAAATGTTTTTTTTATTGGTCTTATTAAGTATTCTAATTTGTTGAGATGGTGAATTGGTGGATTTTTGTTAAATGTGAGCCAAAATCATCACCATTAAAAGAACCAAAGACTTAAACTACTTCAGTCTGTGTGCATTTAATTTATTTAATACACTAGTTTCACAATTGGAGTTGAATTACTGAAATAAATGAACTTTTCCATGACGTTCTAATTTATTGAGATGCACCTGTAGTTAAATGCCATCCATCCGCTAGAAAAAAAATAATGGAACTCAAATAAAAACCCCATATCTTTTTTTTTTTTCCCAACCCTGTATGTCTATTGTATTGTAGATTGTATTTTTAACTGTGGAAAAACATAGAAACAATATCTTTTGTTTTTCACAGAAGAAAGAGCATGCAGGTTTGGAATGATATGAGGGTGAGTAAATTATTTAAATGTTTTGGTGAACTATCCTTTTAAAGAGCCCGGGCACCAGATGGGACAATGAGAGCAGCAACTTTTTTTTTCTGAAAGATAAAAGCGACATACAGAAGTGAGTGAGAATTTTCTTACAGTTTAAGTAAATAATGAATTAAATTTCATTTTTGCGTGTCAACTAAGTGTCCAAAAGGTGTCCAAATAAATTTCAGGGCCACTGTAGATAGATAAGAGTAGTGTAACAAAGTTCGTAGTCACGGGAAGAAGGAGGCGGGAACCGGCGAACGTTCAAACTAAAATTTACTAATAAAATAAACACAAAATAGCGTGACAGCCCCTCACGGATGACTGTTGTGCACAAACAGAACCAAAACACAAAATAAAGTCCAGGCCTGGTCCTCTCTCTTCCAACACTGACGTCACTCCTCCTTTTATCCTTCCGGAGCTCCTCCGTGGGACTTGAGACCAGTGAGTGGCGCAGGTGTCATGCATTATCATTAACTCCACCGGCCTCGCTCCATTCCCATGGCTCTCGGCCCCACCCCACTCATCACAAGTAGATTTTGGACATGGTTATTGTAATGATTGTCAAAAATGGCCACCACTTAGAGGCAACACCCCTCTACAGAATGCTAAAATGTTGTAAAACACAGATTTCTTGCTTTGTTCTCACTCCCCCTATATTCTGCAGCGTAGTTTCAAACGATTTACTATTTTATGCTTTCAAACACACAGACTCAGTATTAGCTTATGTTTGCTCAGAAATGCATTATCACAGAAATGTATTTAACAGACAGGAGTGCATTATTTTGTATGTTTAAATTCGCAACAATATCCCTGTAGATCTTTCTCTTTCATTTCCTCACTTTCACACAGCACTGCAATGCAATTTTCACAAAAAATGAAGACCGAATTTGTCAAGCCAGTTTACTTAAAGTTATGTCTTTAATAACAAATGTGACCATCACAAACTTGTACAGCTTGTGCGGTTTGTTTTCACATTGTTATATTCCACACATGCTATTTTTAATTGTTGGCTTATGTGCCGATGCACAGCAGCATTTTTGCTGTTAAATGTTTGTTGTTGAGTGTTATTGTTCTGTCAGGACCACTATCGTCAAAGATGATTGACAATTAGCATACAGTTTGGATTGGCGGTATGGTTCCGTTCTGAGCAAGAACTCCCTGCGCATCCATGCAGCCTAGCATGGATGAGAGCAGGTAGAGCAGCGATAACCCCCCCAGGGTAAACGGATCCGAACCAACATAAATGTATGCAGATATCGTTAAAGTTCAATAATGTTATGTACACATTTTAGAATTAGTCTGATTCAAAGGAGAATCAGAAGGCTGAATCCTGACTGACAGAGGAGGACTTGGGGATGGAGGAGGCTAATTAGCTATTGAGCAATGCAAAACTGCTGATACTACTGCGGGACCTTATATATGAATGCTTAGGTGTCGTATTCCCATAGGTTGATGCATGCATGAACTAGCACAAGCATTTAACTGAAAACAACTTAATGAGCCCAAGCAACATGGATAGCCTTAGCAACATGCATGTTGCAGATAACCTAAGAGCATTAAATGGAACTTAGCTTATGAAGACGTTCGAGAGAGTGAAACAAAGCAGCTGTGAAGTGGCTGCTTGATCTCTTGATATCCTTCTTGGGGATGAAGTTCCCATCTGACTTCGAACTTGAATGAATCGGAGGTGAGACCATTGGGGAAGCGAATTCCACTTCTCTAAATTCCCGATTCCTAGTGATGATGGTGTTTTGCCTGCCGAATTCACCATTTAATTAGCTATTGAGCAATGCGACAACTGCTGATAATACCGAGGGACCTTATATATGAATGCTTAGATGGGTGTCGTATTCCCATAGGTTGATGGGGATCAGCTGAGAGTCAGCTGATGTGAGCTTGACTAACGTGACCTGCTAGAACTAACGCTACACTTGATTTATTGTATTATTGTTAAATATTGCATGTGAGTGCAATTGCAACTCTATCCAGGGGCAGTGTTGGGGAAAGTTATTTTTAAAAGTAATGCATTACAGTATTGCGTTACTTCCTAAAAAAGTAACTAATTACGTTACTCGGTTACTTTTTATTGAAAGTAATGCATTACAGTATTGCGTTACTTCCTAAAAAAGTAACTAATTACGTTACTCGGTTACTTTTTATTGAAAGTAATGCATTACGTTACTTTTGCATTACTTTTTAAATCTGGGTCGGCTTGCTTGTTTGCTTTTAATATAAAAAGTTCAATTTTTGGCAAACGTAAAAGCCCTTTCACACCAAAAGCCTCAGGCTGAAGGAAATGTAAATTAATTTCTGTTCAAGACTCTTCAGCAATAAAAAAAAAAGAAGAAATGTTAGTTTATCTTGTCATTTTTGCTTATTAGTATGGTTGAATTGGATCACTGAAGGTCAGCAGCAAATTGGTTAATAAAATGGGGATTAAATACATAAAGGATATTTGTATTTAACATTTAATTATTGCAGCTTTGAGTCATATTCGGAGTTGCTTTTAACTGTTTTATTAATTGAGGAAAACCAAATCAGATTTTTTTTTTTTTTTTGTGAGTGAGATGAATTAATGCAAGTTCACATAGAACTAAAGTAACAGCTTTCTCCCGATTTCTCTCAACAAGGGGACAGGAGAGCTTTCAATAAATAAATGGGGGGGGAAAGTAACTGGCGTTACTTATTTGAAAAAGTAACTCAGATATTTTCTTGTAAATTAAAAAGTAATGCGTTACTTGAAAAAAGTTATCTGATTACGTAACTTGCGTTACTTGTAATGCATTACCCCCAACACTGTCCAGGGGTATGGCAGGCAGTAATTCCTAATATGTTTTGTAAAAACTACCTGTGCATGTAAAGTAACTGGTTGCCAGTCTGCCTGTTTTGCTATTTTCTAATTACAATTCCTCAAAACCACAAATCTTAATCCGATTTGGCATATTAAGTCTTTGGTTGTGATGAGATTTGTATGCATTCACTTTGTACTTAAAGTCACCTTTATTTTATATAACGCTTTATTCAATACAGATTGTGCTAAAGTAGCTGTACAGGTAAATCGTGTTTC
Organism: Sinocyclocheilus grahami; assembly: GCF_001515645.1. NCBI lineage: Eukaryota > Metazoa > Chordata > Actinopteri > Cypriniformes > Cyprinidae > Sinocyclocheilus > Sinocyclocheilus grahami. The sequence continues at coordinate 1,204,567 of NW_015505327.1, read as the reverse complement.
AAAAATACCAACAAAATTAAATTGTGCTGTAAAGTTGCTCTAAAAAGAGGACAATAGTAAATAGTAATTTTTCCAGGTAAAGTCGTTTCATCTTTGATTCTGTCAAGAGCATTCTTGAGTTTTTCTCAGGGGGAAAATCAGGATAGTGCAGTAGTTTATAGAGCACAGCTTGGCCACCCAGCTGCTATTACATCTAATGCATATAGCTGCTATTAAATGAAAAGGTTTGTGTATTTGACAAAAATGTACAAATATCGCAGACAGAACATGAAAACATGTCCTTTATGAATGGCCCAACAGGAATGAGGGGGACAGATTTATTGCTAAATCTATTGATGTGGACTGTAAGCCAGTGATGGCTTAATTTACGCTCAAGGGCGTTTGTGTATTTTCGCCTAAATTTGACATACCCAAATTAAAATGTTTACCCTACACACAGACAATGGAGTAAATGGGGGGAAAAAGGTGTTCATTGTATAGAAAACCCTTTGAACTACAAAATATGGTTGTAGTTCTTCATAAATAACATTATATATGTTTCAAATATTACAATAAACACAAAAAAAAAACAGGTGCTTTTTTGATTGTTTCAGAATTTTTATTTTTTTTGAAACGCTGTTATTCAGGTTCTATTTGCTCCAGCTCTCTTCAACTTATATTGTTTGATTCCACTAGGTGCCAAGATATGCCAGAAAAAATTATCTTTCAAATAACAGCTTCTAAACCGGAGTTATTGAATTATAACCGAAGGGAGTAAAATTGTCAATTTGTTTGCGTCTAAAAGTGTCTTTTTGAGTTTCCTTTGCAAAAAAGTTTTTATAAATCATATTGCCCCCAGAATCCTATTTTACTATGTGCCATAGCACTTTTCTTGATTATTGACTGAATTGTTTCATTTTTATGTTTGTCTAAGTAGTAATATACAAAATGGCATAAGCAAATTATATCAAATTGTGTTTTATACAATTTTTTTCTTTCAGGAGACAAGACTCTATAAATTGTAAAATCCATGTGGTTTATTACAATCCAGAATCCACATCCTCCAGCTTCATATCATTCCATTTATGTTCAGAATTTTAGTCCCCTGTCCCCTACATCACCTCTGCTTCAGCATCCTGCCTGGCTCAGCATCAGCATCCTGCCTGGAGATCAGACGTGAGCTGAGCCGCTAGCTCCATGCTAACTGCTTCTGGCATGAGCTCGCAGCTGCTGTCTGGTCTTCAGAATGTGAAACAAAGAAATAGCTGTTTATAAACAGCACTGTAATAATATCCATGTATATTTACTGAAACACATCCTGCGCTGTTCTTTACTGTCAATACATCGTTTATCAGATTGTTAGCTGTGCTTTTACATTTCAAAATCATGATTCTATCTAAAATGGAGCAAAAGCGCTCATATGTGCTCACCAGACGCGCATCCTCTCCTCTGCGCCGCTGAACGTTCTTCATCATATATAACTTTCATTATAATGTTCATAGATTGCCATTATCCGAGCCGCCGATGCGTTTGTCTTCCAGCGTGCATTATTGCTTTCAAAACAGTCAAAGAAAACTACAAGACCCACACTCAAAACAGCTCCAGCGCTGACTCGGATCCTCTCTCTCCCCCCTCCTGTCTATTGACCCAGAGGTGCCAAATTTCACGGCTCTGAGTGGCCCGGCGCGCTTGAGTGGCATATAATCTGACCTATTGCCGCTCACTGAGTAGCCCAGAGTTGTAGAACATAAGAGCCGCTGGCCAGAGCTGCTATGATTTGGAGAGCGTGTGTTTGCCAAAAGAGCGTCTTTTTTTTCTCTGGTGAGCTTCTGTTGAGCAGCTGGACAAAATGCTATATATCTCACCGATGGAAGCATGCAGAAACGTGAAAATGGTCTTGTTTGAAAGAAGAAATCCTAATCTAATATAGCTAATATAGAGTATATAGATGTTTGCGGCTGACTGAAGCAGACTGAAGCAGTGCAGAGTAGGAATGTAACACATACGAAAATTTGCTTAGAGGTGAGAAATTTCACATCGCGATTCTATTGAAGATCATTCGATCTGTGATTGTCACACAATGAAATCTACATAGTCAAATTCCTGCGAATGAGAGCTTTCTTGCGATATATGACTTGACTGTTTTGTAAAAAATACACATTCTTCGGAAAAATTATTTGCAATCATTAGGCGGAAATTCGTGTGTGGGTCGAATACATTTCTAAGCTTCATTTTACTGCTTTATGTATCATAAAACCAAACGTAATGGCATTCTTTGTAAAGAAGACACTCTAAGCTTTCAAATGATACTATATATGGGCTGAAACCATATGTTACGGGGCAAACAAGACGAGAGGCGTGCAAATCCATATGCAAAGCTTTATTCTGAAACATAGTCAAAACAGGCAAGGGTCGGACAATGGCAAACAGGTAGCAAGACTGAAGAGTAATCCGAAACACAAGCGATGGTCCAGGCGAGGAATAAACCGTATCCGAACAGGGCGAGACGAGAGGGGTAATCCAAGACAGGCAATATACTTCAGGGCAGGCAGAGATCATACAGAAACGAGATATACAGGCTAGGATCAAACACGAAATTACTAAGGCAATAAACAGGATAAACTAGACAGACTCAGAACTAGAAACTCAAACTAGGACCGGGAACTGGCTTCATAAAGTAGCTACGCATAACAGCATAGATGCTAAACTATACTCGGCAGTTTGAAAGGGATCTGAGTGAGCGTTATATAGTGAATGTGTGATTAGTTACAGCTGTGTGCAATTAGTGCAATGGATGATGGGATATGTAGTCCGGGATGACATGCAACAGTTTGTGTAGTGCAAGAGTCAATGTAATGGAAGGGTGACCTCTGGTGGTGATCGAACGGAAGTCCATGGACTGGATTCGTGACACCATATAAGGAAGGCTTTGCAAATGAAGCATAAACATTTTTTACGTGATTTTAAATAGTTTTAAATACCTCATAATGCATGTCCACATGCACTCATAAAAGTGGATGGGTTACAAATGATTCAATTGGCAGCACAGTGCTAGGCAAATATTAGAGTATGTATAGTACTTTATCCCAGCTGAGAAAACCCAGAAATTAGTTAACCATTTATGGGTTTGACATTCTGGGTTATTCTTGCTGCATTATTTTCATACAGTAATTTACATTCAAGCACTGAGGATCATTTTGCTTATTGGTTTTGACCCATATCATGTCGGATCAAAAGACCAAATCAGTTGATGAGTTGATGACAAGAAATGCACAGACTACATAAGACTCGTTCTTGTTTTGGCACAGTGCTAATTCACACAGAAAATGTTTTTGTGTTCCACTAAGCTGTTTTTTGATATATATTTCTTTCTGCAGGTATGTAAACATGCAGTAGATGTGTTGCTGATTTTTCAGTGTTGATTAGTTACCTGACTAATGTTAGTGTAGTTAGTCAAAATCTTGCTCAATTAATAAAATCATCAAAATATTGTGCAAACTACACTTGAAATATTTTTAGTGTCCAGTGACTTTGCACATTCAATAATTAAAATTGACAGTTGGCATTTTAAACAACTTTAGAGATCAAGCAAGCCTCTCCAAACAACCCAGTAGTTAGCTAAACATCAAAATGGTAACTTTGTTTGATTTAACAACTAGAAAACTGAATTTAGTATTTAAAGTGTTAACGTAACCCCAACATTAAAAAAGCAAGCGTTTTATTTATACACTGTTGAAGATTTTAGCCCACTAAACTGAAACTGTTAGTTTAGTTGCTGCCTTAAATTTTTGAATTTAGTAAAGTTTCTAGCATTTTTTTTCAACCACTTTGCTTGTGAAGGTGAGTAAAAGACAAGCACATTATTGGGGGGATAATTATCTTAAATCTACACATATGAATACACAGACTGCTCCAGTTTTAGACCTTACCTAAAAACAATATGCTGATGAACACAACCTGGTTTTCCTAACCCTTTCAAATCTATTGGTATTCGTTCTAGGTGGTGCAATGTGATATTGGGTTATATCCTCACAAATGATTGACAGCCTTAATGCTTTGCAGTTTCCTGTGTCTCCATAGTAACATCATTGACATTTGTACATGGCAGATTGTGTTGCTTTGAGACTATTCAATTAGACCCTTCAGCTTTATAAATGCTAAAAAAAAGAACACCAGAACCAGGACCCTATTGGGCTACAAAACGTGACATGACGTGTGGTGTCCCATACTTGGAATTTGTGCTCTGCATTTATCCCATCCAAGTGCACACAAAGCAGTGAGTAGTGAACAAACACACACACACACAGAGCAGTGGGCAGCCATTCTTGCTGCGGTGCCTTGCTCAAAGTCACCTCAGTTGTAGTATTGAAGGTGGAAGACAGCGCTGTACATTCACTCCCCCCACTTACAATCCCTGCTGGTACAGAGTCTCAAACCCGCAACCTCTGGGTTACAAGTCCAACTTTCTAACCATTAGGCCACAACTACCCAAAACAGTCAACAGGTGAGAGCTGAGACCACCTGCAGGGTTTTTGTTGGGGTTTAGCCACAGGCTGTTGCTCAGGAATATTACTGCTATTCCTAATACAGGTGTGTACAGGAGTAAATGCAGTAAAGGCTCTGACCATAGTAGTGCCATTTTCAGTATTTTTGTGCTTTATAAATCTTACTGCTAAGGTTTTGCGAAAATATATTTGAAATCCTGTATACTTAAAGGGGACATCGGATGCTAAATTAACTTTTACTGGTGTTTGCATATAATGTGTATTAGCAGTGTGTGGGCACAACCACCACACAATAATAAAAAGCATTTCACTACTTTTTTTTTGTAATCCCTAAAAAACCTAAACAGTCTCAATAATCGAGACGTTTTGATTTTCTGAGCAGTATGATGTCATATTGCTCAAGCCCCACCCACGGCCACTGACGGACTGTCCCGTATTAGCATATCTCTGCCCTCAGCCAGTTGTACGCTGTCCAACATTTTCTCCGCACTCCAGCAGCTGTAGCGACAATGTCTCATATAATGCAGGTGTTTTATAGTTGGATGTAAAAGTGTACATAAGGGTCTTAATTTTCTCCCAACATTAGAGCCACTTGACGCAGTGGATTAGTTTTGTCTTTGATAATGCGCCACCGAATACACCTAAATTTGTTTAGGAAGCTTTGCTAAGCATCAACAACTATATCATAAAATGGTTCAGTAATCGGAAGCTTTTCAACACGTTGCAAACTGACATTTTGTGGTCAAAAGGTGGAAAAAGGCACCTTACGTACCAGACGTCCCAGCCATTTTTGTACTGTTTCATATAATGAATCAGTTTATGCTACGAATACAATACAATTATTTTTTTTTGCTTTATATGGTTAAGTATGAATAAACACGTCTGTTAATAAATTTATGAAAAAATAAGCATGACTCATGTAGGCATATGATTAAAAAAATTTAGATTATCGTGGAATGGTCAGTTGAAGTGATTGTGAAGCAGGGATTAATACAAACTGAACATTCACAAAACTACACATGTAAATATTTATTCGTATTATGATTTATTCTTATCAAAGAAGTGAATGACACTTGAAACCTGTGCAAGAGTTTCACGTTATTTGAATCAGAATAAGAAGCAGTCACGTGGTTGTGTGCAAAAACGAAGCTTCGGAGGTCACAGATTGTCACGTTCGCTACTGTGAGGGAGTGAGGAATGAGGAGACGTGGAGTACATCAACAAGGAGATTTTTAATAACATTCAGGGAACCAGGAAAACACACGTAGCAGAGGATTGCAATACATGCAATACTGGACAAGGAACTAAGAAAAGGAAACACTTTAAATCAGTGGTTCTCAACCAGCGGGCCGCATGCGGCCCGTCATGAATTCAAATAACTTTCAGTTTTATAATTCATTTTAGTTTTTACATTAATTTAAAAATGTACTAAACAAATATAAGCTATAATGTTTTTATGTAAAATAAGTTTTTTATATATATTATTTTCATACATGAGCAGACCTGTAGCCTACTCGTGTAATTAACGTTACGCAATTAACAAACACTTACAAGCGCGCACTTTGGCAGAATTCAATTCAAATAGTCATCAGCAGCCATTAGCTCGGTAAAATTGAGCATCAGAATGGACACATTTGTTATTAAGGGAGAAAAACTAAATGTGGAAAATGCCAGCGAAGGAACACATACAAACAAGAGTAGTCACAGCAGTGAAAGTATGGAGAGTGCTGGACTTTCGGCATCAACTTTCGGTTTGCCCCGCCACACACTTGAAGATGTTCAGGCTAGAGCCCTGCGCGGGCCTCAAATATAGGCACTAGTCCGGCCTTGGCCCGTGACGTTCAGACCCTAGTCCGAGCCGAGCCCGTCTTTTTTTTTTTTTTTTTTTTCCCTTCTCCCAAAACGGCTTATACTACTGTTTCAGCTATATTAAAATAGTTCAGTTTTGTATGTAATGGCAAAGTGATTATATTTCGTTTAGTTTTTTTATTAAGATAATTTAGAAAAACTTTTGGTTGTTAAATATAGGCTAAGTTTTTGTTTTTTAAAGTAACGACCAAGCGGCCAGCCGCAGACAGTGAGCTGATCATAGCCTATGTTTGATGAATTTAGCCTTCTCAAATTATATAAATATAAAAAAATCAGGAATTTTTAACAACTTAAGATAATAAAAATGAAAAAAATAAAATATTTTAAATAACTTAAGATATTTAAAAGAAAAAAATCGAATACAAATCAAGAGCATGTTATCACACTTAACATTAAAACATTACGGCTAAATGACAACATAGAAAAAAAAGATTAACCCTTTTGTTGGTTTACTTTTAACAAATAAAACAACCAACAGTGAACTTAAAGGAAATGATAAATTATTGGTTTTATTTCTTGTTTAAAATGCTTCCCAACTGCATTCCTCATGTCCAACTCTGTTGCTGCCGGGAAGTTGATCATCACAGCATCCGCCAAATAAGAAAGAAAAAAAAAGTACAAGAAAAGCTTGACATAATTTTTTACTTTACACTAATTGTGACAGGGAGTCATTCTCTTTTGCTCGGATGCCAACTAAAAACAAAAACGAGATATATGTATATAGTGTATCACCATTCAGTGTGTTAAAAAAGAGAGGCTCTCTGGTAAATGTTGTGTTTTATACACATACCTCTAATGATAGCCTATGTTTGATGAATTTAGCCTTCTCAAATTATCATGACTTGCCTAAAATAAAATCTATAGATATAAAACAGTTCAAGCATATAACAATGTTTTAACGTTAAACCAAAATAAATGTGCGCTATATCCAATAGTTTGTGCGGAGAGTGGAAGCTAAAGCACGCTTTGCAGTACATGGAGGCGCCAGCGCGATCACTTGCATTTTTTTCAGTGGATACGTCGTCATTGTTACTCAAAGGTAAGAGTAATACATCATTCGTAACTGTAAAGGGTCTACTTTTATTTGTGTTGCACTCACAATATCAACAAAACATTGTGCTTTTATAAAATAAAGAAAACCAAACACAATGCGCTTTCTGCCGTCTCGTCTTGAACAGGAGCGCTTACAAAAGTGAACCGAAACTCAGCGAATACATCCCAGCAAGCAATTTTACATTTAAAAGACGTCTATTAGCCGTCTAAACACAGCCTAGACGTCTAGGCTAAAACAAGGCTAAATTTGGGCTGTCAGTGAAAATTTAATAGACGTCTAACCATAGCCCAAGAATAGACTAG
>NW_015505327.1:1192896-1196804 GCF_001515645.1 Sinocyclocheilus grahami | reverse complement strand
AATTTTTTACTTTAATTACACTAATTGTGACAGGGAGTCATTCTCTTTTGCTTGGATGCCAACTAAAAACAAAAACGAGATATATGTATATAGTGTATCACCATTCAGTGTGTTAAAAAAGAGAGGCTCTCTGGTAAATGTTGTGTTTTATACACATACCTCTAATGACCGAGAACAGTGCAGTCTTTTAAATGCCTCTTTCTGCAGGAATTATTTTTTACATTTCTGATTTGCGTTGTAGCTTATTGAGTATTGACACCACAATGTTTGATTAATGTGGCAAGATTTGTAGGCTTTACCTGTACAGCATCCTTCTGGCACTGTCTTTGTGGTTTCTTCCTTCAACTCTGCACAACTTTGACACCTGAATAACACATGCCAATGTCAGGCGGGTAGTATTATATGCGTCCGTGTACAAGTGTTTACCAACCTTAAACATTGATGCCCATTGACCTGCAAGTTTTCCATCACAAACTGTTGGAATAAAGAGTTTTAAAGGGTTAAAGTTTTTCCCTATTAGTGCCCCCCACAATCTGTCTCTGCCTCAAATTGTCTGGCACAACTGACTTCATAACAACACAGTGATAGCTGCTGTAACTAAAAAGTAGCCCAGTACACACATTAACCTCAAATGTACATGAAATAATAAATTCACCCCTAACGTTTTATTTCATTGTTTTCTGTTTGCACTGTTTAGGTTTTAAAGCTGCATTGCACATCTAAGCTATTTGCACTATTTTAATACTGCTGCAAACTTTTTATAATTGATGATTTTATAATGCCATTTTAAATTTATTTGTATTCTTAAGCTTTACTATCAGTTTGGAAGTTTCAAATTAAATCTTATTGTACTTGTACTATGACAAAGATATTCTATTAAATTAGCTCATGCTCTCTCTGTATCTAACAAGCCATTTGATTTTATAATGCCATTTTAAATTTATTTGTATTCTTAAGCTTTACTATCAGTTTGGAAGTTTCAAATTAAATCTTATTGTACTTGTACTATGACAAAGATATTCTATTAAATTAGCTCATGCTCTCTCTGTATCTAAAAAGCCATTCTTCAGTAATAAATTCAATATAATAATTAAAATAAATGATGGACTTTGTCAAAGATGAGAGCTTTAGTGAGGAAATGTTGTTTTGGAGACTTTTTTTATTTTAATTTTTTTGCCAGATGTTGAATCATCTCCTCAGTTTCTCCAATTCTTCTGAGGGTGTTCACTGTATAAATTAATATGGATTAATCTTTGTCAAAGCTGTGTTTCTGTTGTTTGCTCTTTCGCCTCTTCTAGCGCTGTTTTAAAATCGATTGAGTTTGTAAACATACAAATGATAAAACTTTTACTCCATTAAATTTGGCAATTAATCCTCTGAACACATGCATGCTGAACCGTGGGCCAAGTCATGGATCACTATCAACTACGATCTGCTCCCTTCACTAAAATGTCAGGGTTCCTAAACATGATAACAAATAATATAGATAAATAATGAACATGTCAAAACGAAAACACAGATACTTACAAGACCAAGTAGGAATGTCCTTTATCGTTTGTTGTATACCCACTGCTCTCCGACAGGTAAACTTTGTGCTCTCTTGTAAAAACAAAATTCAAAACACAACACTGATCTCTACTAAGTCTCATGTCTCGCGTTGCCAGTAGTCATGTCTCAGTAGGGCTACAATTGCCATCTAGCGGTTGGGAATTGTAATTGCATTTTTATTTATAAAATGAAAGACAGCCGAATATCAATAATATCATATAATGTGTATGAATGTAACATTTAACAGCTTGTGGGATGCATGAAATCATATTATCAAATGCAAGTAAACTTTTGAAACATTTAAATTGGCATTGTTTTTTGCATAATAAATAATGCTATATTTAATAATGCTGTAAAATAATTAAAATATAAAATGCTAATTTAAATGTTTCAAAAGTTTACTTGCATTTGATAAGAAGCTGCGTGGGCGAAAATTGCATGTAAGCTATTTTGGCTATGCTCATGACTGGTCTGGTTACTGGTATAGGGCTATAGCCAAGCTGTTAAAATTAGATCACAGATTGCCTTGATTTCGCCAGGTGGGCTAAAAGCAGACTACACATAGCCCGTCCAATTTCGAGCTAAATTGTGGCTACATATAGACCCTGTCATGAAATTATACTTATACAGGTGCATCTCAATAAATTAGAATGTCGTGGAAAAGTTCATTTATTTCAGTAATTCAACTCAAATTGTGAAACTCGTGAATTAAATAGTTGGTTCATTGTGTTTTTTGAAAACCAACGTCACTGCACCCTTTTACCGAGAAATTTTGTAGCACTTCATGCTTCCTTCTGCTGACCAGCTTTTTGTAGATGCTGATTTCATTTTCCAGCAGGATTTGGCACCTGCCCACACACTGCCAAAAGCACCAAAAGTTGGTTAAATTACCATGGTGTTGGTGTGCTTGACTGGTCAGCAAACTCACCAGACCTGAATTGTATTGTCAAGAGGAAAATGAGAAACAAGAGACCAAAAAATGCAGATGAGCTGAAGGCCACTGTCAAAGAAACCTGGGCTTCCATACCACCTCAGCAGTGCCACAAACTGATCACCTCCATGCCACGCCAAATTGAGGCAGTAATTAAAGCAAAAGGAGCCCCTACCAAGTATTGAGTACATGTACAGTAAATGAACATACTTTCCAGAAGGCCAACAATTCACTAAAAATGTTTTTTTTATTGGTCCTATGAAGTATTCTAATTTGTTGAGATAGTGAATTGGTGTTTTTTTTTTTTTTAAATGTGAGCCAAAATCGTCACAAAAGAACCAAAGACTTAAACTACTTCAGGTTGTGTTCATTTAATTTATTTAATACAAGAGTTTCACAATTTGAGTTAAATTACTGAAATTAACTTTTTCATGACATTCTAATTTATTGAGATGCACCTGTATCTTTGTAGATATTATTGACACTGCGAACATGATGGGATATCAACCATTTCATGCGCTGCCTGGCCAAAAACTACAGTGAATCAGGTTTGACTATAAGTGGGCTACAGATAGCCGCTCTGACTACGAGCTAAATCGTGGCTATGCACAAGCATTGAACATGTCAAAGAAATGAAACCAAACACCTTGTAAATGCTGTTACTTTGCTTACATGATGGAGAAACATACATCTCAAGTTATTTTGCCAAAAAACGACATGAAACCAAATTCAAGGTTATTTGGGCTAGAAGTGGGTTACACATAGCTGGACTATATCGGGTCTATACTTAACCGAGACGTTGAAATGACGACTATTGCTTGCTGGGAAGACGGCATTATAAAATGAAAAAGTCCGCTTTTATTTTGAATGGTGAAGACAAAGCTAATGCTTTTCACGGAGCTTACGTAATTACCCATTATACATTGTGATATAGCCTGGTTCGTTGGTCTATTAGATCGGATTTCTCTCTCACTACAACCGAACTGCTCCAGAGTTCGTTTTCAATCGAGCCAAGCCACCTCGTTCAGGCGATCTCAGAGCGATTGTTTTGGCGCGAATCCGAGCGCTATTGCCGTGTTCACATATGCCCAAACAAACCGAGCTAAGGGGGGAACGTGCCAGGTTCCGAACCAATGGGCCAGGTGTGAAAGCACCTTAGTCAGCTTTGACGAAACTCCTCTCAGCTAGCACATCTTTTCAAAATGAAAGTAGCCTTGTCACCTGACCTGAATACAGCGTGCTGATTCGCTAAAATTGACTTATCGGCCTCTGTTCAAAAACAACAAGGGCGCTTGTCGGCTTCTGCAGTAAAACGTGAACTCGCGATGCCTTGAAAGTGGTCAAAACGTGTTTAGGGTTCAGATCGCGCTATATGTGGAGAATTTTTTGCCGTTTATCGGTTTTTGCAAATTAACTCTTCATATATATA
>NW_015505327.1:1185509-1192612 GCF_001515645.1 Sinocyclocheilus grahami | reverse complement strand
TATATATATATATATATATATATATATATATATATATATATATACTGTATATGTAAAAAACCATAAGTTATGTGTAATATATATTTATTGTTGTTGCCAGTATTTTAATAGTATTGATTATGAACATATTAAGCATTACAAAACCAATTAACATCTGTGAAACCATACAGCTGGCGCAGAGCTTTTTTAAAATCAAAGTCATTGTGAGTGTCATTGTTATTAATGTTATTTTATAAAATAAGGTACATGTAAGATAAAAGTACATATGTGACTAAGATGTTTCTGCAACAGCTCCAGCTCGCTGACGTGCAGGGTATACGTCAGTGTCCGAATTCGTTCACTTCATTTCGTTCACTCCTTTCTGCACTCAACTGCCATACACTATAGACCTTTTTCCTGAGTAACCGGTGAGCGGCGCCATGATGGATTCTAACTTCCGTTTGGGTGCTCTCATGTTCCGGTCTCCATAGAAATCCATGTTAAAACGGGGTAAAAAAAGATTGACTGAATTTAAACTTTTTCAAACTAAATCTGAATGTGCGCAGGGTTAAGCTGTGCTGTTGTTTGCTGCCACAGTAATGGCAATGAGCTAAAGGAATTCCTTTAAAGTACTTGTTTTGCGTACCATAAAATCTGTCCATGTCCGGCACTGTATGCATGGCTTGCAGCGCTCAAGTTAAAATACTGAGTGTGAAATAATAAAATATGTTAAAATAATGTGTGCTTTTATCATTCTGTGGACAAAATCCCGTGAACTTCGCCTTGATCGGGAGCTATATGTGCGCTCATCTGTTTTCAATGCAGCTAACATTGCGCGGCTTCATGTCATTCCCACTCATTAAACTATGACAGGACCTTTACTACAAAAAGACGGTTATTGCGACACTGTAAAGTCATGAAACTATGGCGCCATGTGCAATATGTAAATGTGACTAGAAACCAGAGACCGGAAATGTGAAGCACCGCTCCAGTCGGGCGATACTTCCCCGTTCAGAAAAAGGTCTATATAGGGATTAGTGAATGAATGAACGAGTGAGCCATTTCAGACACAGCTAATAATTTGGATTAAACTTATGCCTGTAATGGAGTAAATTGTAGACAATGTAAAAGTTTGAACTGTCTCCTTAAATATGTTGACAACATACTGCCAAATTTGTGTCCAAGAATCTACATCCACTGACAGCCCCAAATCTTGTTCCCAAATAGCTATGGTTACCTCATTATTGACCTTTGCTCTTTGTAAAAGAGCTTCATAACATCGTCATAACATTAGTGTCCTCTTAGATCTAATATCCAGGAGCACCTGTTCTGTTGGAAATAAGTACAAAAATCAAGGCAAGGTCATCTTCATCAAAGCTATCCTTCCTAGCATAGACTATGGCAGGGAAGTCCATCTATGCAAATAATCATGCACCAGTCAAAGAGAGAGTTAAAGAACAAGTTAAAATTAGTCGTATACATTTGCTGTAACAGTGGAGTGACTCCAAGATAGGTAAAGCCATGCCTAGCCCTTTTAAAAGGAAAAGAGGTCGGGATAAATGTATTGTATTGTATAAAATTATCCCCCACTTCAAAAAATTGAATTAATCGATATAAAATAAAAAAATATATATTTATATAAAAACAATTATATAAAAATGTATAAAACAATAACTCCCATTCAACCTAATCGAATGCTTTTTGAGCATCTAAAGAAAGTGATTTTTTTTAACTGTGGCTAAAAAGCATAAACCTTTTTAATTTTATGTATTAAGGTATTTTTATTATGCACAGAGCACCTTTTTATGCTTATGCAAATCCAGATTTACATTTTGATTGATCAATCATAGCATTCTTCTGTCAAATGTATTTGTACTGCTAAACTGTATATTTGACCATTGTCCTTGGCAACCAGTCTCTTTCACTGTGCTAGTTTAAACTTCGCAATCTCTACATATTTAAACAATCATTAATTTATGTCCATTTATTTACTAATTTGGCAAACCAAATAATAAGTGGGATAATGCACCAGACATTATCCAGCCAGACATTATCACAAAACTCCTTCAGGATGACACATTTATAATAGATAGACATGACAGTAAGAGCATTAAAGGGTTAGTTCACCCAAAAATGAAAATTAGCCCATTAATTACTCACCCTCAAGGCATCCTAGGTGTATATGACTTTCTTCTTTCAGACGAAACTAGTCGGAGTTATATTAAAACATTGTCTTCTATCTTTCCAAGCCGTTTAATGGCAGTCAGTGGGTGTTGCAGTGCATCAGTCCAAAAGAAGTGAAATAAAGAGCAAGCATCCATAATAAAAAGTGCCTTACACGGCTCCGGGGGGTGAACAAAGTCCTCCTGTAGCGAATCGATGCGTTTCGTAAGAAAAATAACCATATTTAAAACGTAATAATCAATTTAATCTAGCTTGAAATTCCAACAGCTTGGAAGATCAAAGTCAATTTTTTATATAACTCCGATTGGATTCATCTGAAAGAAGGAAGTCATATACGGCTAGGATGGCTTGAGGGTGAGTAAATAATGGGCTAATTTTCATTTTTGGGTGAACTATCCCTTTAATTCTTTGTTATTTCTTATTGGTTATTCAAGGTCACGTGGGCACAGGTGATCACTTTCGTTTTCTTTATTATTTCCTTTGTCGGATTGTTTGTTAGGTTGGAAGGGGCGAGGTGCGGGAGCCAACTTTCTGTTGACCATATTGCATTGGTCTAATCAGGTTTTCATATGCTTTAAAGGAGACATATTATGCCCCTTTTTACAATATGTAATATAAGTCTCTGGTGTCCCCAAAATGTGTCTGTGAAGTTTCAGCTCAAAATACTCCACAGATCATTTATTATATCATTTTGAAAATGCCTATTTTGAGTGGAAGCAGAAACACGCTGTTTTTCGGGCCTGTCTCTTCAAATGCAAATGAGCTGCTGCTCCCTGCCCCCTTTTCCAGAATAGAGCTACGCCATTACAGCTCGTACCTTCTAAAAAAAACCATCTGTTTTGGTTCTGATTATCATGTTTATCTCTCTGAAATCATGTGTTTTAAACCATATGAGTTTAAACTTATGATATAAGGTTTTCTAAGAGCACACACCCGAAGCACATGGACCGAAAGCGGCCACCAACTAAGTTCTCATTCGCGCACAGGTTTACGTTAAAAACACACAAGTTACAAAAAACAGTCGGTTATGTCTGTGAAGGTAAACAGCTGGGAAATGAATTGCATGTTTATTTTAGATCTGTGTGGCAGCATCAATATACATTAAATAAATCAATAAATCCACTGCTTGCCTCCTCTGAGGCTGGGACTGTAAATAGGGTTCTGTGCTCGTCTGTGCAGCCAAAAACAGAACAGTTAGCATGTTTTGCTCAAACTTTCTCCATGGCATTAGAGCTGGTACAGCGTTGTCGCTTGCGAAATCAAATGAAACGCTGTGGGTGTAAAATTACAGGTTAAGGGGTGGTAAGATTATAATGAAATCCCTTTGCCACTTCACCAAGTGAGTGAAATCAGACGCGCTCGTTTTCTCAGACGCTTTCAGAAAAAGGCTTCCCAAAACAGTTACTTGGTTAATCTTTTTCACATTTCCTTGGTTGGTAGATGCACTGGGGACCTGATTATAGCACTTAAAACCTGGAAAAGTCAGATTTTCATGATATGTCACCTTTAATAAAATTCAAAAGCAAGTTAAGATCGTCAGTCTTCCATGGATGAGATAATGACCGAGTGCGAATGAATCACAAGCCCACTACCTAGCCTCTGTGGCGATTGGATTCTGCTTCAA
Organism: Sinocyclocheilus grahami; assembly: GCF_001515645.1. Classification (NCBI taxonomy): domain Eukaryota; kingdom Metazoa; phylum Chordata; class Actinopteri; order Cypriniformes; family Cyprinidae; genus Sinocyclocheilus; species Sinocyclocheilus grahami. The sequence goes on along the minus strand of NW_015505327.1, from coordinate 1,188,825 downwards.
TGACTGTATCTGTATTAATTAATGTGCTAATTAGAAAGCAAATGAGCTTTTATTTAATTTTCATTTGTCTTTTTTTTTTTTTTTCTTCCCTTTTTTTTTTGAGAGCTTGCCTATGGTGGATCTTGTCAGCTCTATGGAGATGAAGCCTTTCCCATAATACACACAAATTCTGTAATATTACTGAACACACACATACACATACATGGTCCTTTACTAGTGTTTACTAGCATTTACTACTGTTTGAGAAAAACCTGAATAGAAGAAAGGGTTACACTTTATTTCGATAGTCCACTTTAGACATTCTACTAACTATAAGTAACTTTGTAACTACATGTCAACTACATGTCAACTAATTCTCATTAATTTGCAACTACACGTCTACTAACTCTCAGAGTAGAATGTTAGGGTAGGTTTAGGGTTAGTAGAATAAGTTGACAAAGAAAGTGTTAGAAGATATTAAGCAGACAGTCTGCTAATACTCTACTAACTGCTAGTTGACATGTAGTTGCAAAGTTACTTACTGTTAATAGAATGTCTAAAGTGGACTATCGAAATAAAGTGTTACCGAAGAAAACAAGTAACTTTACCTTCTGAATGGCTAGTATATAACTGTATGTATGTTACTATAAAGCAAACAGGCATAATCACCCCGTGAACAGTGTGCAACTCTACAGGATGTTAAAATTGACCAGCTGGATTCATCATAAAAAATTCTGTAATATTACTGGGGGAAAAAATTTAATATTTTAAAAGGCAGATTTAAATGAATGCAGAATAATATAACTGAAAGTTCAAATAGCCAAAAATAGGATACCAACCACAGCACACAGCGTATTAGCTGGTAAATGTAGAGTATAGTTAACTTTTTTTAAACACTCTGTAAGTCCTATGTTATTTTTTGGCGGGTGTTAAAGCTGCTGCATTGTGCAAGTATAGATTCCACACGGGCCTGCCTAAGATTTGGTCTCTTTCTATCTTTCTACAGGCAGACATCCGTTCAAGAGAATTCCTGCGTTGCCGTGTCCTGACATCTGACATTACCTAGATGAACAGATGGGGTGAGAGGAGAGAATGCTGTGCTGCTTACATTGTATTAACACTGGTAATTTTTATTATTGAATCCAAGAATTTACCATGCTAGTGGATTTGTAGTATACACAGACTTTTCTTTTTTCTGGAACTATAGTGTCTGAAAACAAAAGTAGGGCTGTGCTATTCAGCTTCATGTTCCACTGTCACCAGGATCTGATATAAATAAAAGATTGTAAGAACAGCACACTTTACCAAGCAGATCTATCAAGTGTGTTTTGGGTACATTAAACATTGAAAATAATGTAGTGAATGGAGGGGGGAAAAGTAAAAGAAAATAAAAATTCAGATTTTGCTAATACACTTTTCCCCTTGATATTTGTAATCACCGGGATTCCTTTCTGTTTTACTGAATTTATTTCGTCCTATTTTAATTTGTTGGATGGCTTATTCTGCACACTGCTGCATTTAGTTCCAATTTGCATATAAATTACTTTTTACATTGTAAATGTCCACTGTAAATAAATAAAGATATAAATATCTTTAGTTGGAAAGATTTGAGCTTATTTTTGTTTGTTTTTTCCCCTCCTCCCATCCCTGTACTTATACATAATTATGTTGTGTTTAAATTAAAAGTGTCTGTTATTTTTGATATTTTGGTTGCCCTCAGCATAGGTTTACTTTGTTGAACCACATTAGTTCCATAAATCCGTTTTATTTTAACTCTTGGGGCTCAGGCTGAATATTTTTCAGTTTTTAACTTGATTTTTGTAATGATCTTGAAAGTAATTTTATTACCAAACTTATATTTATACTTTTAACAGCATTTAAGGGCATAATGGAAATGTAATGACACTTGTACAAGTAAATGAGGGGAATGTGATTTTACATTGGCTGAAACAAAAAGAAGCGGGAGGATATTTGCATTGGTCCTCATTCACAAACAAACAACACAGTCTCTGCCCTATCTGGCCCTGCATCACCAAAGTGCTTTCATAATATGGGCCATAAAGGTGTATGAAAACACTCAGATTTTGTATTTATTTATTTACCTATTTATTTATTCATTTATTTACTTACTTACTGCTCCTTATGCCCAACCAAACAGAGCTTGAAACACACTGTTAATCTTGTGTTGTGAAGTTATGTAAACATTTAAGTCAATGTTCAGTTGATTTGAGCAATGTTCAATTGAATTGATTTACACAGATTCATTTTGTTAATGTTTTGACTGCTGATTGTGATTCCCTGACATTATGGGGACATCCTCCATCTGCCTTTGCCTTTCTTCCAGACCTTGAGATCCTGGAAACTGCCACTTTAGACATGGATTTGGGCTGTCATGATAAGATTTTTCATTACACGATTATCATGGCCAAAAGAATTTATAGAAATCTTGAATAAATTTAAAATATTATAACAAATAATAATAATTTATACATGTATGTGTGTGTGTGTGTGTGTGTGTGTGTGTGTATCTCGAAGACTCGGGAGACTTGAGAGGATCCATGAGCAGGAAATTTTAATGGGGCAAGACAAAGCAAGGTCAAATAGGTGAAGATCATGCACAAAATAGGCAAGGTAATCTGAGCTGACAAGTCCAAAATAGCAGGAATAAAGAGGCGTAAATAGGTCAACTGTAAAAGTCCAAACACAGAGAGTGATAAACAGAGTTAGACACACCGAATTACCTATATGAAATGATAAACAAGACTTTGCAAGTGTGCATTTGCGGGCTAGGCCTATAAATACACAAGCTGATGATCAGTGGAACAGGTCAGGGTAGAATCGGACGTTAATATTCAGGTGATAGCTCCCTCGTGTGTTGGGAGGGAACAGCAGTTGTGATAGTGGACGTAACCATTTAAATTTCAACTTTATTTTACAGTTTTTCTGAATTGCTAAAACACATTTCTTGAAACCATCGCTCATTTTCTCAAAACCTTAAACACAAATCTATACCTTCAAACTAAATTCACAAAACCCCTGACTCTTCTGGCAAAATCAAACAGTCGCTTCAAAACCATTTCACCTGTACTCAAAATCAAACAAAGCTCTCAAATCATACACACATTAGTCAATAATATACACACTACAAATCATTCATTAGACACTACATAAAAAAATGGAGAATACAGTGTCCAGTGCATGTAGTTACAAAAAAAAAAAAGAAACCGTTTAATGTATTTAGTAGATATATCTTGCAATAAACACACACACACAAACAAAAGTAATTACACCAAATATATATAAATATAAATATATATATATATATATATATATATCC
>NW_015505327.1:1165666-1185499 GCF_001515645.1 Sinocyclocheilus grahami | reverse complement strand
CATAAATATATATATATATATATATATATATACTGTGTGTGTGTATATATATATATATATACACACACACACAGTATCAGTGGTGTAATGTAACAAAGTAATAATAGTTTGTTACAATACTTAAGTACTTTTTTGGAGTATCTGTACTTCACTTGAGTTTTTACATTTCAGGCAACTATTACTTTTACTCCACTACATTTCCAAATTAAAATGTATACTTTTACTCCAATACATTTCCCCGTAGCATATTCGTTACTTACTACAAAATAAAGTCAGAAGAACACAGACTGCAAGAAAGCAGGTTTTGACGAATCAGTTGGCTGGCGCTTGCAAGTTAGACTCCTAAAACATCTTTGCTCATGTGCAAACAAGTGCGCGCAAAACCGCGGATGATTCATTTTCCACTCAATTCGTGTCTGGGGTGTGCGATATACAGTATATCTGTGATAATATGGTAAGTGTTGTTTTAATGATATGCGATCTGACATTATCAAGTATATCACCAAATCACACACAGAGAGTGCACGCACTGATTTATTAGTCTATTAAAACTCAAAATCCAAGGCATTCTAAATTGTAGATGGCAAAAATGCTTTTGTATGCTTTATTTTTATAATTGAATATAGTTAACTTAATCTATATCACACAAAGAGTACCGTTTTTCTGCAGATATCAGCATAATAAATTTAATAATCATTTTATAAGTTCAGTAAAGTTAGCAATAAGTGACTTACATTTTAGACATAATATTACTTGTTTTGCTCAATTTTGCCAACAAAAATAGTTCAAAACAAAGATCACAGCACTGTCTTGCATCTCTGAGCAATGGTGTTTACTTATTGAATGAATGAGCTTTTTGAACGAATCGGTTGATAAAAATGATTCAGTGATTCACTCATGTACACAGTCAAATGCTTTGTTCCTGAATGAATCAGCCGTTTGAATGAATCGGTTGAATCTCAATGACTCAATCATTAACAGTCACTTGCTGTCACCTACAGGCGGTTTTTATTTAACATTTCAACCATTTTTTTCATGTTTTTAAATCATTTCAAATATCAGTATTCATCAGTTAAAAACAAAACATTATTTATCCATCTGTAACAGGAGGTTAACTGCATAAATGTTCTTCTGAGATACATTAAACTGTGTAAATACATCTAAATGCTATTTCAGATGCAGATTCCAGAAATGATTTCTTATGTTGGAATGAAGACACTAAGTACCGGATGAAGTGCTTCTTATTATTACCCAAAAATACAAAATGGAAGAAAGAGTTAAAACTGAACACAATCTTGCTACTCAAGCTGTGTATGAACACATATGTATACTGTAAAACTTCAAATAATAGCCGAGTCCCAAATAGACGCCTGTCTCTTTTAAACGCCTGGTGTGACGACAGGTTTGGGTAAATAAAGGCCGGTCTCAAATAGAGGCCTGGTCTGTTTTTTTAGTGGGATGTGGACAAAGAGTACACAGCTGGAGGAAATATGAGGGCCCCAGCTCGTCGCTTGTTGGTTTCCTGGGTACTTCAAGCGTGGGAAAAGCTGGATACGGAGCGGCTGAAAAATGTGCGCGCACGTGTGTGTGTGTGAGGGAGAAAGAGGAGATAATATATTTCATTAACTTCGGGATGTTATCCTTAGGTATGTGGCCTGACAGTAGCTTCTGATGGAAGTGAGGATCACCTTATCCATTGTTTCAAAGAGGGAGAGCCGTGCGCATCTGGGCGAGAGCTGTTAGTGCAAGCAAGGCAGGCAGAGTTAGCGGAGGCTGGAGAGGGAGAAGTGGAGGAGAGCGACGTGGAGGAGGAATTCGCCAATGAACTTGTAATTGAGGATCGCGGGGATGATGATAGTGATGAATAGAGTAATTTTCTATCACATGATTGCAGTTGTTTTACAGGGTAGCCTTCATTCTTTCTTGTTGATATGTTTCGGGCAACAAGTTCATATGCTCGATGGATTTTAGCGGTAACTTATATTGTTCTGCCCATTGCTGTCACATCGTTTCGTTTTTTATGCTGCCAATAATCTAAGACATTTCTTACACTAAATTATTTGTTAAACACATTCGTTTAGGGGTAACTTGTATTATTCTGCCCATTGCGGTCACATCGTTTCGTTTTTTATGTTTTTTATTTTATGCTGCCAATAGCCAAAGACATTTCTTACATTAAATGATTTGTTAAACACATTCAAATTAATTATAAATAAAACGTAATATAATGTGGTAACCTCCTACTGTCATGCTTGAACATCTCAACACTAAATTAAAGGCCTGTCTCTTATAGACGCCTGTCTCAAATACAAGCCGGTGCAGTTCGGCGATTTGGGTAAATAGAAGCCCGGGCTATTATTTGAAGTTTTACGGGTAGTTTCTTTTTGTTTTGTTTTTTTATGTGCTCATTGAAACTGTTTGGAGTAACTCGCAGATTTTCTTTGTGAACTTTTTAAATGCCTTATGGATTTACTTTGTGGACCTATGGGAATTACCTTTTGGAAGCATTGACGTTTCTTTTGTTTTTGAATGGATTCCTGTGAACTTTTTGTATGCCTTCTAGATTAACTTTGTGGACCTATGGTAATTACTTTTTGGAAGCATTGACATTTCTTTTGTTTTTAAATGGACTCCTGAGAACATTTTGAATGCCTTCTGGATTAACTTTGTGGACTCTTGGGATTTACTTTTAGAAAATGTTGTCAAACCTTTTTGCACTATTGGAACATTTTGAGCTGACTTTCTGGATTTATCTTGTGTAGTTTTTGGACTTGCATTTTTTCCATTTATCACAGCAAGTCTTCTAGGTCCTGAAGCAGCAAAACAGCCCCAGACCATCACACTACCACCTCCATATTTTACTGTTGGTATGATGTTCTTTTTCTGAAATGCAGTGTTACTTTTACGCCAGACGTAATGGGACGCACACCTTCCAAAAAGTTCAACTTTTGTCTCGTCAGTCCACTGAGTATTTTCCCAAAAGTCTTGGGGATCATCAAGATGTTTTCTGGAAAAACTGAGACAAGCCTTTGTTCTTTTTGCTCAGCAGCGGTTTTTCTCTTGGAACTCTGCCATGCAGACCATTTTTGCCCAGTCTCTTTCTTATGGTGGAGTCATGAACACTGACCTTAACTGAGGCAAGCGAGGCCTGCAGTTCTTTGGATGTTGTTGTGGGGTCTTTTGTGACCTCTTGGATGAGTCGTCGCTGTGCTTTTGGGGTAATGTTGCTCGGCCGGCCACTCCTGGGAAGGTTCTCCACTGTTCCATGTTTTTGCCATTTGTGAATAATGGCTCTCACTGTGGTTCGCTGGAGTCCCAAAGCTTTAGAAATGGCTTTATAACCTTTTCCAGACTGATAGATCTCAATTACTTTTTCTCATTTGTTTCTGAATTTCTTTGGATCTCGGCATGATGTCTAACTTTTGAGGATCTTTTGGTCTACTTCACTTTGTCAGGCAGGTCCTATTTAAGAGATTTCTTGATTGCGAACAGGTGTGGCAGTAATCAGGCCTGGGTGTGGCTAGAGAAATTTAACTCAGGTGTGATAAACCACAGTTTTAACAGGGGGGCAAACACTTCTTCACACAGGGCCATGTAGTTTTGGATTTTGTTTTCCCTTAATAATAAAAACCTTCATTTAAAAACTGCATGTTGTGTTATCTTTGACTAATATTTAAATTTGTTTGATGATCTGAAACATTAAAGTGTGACAAACATGCAAAAAAATAAGAAATCAGGAAGGGGGCCAACACTTTTTCAGACCACTGTACATATATATATATATATCATTTATTTATTTGCTTCTTTTCCATTTTGCATTTACTTGTACTTTTACTTTCAATACTTAAGTACTTTTAAGATTAAAATAATACTTTTCGTACTTAAGTACAATAAATATCACATACTTTAAGATTTTTACTCAAGTAATATTCTCAACGGTGACTTCAGCTTCTACCAAAGTCATTTTCTGGTAAGATGTCTGTACTTTTACTTAAATATGGCTTTCAGGTACTTTATACACCACTGCACAGTGTATATATATATATATATATACACACACACACACACACACACACACCCATACATACAGAAGACTTCATCTACATCGCAGGCAGGCAACGGGGAAAAATCCCTCTGGTGGTAGTCTTGCAATTATAAACAAGATTCTCTTCCACTTTTCTTTTGCTGTTTTTTTTACTTTTCAACTGATTATGGTGGCCACAGAGAATCTGCACAAATTAACTTGGAACTATTTGTCCTACCTCTGTCATTCCATGCACAAGAACATGTTCTGTCACAGTAGCTCTGATTTCATCTGAAATTACTGTTCTTGGTCTTGCTCTTCGTCGTCCTCCTCTTCCTCCACCTCGTATAGGCACTCTTTCGTACCTCTCAGATTGATGGATGCACCCATGCCATCTATGCACTTTGTACTGGTTTATATTTTGTACATTCACATATTTAGAAACAAGTGTGAACAGTTTTGAATTATTGTGTGTAAACAATGACAACCGTGTTGCAGTTGTGCTTAACTTTTGCTTCCTTGTGTTTAGGGTTTTGTATCATAAGTTTACAATTTGTTCACAATGCAAATTGTTTTTTACTGAGTGAGAATGTGTTTAGAGTTTTGCAAAAAACATTTCATGAGATCGGCAAACAGTGTCTAAACTGCCTGAACTTGTTTAAGGTTTTGCAGAAAGAGTGATTTGACAAATTGGTTTAGGCTATTGAGAATTTGGTTCAGAGAATGAGGTTTAGTGTCTTAGCAAATGTGAAAAACTGTAATTATTTTATTTTTATTTTTACTATTGTTTTATTTGTAATTAAAATTAAGAGTAAACAAAACAAACCCTGCAAATAAAAGGTTATACAGACACTTCATATTTAATGGGGTCATGGCTTCTTCTCCTGTTATTGTCACTTGTACTGCTTACCACATGTTTAGTGTAGCTTTTCTGTTAGCAGCGAGGGATTCACATGTGATAAGTGCAGGGAAATAGTCAGGTTGACAGAGAAGATTTCACAACTAGAGACACGCATCCAAACTTTAATTGAGGATAGTAATAATGTGAAGGCCTTAGATACGGCTTTGAATGCAACTAGCTTAGCGAGTCCCGTAAATTGTTCGGTTCCAGTTGCAGAGCCCCTGCAGCAGGGCTACTGGGTGACTGAGGTGGCATAGTCGCGGGACAAAACACCACTCTTCCGTTCCGATCGAAACAATAAACAGGTCAGGTAAAAAGGGCATAGGAGGAACACAGAGGAAAACCAGGACATGGAGCACGTGGGGAGCAAAACACAAAACACGGAAGAGAGTCTGACAAACATAGGTTTATAGACAATTGGACAAGTATTTGGGGCAGACACCATGTGCACCATACAGATTTATCAAATAATTTGCTGATTTTCTGTCTGAGTTAGTGCTGGCTGCAGATAAAATCTTAATTGTTGGTGATTTTAATATCCATGTTGATAATGAAAAATATGCATTGGGATCAGCATTTATAGACATTCTAAACTCTATTGGGGTTAGACAACACGTGTCAGGACATACTCATTGACGTAATTATACTCTAGATTTAATACTGTCACATGGAATTGATGATAATGGCATTGAAAGTCTGCAGCAGAGCATTGATATCTCAGATCATTATCTAGTCTCGTTTATACTCCATATTGCTAAAGCTGCAAATTCAACTCTGTTACAAATATGGTAGAACCATAATTTCTATGGTTAAAAGACTGCTTTGTAAATAATCTTCCTGACTTGTCTCAATTCCTCAGCATATCCAATAGCTCAGAAAAACTTGTGGTAACACTTTATTTTGATGGTCCCTTTAACACATTCTGTTGACTATAAGTAACATTGCACCTTCATGTTTACTAACTCTCATTAGAGTATTAGTAGACTGTCTGCTTGATATCAGCTAACTCTTTATTGTGATGGATCCCCACACAGTTTCTACTGACTACAAGTAACTTTGCAAGTACATGTCAACTTATTCTAGCCCTAACCCTACCAGTCTACTAATACTCTACTAACACTCTAATGAGAGTTAGTAAACATGAAGGTGCAATGTTACTTATAGTCAACAGAATGTGTTAAAGGGACCATCAAAATAAAGTGAAACCAAACTTGTTGTAACAGAAACTATGGATTCTCTCTTTTCTAGCACTTTAGATACGGTTGCTCCTTCATGGTTAAAGAAGATTAAGGAAAGCAGATCGACACCATGGTGTAATGAGTACACTCACGCCCTACAGTGAGCAGCCCAGAAAATGAAGTGCAGCTGGAAGAAAACAAAACTACAGGTGGAATTAAAGGATGTTTGTGGAATATTCTCAGTCGTCGTGCACTCTTTACAGCACCAGCACATCACAGCCTATGCATATTTCCTGCTGCTGAAGCTGTTTCAAATGAGTTTCAAACTAGTATTTGGTAGCACTTTATAATAACTTTCATTAATAACACATTAACAAACATTATATGCTTAACAGATCATCAGCTAGTATATATTCACAATGCTATAAATATGAGGTTAATATGCTTGTTAATGTTTACTAATGTACTTATTGAACATTATCTAATGATTAACTGATCATAACTTTATTAGTAATTTTAAGCACTTCACACACTCTCCATGTTAACATATGATTCATTAAATCAGTCCGTAAAGATCATATATTTGGTCTTTGTTTGTTGTGTAGACTTATACTATTTTCACAGCTTAACAAATCGTCACATTGGAATTATAAGGATCTATCTGCATTCTGAGCAGTTTCGAGATATTAAGGTTCAAAGTTTTTGCATTCCATATAGTGATATGCAGGGGCGGTTTCTTTATTAGGGTGATAGGGTGATGCACCACCAAAGTGCGAAAGGGAGGGATTTTTTTCCCTATCACATTCAACCACAGCTGTCACTGTTCAGGACTGTTTGTTCTGCCTCTGAATACAGTGCCTATTCATACCCCTTCTTTTTTCACATTTTGTTTTGTTGCTGCCTTATGTTAAACTGCTTTAAATTGTTTTTTTCCACAACAATCTACACTCCATACACCATAATTGTCAAGCAAAAATTCCATTATCTGAGACAGTTGAAATTTGGCTCAGGAGCATTAATTTTGCTTGTAGATATTACTACACTTCAAGTAAAGTTAATCTGTGGCCAATTCAATTGAATGGGTATGATTTGGAAAGGCACACACGTCTTAATAAAAGGTCTAATAACTGATAATGCATATCAGAGCAAAAACCAAGCCCTGAGGTCAAAAGAACTGCCTGTAGAGCTCAGAAACGGACTGTTTGTTCTGCCTCTGAATACAGTGCCTATTCATACCCCTTCTTTTTTCACATTTTGTTTTGTTGCTGCCTTATGTTAAACTGCTTTAAATTGTTTTTTTCCACAACAATCTACACTCCATACACCATAATTGTCAAGCAAAAATTCCATTATCTGAGACAGTTGAAATTTGGCTCAGGAGCATTAATTTTGCTTGTAGATATTACTACACTTCAAGTAAAGTTAATCTGTGGCCAATTCAATTGAATGGGTATGATTTGGAAAGGCACACACGTCTTAATAAAAGGTCTAATAACTGATAATGCATATCAGAGCAAAAACCAAGCCCTGAGGTCAAAAGAACTGCCTGTAGAGCTCAGAAACAGATTTGTGTCAAGCCACACATCTGTAGAAGAGTTCAGAAAAAAATTCTGCTTCATTGAAGGGTAGGGATGGGTACCGAAACCCGGTATTTAATCGGTCCCGGGGCTAAATTATGAAAGACCGGAGTATCGATAAACTCTGATGTTAACGGTTCTGCTATGGGTACTGGAGAAAATAATAAAGCACACATACATTTATTATTGGGGGGAGGGGGAGGCCGGGGGAAAGCTGAACTCTCGTGCCTCCGTTGGTAAAAAAAAATTGCCAATCACCATCGATTGTTCACTTTCAGCACTGAGGAGTGTTGAGAAAAGAACAAGCTACCAATTTACCAAGCTGTCATTCAAACAGTATATACACAAATTTAAAAAAAGGGAAAACATGCCTAAGCTGGATATAGGCTACAGCAGTCGGCTTACTTAAATGGCACAACAGGCAGCTCTCTTTTAACAAGGGATGGATGTTTGCTTCAAGTAATAGGCCAGGTAATTGAAATTGTATTATCTCAGGTGTGTCGGTTTCTTTACGTTTTCTGACTAAAAGCAACCAAAAAGCCATTTTAAAGTGGTTGAGCAAATAATAATAATAATAATAATAATCGGCAGGGATCCCAGACCAATACAATTAGTGTGCCTCCTCTATTTTAAAACCCACGAGCCGCCACTGCTTTTTACCCACAATCCTCTCTGATTTTGAGTATACAACGAGGGGCGTAAATTTCGTCTAACAGTTGGGGGGACAATAAACAATTTCTCAAGAGCAATTTTTGAAGGGGGCACAAATAATCCAGCTAAAACTGTACTTGTAAGGATATGTAAACACAGAGAAAAGCCTTTGTGGTCATGCCGTGACAGCGGCCATGTCCGTTGTAGACATTACTAGCTGTCACAGTGTTTTCCCGTGGAATTGGGCTACTTTATCACTGTTGGCGCGGATTGTTTTTCATGTTCGCGAGTTGAAGCATCCCCAATAACGTGAATTTTAGCCCCCAGAATGCGATTTTTACCGGGGGACCCCCTCAAAACGCGGTTAGTTTGGGCTAGTTTTGGGCTAGTTTTGAGTAGCAATTGGGCGGGCTTTGTTGTGAAAACCTGGCAACCCTTTCCGTTAAGCAGGTAATGTTATTATTGCTAACATAACGACTCATCAAAAATACATGGCATCATGTATTAAAGAGAAAATAATCACTTCATCCGATGTTTAAGTGAATAAAATAGCCTTGACAGCCTTACTTACTGGAGTTCCACAACTATTGACTTCTCTCTCACCGGGCTCGTGTGTGTGTAGGTGATGTAAAAGAAGAAAGCAGGCATTTGGACCAAAGCACTGTGAGGCAAAGGAGCGGGAGACTCAAAATATTTCTAAACTTAAAATGCATTTTTGCCTCGTTTGTGTTGTTTTACTAACACAATTTTTTAAAGTATAAAAAATTGTTATTTACAATACACAGCATGGTTTTTAATCATAATTTTAAGGGGGACAACCCTCAGATAAGGGGGGGTCCTGTCCGCCCCATCCCCTGCGGGATTTCCGCCTATGTGTACAACCGATGTGCACTCCCTGAGACACTATTTCCCATAATCCAATGCGGAGAGGATTGACGAGCTGGAAGAGATAGTGGGAGCAAGCGAGTTTGAATGAGAGCTGCGGTTTCATCTTTCTTATTTCTGCTTTAACGGTTATTTCATGCATTATTAAAATAAATTTATATTATTTAGGCATTAACTCAGATTAATGTTTTACTAATTTACTGAAGTGGAATTGTTGCTAACCTACAAGAGATGATAGAGATGTGATGATAATTTGGTGGATGATTATAAAACATCCGTTAATCACCTGTATGTAGCGTATTCATGCTAATGTAAAATTAATGGTCGCCTGAGGGCGCTCAGAGACCATTGTTATCTTATCTGAGTGCAAAACGCTGCTCGGGAGAGTTTCAAGACACTAAAAATAACACATTTATGAAAAAAATTAATTTATGTGTTGTATGTGTAATATGTGTTTATTTTTTATGCCAGTATTTTAATACTATTTAATTATTATGAATTACATTATAAAGTCATTGTGAATTATTGTTATTAATATTATTTTCTAAAATAAGGTTCATGAAATATAAAAGTACATATGTGACTAAGATGTTTCTGCAACAGAGAAAAACATGCACCTAGTTAGATATGAGCTAGAGGAATGTGTGCAGTATCAGTTGTTGGCTCAGCGGAGTGGATTAAGCTACAGTTTGTGCTCTCACATTTACTCTGTAGGCTACTGTAGAGAGACCGCTGCAGAGACATTTCTCGGAGAAGACATCCAGAGGGATATAATGGCATTAAAATGTTTTGGAGAGGCAAAGCCAGCTATATGTGTGAAGAGCAAAAAAGGCTACTTGTGCAACGCATGTTCCTCTTTGTGTGCTTGTGGACTTTGTTGGGTCTCCATTACAAATGTGCTTGTCGATCCATGAGCCCGACATTCATATTTTTTTTGCAGTACATTTTCAAAGAGAAAAAAATTCCAGCAGCACTGCCAAAAGAAGTTACAACACAGAGAATGAAGATGGAATACCCAAAGCAATTCATTCCTCTTGAGACGACATGCCAGTTATGCATTGGACATCCTGCACTTGCAGAGGCTGTACTAGTTACCAAAAAAGCTAAGATTGTAAGCATGATGGGCTTGATAGACAGTAAGTCAGAGAAGTATGACTAATGTAATTAGCAATCGTGATCAGTGATGGCTAGTATTGGGTTGGCATCAATGTGATTTGTGTTTTACAGACATTTCAACATACCATATGTGGCAAGAGGAGTGGAAGCAATGACTACACCACCTGGGAACTCCCAACCCGGGAACACCAACCCAAATACCCCCAATAAATAGGCTGCACAGATTTTTCCCTTAGCAGGACAAGAGACATGATTGAGCAAATAAATAATGTTTATTTAATGGCCAAACTTGAGTGATTAATTCAACACTTAAAACACTCAACTCTTAAAAAAAACTAAACAAACCAGTACATACATAGAAGTTATTTAACACAAAAAAATCCCAAAGCAAAACACTACATAAATATTGAAATTAACACAAAAAACATAAAACATTACAGATAAAACAAGTACGATTACAAAAAACCCCCCCGGAAACTACAACATTCCCCTTGTAAACAACACACACACACAACATCAACACAACATCTTCCAATCAACCACCATACAACAACACTTTATTATAACAGATTATTGCATACCCTGCTGCAACAAGCGCTAGCTCAGGAAGGTACCGCCAATCTTTTCACACAATTATCTACGTCGAGCAGCAGCAAAACAGCAGTACTCCACCGTCAACGAGCGAACCTCCAGCAACCGAATTCTCCTTGCTAAACAATGGCATACACTGCACGTCTGAAATAACACATTCATGATCATGAATGTAGTTCATCTGTATTTACATAATTTGTAATAGTCTGTATGCACATAGTTTGTTACACAGACGGACGTTTGTGCGGCATGATATATAAAATAAAGTAATATAATTCACTGCTGTATAACAGCGTATTGCAGTTATAATTCAAGATTTTAACAATTCAGTTGAAGTGACTGCAGGTTACAATGAAGTACTATTTCAGACACAGAACATATGTAAATGAGAACGGCTTTATTGGGCATTTAGTTGTATAAAAATTAGGGCTGTAAAAATGAACGCGTTAAAGCATTAACGCAAATTCATTTTAACAGCACGTATTTTAATGCACAATTAATGCAGTGCGCATTTTCTGTTTCAGGGTTTCCGCGGGTCCTTAAAAAGTCTTAAGAGGTCTTAAATTTAGTTGTATCATATTTAAGGCCATAAAAAGTCTTAAATGGTACAAAAAAAGTCTTATGAATTCAAGAGGTCTTGAATTTGGGGAGGGAAAGACAAAAATTGCGATATGGCTTAATCTGATGATTTAAATTCAAAAGCTGATGAATTCATTGAATAAATATGAGCTCTGCAAGTTTCAAAGTCAGCTGCTGTGCTGCTTTTGTTATGGAAGGAGACTCCTTAGAAAGGATTAGAAAACACAATGGTGGTTTATTTTCAGCAGGTGAAGTAGATGTAATGGATAGGTGACAGAGGACAGCACACACCTCAATGAGGGTGTCGATGGGAATCCACGGAGCCGATGACAGGAGCAGACTAAGGAGAGGAACACAGGAGAACACACTGAAGGAAACACAGGAGGTAAGTTCAACGAGTAGGGAATACTTTGGCTGAATCTCACAGATGTCGAGAGAGAGACTGAGTCCACTTCGAATCAACGAGACTGGATACTGGAGTGAAGTGAGGTGTGTGCTTTTGAAGGGTGGCTGATGATGACTGCAGATTAGTGACAGGTGTGCGTGATCATTATTCAGGTGCAGGTGTTTGCTGTGATTGGGAGGTGGCTGAGTCTGGCCGATCTGTGACAGTACTCCCCCCTCCCAAAAGGTGTGTCCCGCGCCGTAACAATTCCACCGGGGAGGGGGGTGGGCGCCCTGGAGGCTGGTACATGATGGAGACACGGGAGGCCTCCAGGGTGGATCAGGGAGTTCCGGAGGCCCTGGCGGATCAGGGGACTCGGGTTACCATGGCGGATCAGGGGACTCGGGAAGCCATGGCGGAGCCTCTGTGGCCTTAGCTGGCTCGGCCACGGGTATATGGCCCCCCAAAAAAATTGTCTTGGGGAAATCTAGGAATCCTGGGTGGCACTCTGGAGGAGCGGGCTCTTGAGGATGCTCTGGAGGAGCAGGCACTAGGGGGCGCACTAGAGATGAAAGAGGGCTGGACAGGACCAGCGGAGGCAAAGGAGACGAAGGAGAGCTGGACGGGACCAGCGGAGGCGAAGGAGACAAAGGAGGCTCAGAGAAGCGTGTTACAGCAGATTCTGGGGTGAGGACGTGTGCCGAGAACCCCAGGGCAGCGCCATGTCCGTTATCGCTGCTTGACACGCTGGAGGGGATTCTGGAACGAGCTCTGGGGCTGGAGCCGACACTGGAGCGAGCTCTGGGGCTGGAGCCCTTCCTGGGCTAAACTGGGGATCGGGAGCCCTACCTGGGCTTAACTGGGGATCGGGAGCCCTTCCTGGGCTTAACTGGGGATCGGGAGCCCTCCGTGGGCTATACTCGGGATCGGGAGCCCTTCCTGGGCTTAACTGGGGATCGGGAGCCCTCCGTGGGCTATACTCGGGATCGGGAGCCCTTCCTGGGCTTAACTGGGGATCGGGAGCCCTCCGCGTGCATAACTGGTGATCTTGAGCCCTTCCTGGGTTTAACATATTCATGCTTAGCTGACTTGACTGGGGAACTGCCAGCTGCCTTGGGTGAGCCGCGGACGGCGGACTGGTTCTGGCTCGGGACCGGACACTCCCCAGACACCGGAAGACACCTTCTCTCCAACCCAGTCCAGTGGTGTCTGGAAGGCCCAAGGGGCGATGGGAGTTGGCCCCAAGCCAGAACAGATGGTTGAGGGTGGCGTCATCCATCGTCGTCACCGCGGCGAGCTTGCAAAACTCCCCGGCGTACTCATAGATGGGGAGATCCTGGCGAGCAAGGACGGAGAAACACGCAGCCAATTGCATGCCATGGGGAGAACTCATCCTGCTGAATCTGTGTTGGGAACGGAAGGTTACGGAAGGAGACTCACACAAAGGATTAGAAAACGCAATGGTGGTTTATTTTCAGCAGGTGAAGTAGATGTAATGGATAGGTGAGTATAAATCCAATATTAAAGTCTTGAGTAGATGAAGAGTGTTACTGGACTTCCAGGAGATAGTGGAAGAGGACAGCACACACCTCAATGAGGGGGTCGATGGGAATCCCCAGAGCCGATGACAGGAGCAGACCAAGGAGAGGAACACAGGAGGTAAGTTCAACGAGTAGGGAATACTTTGACTGAATTTCACGGATGTCGAGAGAGAGACTGAGAAATCAACGAGACCGGACACTGGAGTGAAGTGAGGTGTGTGCTTTTGAAGGGTGGCTGATGATGACTGCAGATTAGTGACAGGTGCGTGTGATCATTATTCAGGTGCAGGTGTTTGCTGTGATTGGGAGGTGGCTGAGTCTGGCCGATCTGTGACAGCTTTTTTTACAGTCGGAGAAACCACTATATTTCTGCCATTCTGACAGCGCCATCTGCTGGCAGAGAATGAGTTTGCATTTTCAATTAGCCCGTCTGCTGTTTTTGTTCAGACTAGAGCTGTGAATCTTTGGGTAGACAACGAATCGATTCGATTCACGATTCATAGGTTTTCGATTCCATTCAAGAACTTCGATTCACAATTATCTTTGATTAGATTCGATTAACGATTCGATTCTGGATTCTTTAAATGCGTTCACAGGATTATTTAAATGCTTCCCCTAAATTCTTTAAATGCTTAGTCAGGGGGGCAAATTACACAGTAGCCTTTATGCTGAGAGAACCATAAGTTACAGAAAAAACACCTTTGTCCATTGTTAGATGCTAGTTTAATGATGCTATGGCATGACATGGCATATGTAGACATTTATGTAATCCAAGATTTTAAAAAAGAGCTTTAAAAGTATTATGTATAGGCTAACAAGGTTTTTTATACATTCTGTCACCGATGGAGTTTTGGTTCCTTGCCGCTGTCGCCTTGTTGGGGACACTTAATATCACTTAATACACTTAATATCCAGCAATATCATCGACTTGATTGCACAGATATCGATTCGATTCACGATTCATAGGTTTTCGATTCCATTCAAGAACTTCGATTCACAATTATCTTTGATTAGATTCGATTAACGATTCGATTCTGGATTCTTTAAATGCGTTCACAGGATTATTTAAATGCTTCCCCTAAATTCTTTAAATGCTTAGTCAGGGGGGCAAATTACACAGTAGCCTTTATGCTGAGAGAACCATAAGTTACAGAAAAAACACCTTTGTCCATTGTTAGATGCTAGTTTAATGATGCTATGGCATGACATGGCATATGTAGACATTTATGTAATCCAAGATTTTAAAAAAGAGCTTTAAAAGTATTATGTATAGGCTAACAAGGTTTTTTATACATTCTGTCACCGATGGAGTTTTGGTTCCTTGCCGCTGTCGCCTTGTTGGGGACACTTAATATCACTTAATACACTTAATATCCAGCAATATCATCGACTTGATTGCACAGATACTATTTAAACTGAACTGAGCTGGATGATGACATCACTGAATTCATCACTGATGTCTGTTTGCTATGGCAACAAACGCTACTTTCATGCATCTGATTATCAGATAAATCTTGCGCTCTTATTTCAAGGTTGTTGTTAATGCTGTGGTTATTTTAACAGTTTTCTTCGTACATTCGGTTGAACGACATTGCTAAAACACATGTTTCATTCAATGGAACTGTGCGTATGCTTTAGACACTTACATTTTTGCTCCATGCAATAAATGCGCAGCCTTCGACTGCTCAGGTAATGTGGTCGGTATGACCGAGAGCCATTGAAAAACTACAGAAAAGTAAAACTACTTCAATTTAGCATTACTGGCCACGAGTAATAAGGAGAGATTTTGCTCCAAAAATGTGTCAGTGAGACGAACGAAGCGCGAGCGCAATCTTGTGACAGTCACAGGCGGTAAATAGTGGAGAGCATTAAGGAGAGATGTGAGGGCACGAACACTGTTCAATATCTCCATTAATTCGTGCTTGTAGTAATTTAATGTGTATATAACATCACTGAATTCATCACTGATGTCTGTTTGCTATGGCAACAAACGCTACTTTCATGCATCTGATTATCAGATAAATCTTGCGCTCTTATTTCAAGGTTGTTGTTAATGCTGTGGTTATTTTAACAGTTTTCTTCGTACATTCGGTTGAACGACATTGCTAAAACACATGTTTCATTCAATGGAACTGTGCGTATGCTTTAGACACTTACATTTTTGCTCCATGCAATAAATGCGCAGCCTTCGACTGCTCAGGTAATGTGGTCGGTATGACCGAGAGCCATTGAAAAACTACAGAAAAGTAAAACTACTTCAATTTAGCATTACTGGCCACGAGTAATAAGGAGAGATTTTGCTCCAAAAATGTGTCAGTGAGACGAACGAAGCGCGAGCGCAATCTTGTGACAGTCACAGGCGGTAAATAGTGGAGAGCATTAAGGAGAGATGTGAGGGCACGAACACTGTTCAATATCTCCATTAATTCGTGCTTGTAGTAATTTAATGTGTATATATTTTGAAAGCATTGAATCGCTATAGAAATCGCGATTAATTCGATTATTAGCATTTTAAATCGATTAGTGTCCGAAATCGACAATTCACAGTTCAAAAATCCATGCTTACTACCCCTAGTTCACATTGGTCACCCCTAGTTCAGACCAATGCGAACATCCACCCATGTTTTTATGCAGCAAACAGCAGTTGTAAATGTGAACTTTTAGATCGATAAGAAGATAATGCATTATAAAAATCTAAACAATTAAGCCTTCACGGATGTCGAGAGAGAGACTGAGAAATCAACGAGACCGGACACTGGAGTGAAGTGAGGTGTGTGCTTTTGAAGGGTGGCTGATGATGACTGCAGATTAGTGACAGGTGCGTGTGATCATTATTCAGGTGCAGGTGTTTGCTGTGATTGGGAGGTGGCTGAGTCTGGCCGATCTGTGACAGCTTTTTTTACAGTCGGAGAAACCACTATATTTCTGCCATTCTGACAGCGCCATCTGCTGGCAGAGAATGAGTTTGCATTTTCAATTAGCCCGTCTGCTGTTTTTGTTCAGACTAGAGCTGTGAATCTTTGGGTAGACAACGAATCGATTCGATTCACGATTCATAGGTTTTCGATTCCATTCAAGAACTTCGATTCACAATTATCTTTGATTAGATTCGATTAACGATTCGATTCTGGATTCTTTAAATGCGTTCACAGGATTATTTAAATGCTTCCCCTAAATTCTTTAAATGCTTAGTCAGGGGGGCAAATTACACAGTAGCCTTTATGCTGAGAGAACCATAAGTTACAGAAAAAACACCTTTGTCCATTGTTAGATGCTAGTTTAATGATGCTATGGCATGACATGGCATATGTAGACATTTATGTAATCCAAGATTTTAAAAAAGAGCTTTAAAAGTATTATGTATAGGCTAACAAGGTTTTTTATACATTCTGTCACCGATGGAGTTTTGGTTCCTTGCCGCTGTCGCCTTGTTGGGGACACTTAATATCACTTAATACACTTAATATCCAGCAATATCATCGACTTGATTGCACAGATACTATTTAAACTGAACTGGATGACATCATGACATCACTGAATTCATCACTGATGTCTGTTTGCTATGGCAACAAACGCTACTTTCATGCATCTGATTAATCTTGCGCTCTTGCGCTCTTATTTCAAGGTTGTTGTTAATGCTGTGGTTATTTTAACAGTTTTCTTCGTACATTCGGTTGAACGACATTGCTAAAACACATGTTTCATTCAATGGAACTGTGCGTATGCTTTAGACACTTACATTTTTGCTCCATGCAATAAATGCGCAGCCTTCGACTGCTCAGGTAATGTGGTCGGTATGACCGAGAGCCATTGAAAAACTACAGAAAAGTAAAACTACTTCAATTTAGCATTACTGGCCACGAGTAATAAGGAGAGATTTTGCTCCAAAAATGTGTCAGTGAGACGAACGAAGCGCGAGCGCAATCTTGTGACAGTCACAGGCGGTAAATAGTGGAGAGCATTAAGGAGAGATGTGAGGGCACGAACACTGTTCAATATCTCCATTAATTCGTGCTTGTAGTAATTTAATGTGTATATATTTTGAAAGCATTGAATCGCTATAGAAATCGCGATTAATTCGATTATTAGCATTTTAAATCGATTAGTGTCCGAAATCGACAATTCACAGTTCAAAAATCCATGCTTACTACCCCTAGTTCACATTGGTCACCCCTAGTTCAGACCAATGCGAACATCCACCCATGTTTTTATGCAGCAAACAGCAGTTGTAAATGTGAACTTTTAGATCGATAAGAAGATAATGCATTATAAAAATCTAAACAATTAAGCCAGTAAATTATAGTTATATGCTACTTAATTAATAATTAATTTATAATAATTGTTTAAATTAATAGAATAATTTATACTTTTGATAAAAATGGTTTAAAAAACGTTTTGTTTTTGTGAAAACCTGTATCTGACATCTTTATGCTTTATGTTGAGTATGGTTGCACTAATGTAGCGAATCAGCTCAAAGGGGAAATAGGAATATACATGTAGTCAAACTATACTCAAAGCACTGATGGTTCACGGGTTTGGTCACTATGACAAAATCGAAATAAAATAAGATGAAATAAAAAAAGAAAGTGAAGAAGGAAGATTTTACCTATTTAGTTTTTTTTGCTAAGAAATATGGCTAAGCAGGTGTCACTGTTAGACTGTTAGCTAAGATAGCAGGGACACACCAAATACGTCAAGGTCAAAAAGAGAAAGAAAAATAAACAATGGGAAGTGTTTCTAGTTCTATCTGGGCCTACATTGTGTTGAACAGTAACTGCACTTCAATGTACTAGGCCTGGCTCTGAGGAGTGAAGAGAAGTAGAGAGGAAACAGGGATTAGGCTACTAATAACCTGTATAACTCATTAAGGAAACAACAGTTGCTAGAACTACTGTAATCCTATACAAAGAGCGAAGATGGTGATGGTAAAATAACTAAAGTAAGGTCAAATTTAAACGAAAAGGTCCTAATAGCTGTAGGAAACTAAAAGGAAAAGTGAAGAAACAAATTGATTGAATTAAATCTCAGATTTAATAAAAATCAATTTAGCTGAATTTTACTGTAAATAAATGCAGTAAAATCAAAGAGAGGTAGAATAAAATCAAAACAAAAATAAACAATAACACAAGTAAAACCAAAGTATGTGGGGAGGGACCGACCTAACTAACTCCAAAGAGAAGGTGATAGCATAAACAGGAAGTGAAACCAGGAGTGACGGGGATAGAGAGAGAGAGAGAGAGAGAGAGAGAGGAGTGGTTTGAAAATTACACTTTACACACCTATCTAAGTGTTAGTCGGATGCTAACAGCTAGCAGTTGAGGTAAAGGACTTAGCTTAAATGCCTGTGCAGCTGCTAAAGAGTTAGCGTTGGCTACACGCAGTTCTTTGTTTACACAAAGGTCTGTGAAGTGGGTGCTGTTGTCAGATTAACCGGAAGAGTCTGCTCACACTTCTGGGGTCACATGTTGCTAGGAGACCAATGCAAGCTCACATCAGGTGCAAGTGGAGCAAAACTTGCACTACTGTGAACATGCATGCGAAACTCATGCGGGGCATAACAGTCAGTTATGACATGTCCCATACAACTTCATTCACAAATCAATACAGCACATTCACTTCACAGGCAATGGTGAATTCATAGTTAGCTACGCTAGAATAACACCATTAATTTGATGTAAATGTTTCACATGAGTGGATCAATATGAATACAATGATACGTAACACATAATAAGGCCTTAAATCAGTGAAATGAGGAGCATCGCTCAGATCACCTACAACAGTGCTGAAAAAGGGGATTTCTTCACCCAAGTTTTCTACTGCTTGTAGGAAGGCACATTCAAGCTATAGTTTTATCTGATTTTGATCAGAAACTGGTATGCGCATGTATAAGAAGTTACTAAATTTATAAGACGGACACATAAGATTGATTACTGGGTCTGCTTGCAAACAATGTTTAAAACGATGCCACCGTTCTAAATTACTGCTAGTACTGTTTAAAGTAGGAAAACTATTATTTTCCTGGCCATGTGAATGCTGGGGTGTTTCTGGCTAGCTTGTCAAGGTCTCTGGGGGTCACATCATGCACTGCTGCAGGGATGCTTGGAAGGGACCCCCTCCTCTCTGTGGTTGCTGGAGGTATTATGGTTCTGTCTGCCTTCGTAGCTTGGTGCACCTGAGGGAGTTGCACTGCTGAGTGAGGGTGCAGGAGTAGGGTGTCTGTCCCACTGTGTTTCCTTTTGCAGCCTTTAAGTGTACCTGAATTCTCTTTGGACAATGTCAAGTTTGTCTTGAGTGTTGTTCAGCTGCTGGATCAGAGTCTCAATTCTGGCAACTTTGTCTAAGAGCTCAGAATTTGCTGCTTTAATAGTAATTTTGTGTGGGAAAGTTTCCTTTCCAGGTCCTTTC
>NW_015505327.1:1163166-1164673 GCF_001515645.1 Sinocyclocheilus grahami | reverse complement strand
CGTAAATGGATTTAAAATTAGCTGACTGCTATTATTAAAACAGGGTAATCAATATGGTATTAGGAACAATCAGTAGCACTAGTGATTAACTGTAAGATTTGTGTTGGGCAACAAACCATGGCTGGTCACAGCTGCTGCGTGTTCAGCTCCCATGCCGAGGCCAAACCATGTGTGTGCCCCGCACTCCATAGCGTGTTATTCACTGTGTTACTAAAAACACCCAATAACTTAATAGTTCTTCTTTAGATAGACAGTTAAAATGTAATTAAATTGAGATTTAATTAACTAGTAACTGAGCAATAGCATTCAGGAAGGATACATCTAATATTGTTACATTCGCTGAGATGAATTGAAGATTGGGAAACATAGAAAAAGAACAAAAAAATTAAAAGAAAGTGAAAAATCAGAAACCAGGGATTGGTTAAGTTCAAATTTCTTCACACTGCATACTGTGACGAGTGTCCCGAAGCTTCATCAGCGTCGCCCTGGAAACAAACGAGGAGCACCTGGCCATCATCATCACAGGCTGATCGGTCACAGCTGCACCTCATCAGGCGGCGGCTACATAAGCCACGCAAGCCCTGCTATCTAGGAGATTCCTCCATGAGACTGAGCACTAACTCGCCCTCTCATTATTCCCCACAGAAAGCAGCGTGTGACCGACCAGCCCCACAGGAGCACTGCACGGACCCTCTGCACTGGGAAGACGGAAGAGAGCACTCACGGCACCGGAGCACCTACCTGGACTTTTCTCACGAGCACCCATTACCCCAATAAATCCACCCTCCGGGGTATTGATTGAGATAACTTGTCGTGTGATTCTTCACCCCGTTACAATACACACATGCTGTATTTAAAAGCTTCAAGTAAATGGTGCTAACCCCTAACTGTTAAAGCTATTTGGTAGCTTAGCCTAAGATGAAACTATGCTAAGTCGTGTTAGCTTAGCCGCTTAAGGTGGTTTGTTTACAACATGGCATCACCAGGTGACGTGTGTGCTATGTGGAGTTAGCACTTCCTGTGACACGTCATTGTCATGGTAACCAATGCATGCCAGTGCAATTCAAGCAGTTTAGTGTCTGCCTATTTCAAAGAAGTTGCCCACAGTTTTAAAACGTGGTGCTTTCAGTCCTTCAAGACTGGTTGCATTAAATAAGCACTTCTGTGAGTGCTTCTCTAATTTAACAAACTTCTTGCACTTGTTTAAAGAATAACAAAACAGGTTTACTGTAAGTTAAAGCCGGTTTAAGCATATATGTAGTTATGTGTGCCTCACACATGAATACTGACGTACAGTATTACACCTTTAGTTTCACTCAGCGAGTTAAACACAGTAATGACCACCAGGTTGCTAGGCTTGTGTATATATACAGTCAAAGTGTAGATGAATTGCATCAATGTAATTATAATCTATAAGGCCTTTATGCTGTAGAAAGAGGAGCAACACTCAAATCTACCTTGATATAACTGTACTGAGATTTCTTCAGAAACAATTTAAACAATACTG
>NW_015505327.1:1161842-1162121 GCF_001515645.1 Sinocyclocheilus grahami | reverse complement strand
GGTCGGCAGCAACACATCCAGCACCATCACACTGAACACTGGGGCCCCCCAAGGATGTGTGCTGAGCCCCCTCCTCTTCACTCTGCTGACCCACGACTGCACACCGTCACACAACTCCAACCTCCTTATCAAGTTTGCGGATGACACGACTGTAGTGGGTCTTATTAGCAACAGAGATGAGACAAATTAAGGTGAGCCGGTGAGCCGTCTGGCCGGGTGGTGCAGTGACAACAATCTCTCTCTGAATGTGGAGAAGACGAAGGAGATTGTTCAGGAGAG
>NW_015505327.1:1151772-1161781 GCF_001515645.1 Sinocyclocheilus grahami | reverse complement strand
GTCTCTACTTCCTCCACAAACTGAGAAGAGCCAGAGCCCTGGCCCCCATCATGTGCACCTTCTACAGAGGCACCATCGAGAGCATTCTGACGAGCTGCATCACTGGGTGGTATGGCGCCTGCAACACGTCCTGCCACAAGACACTTCAACGCATAGTGAGAGCAGCTGAGAAGATCGTTGGTGCCTCTCTCCCCTTCCTCCAGGACATTTACAACACCTGTCTCACCCGAAAAGCCCTCTGCATTGCAGGTGATCCCACCCACCCGACACACAGCTTCTTTAGTCTGCTGCCATCAGGGAGGAGACTGCGGAGTCTCCAGGCCAGGACCAGCAGACTGAAGGACAGCTTCATCCATCAGGCTGTCAGGAAGCTGAACTCCCTCCCGACCTTGCCCCCCCTCCCCCCTTTTGCCCCACGCACCACTGAACTCTGACCCTCTGACGGACCCCCCCACCCCCTCACACACACACACACTGTCACTTTAATCAGTCTAAATAAGCTCTTTTGCACTACTAATCATTATATCTGCACTATTGTTACTTCACTGGTTCGCACTCTATCTGCCATGTGCCTTGTGCTGCTTTATGTATTTTTTTACATTTTACCTTATTTGTATATTTGTATAGTTGTATTTTATATTTAATCTGTATCTATCTGTATTTATGTTCTACTGTTAGTGTTATCTGTATGCACCAAGGGTCTGAGAGTAACGCAATTTCAATTCTCTGTGTGTATGTGCTATACATGTGGAAGAATTGACAATAAAGCAGACTTGACTTGACTTGACTTGACTTATGCTTTAATACTGAAATTAGGGTTTCTTCGCTAAAATCAGATTAACCTTACACTGATACCATTAAGCATGAAATACATAAAGACTCTTTCAATCATAATAGAGGTACCAATTCAAGCCCCTATTTTATCTACATTTAAACAATCCAGCAATTATGGACACAAATGCGTATCTCAAGTCACGCCCTATTCTAACCTGGACTATCAAGCACACACTTTTAGGTTGACAGTGTTTTAAGCTCATAACCTTTGTTTTATCATGCCTCGCGTCCTCTACCATTCTGTAGCGAATCAGCTCAATGGGGAAATATAAATAATTAATCATAACTAGTTATAATTAATTATAAATATTTAGAACTGCTGTAAGTATTTACTTGACCTCTCAGGGTCAACTGTCTGTCAATTCTAAGAACGTTAATTTCCTGGTTAAGGGAAATAACTTTCTTACTGTACAATACTACACAGAGCATGTAGCAAAAATCTGCATGATTAGGGACTGCGGTTATGAGCAAACAATGAACAACCTCTAGTGTGATACAAGTAAGATTGTATTAACTACATAAACACTTAAACTAGTCTAACATACACATACACACACACACGCATACAGTTGGTATAGGAACAGGATTAAAGCTTAGGCGGTAAAGAGAAAAGGAATAAAGCATGAAGCTATGGGACCATTGGATATTCAGCAGATCTACAGTCTGAAGGAAACATCAGCTTCTTAGTTCAAACACATCTTTGTAAAAAGGTGCAAATTATACTTAATGTATCAATTAATAAGACTAAGTTTGATACTTGCACGTCTTGTCTGTCTGACAGAAAGTCCTGATGCAATCTGAAGGCTCAAGTTGATCTTTGCTGAAGTTGGTTGATGAAAAAGAACCAGTTTGAGTCAGATGATCTTGGTGAATGGAAAGTCAAGGCCCGAGGTCTGGTGCAGACTTAGGGTGTCTTTAGGAGCGTTGTAGCTCACATCTTCTCAGAATCTAACAGAAACGCAGACTTAGGCGGGTCACTGATGTGAGGCCTTTAAGGTCTGAGAAGATTCACGCCTCTCAAGATGGGCTTGTCCAATGAGAAAGGCTGAAATCCCAAGCGAGAGGTTGCAATTACAGGAGGGTTTTACGACCCTTTGTGTGAGGGCATGGTAATTTGCTAATTTAATTAGCTTGGGTGTTGATGCACAAACTAGTAAAGATTCTTAGAACACTAATATGTTGCATAGGTATCAGCATATAATATGCACTCTCAATTAGATAATCCAAAGATGAATTCATAGAGACCAAACATGGTAGGATTACATATAGGTAAAATGAGATGAACGAGTAGTTCTATCATAAGCCTGCATAAAACAGTATACAATATAAAAGACAATATACAAGGACAGTAACAACATACACAATGACCTGAAGGATATGCGTGTTCATTCAAAGAAAGATTTTCCTATGAATTAATTAGAGAACAGTTAATTTCTCTTGGCATTATGTGTCTGTCTTATGAGGAAAATGAGTGAGTTTCTCTATCCACATTCCTTTGGGCAATAAAACCAGTGATATCAGCATTGGTTGCCATGGAATCAGAGGGCTGTTCGTTCGCAGACATCCTGGCACCCAGCATGTTTATTGGGTGAGGGGTCTGTGATTATTTGTTAATCTAATTAATAATTGATTTGTTAAATCAAATGAAAAATGGTGTGTCTGATTGGTCCCAGACGCTACACTAATAATAAACATACATTTGCATAAAGCACCCATATTTGTCCATGCCCATGGTGATTACAGTGTTGCACCACTCGATTTAAAACTTCAGAGAACAGCCCAACGCTGTGGTACAACAATCACAATCACAGGGTTGGAAAAAGTGGCTGTAATCAAACCTGGTGGGCACACCTGCATCCCACATAGGGACCAGCATCTAAACAAAACATGTGCTGGTGTCTAGCAATAATAGACTTTCAATCACTGATGTTTTTGGTCCTATAAAGTGATTCAGCTGTCATTCCTTGGATTATTTTTAAAGGAAGAGCTTTAGGTTTAAATGAATTAATTCATAACTCCAGATAAAGCTTTATCTCATTCTCCTTGAGACCACTCTCCACATCCAGCAGACCCTGACCCCTTTTTTGCCTGTTTCCATTCCTCTATCATGTCCAGCCTGCAGCCACCTCCATCTCTCCCTCATTCATGCATCTTTTATTGGGGCATCAGTGGGAGAGGAGGCACAGATTAATTAATGATTCGCAACAGATGGAGGTACTGAGATGAGGGCTGCAGTTGGAGCTAACTCCAGATCAGTGGGTCAGTGCTGGCTATTTCAAGAGGCAGAGCCACATCATACTTGGGTTAGAGCTCTAATTCTCTTCCATGATAAGATAGACTCTAAAGTAACTTAAGAATTTCATAGAAATATGGATGGTTTATTAAAATTTTGAGTGCATATATGAGTGTTTAGGATCTAAATACCTTTCTGGCTTTCCTACATAATGTTGTTTATTATTTTTTTCTCTGCCATTAATCAATCATGACCAACACATACATTACAGACACAGTAGTACACCTGAGGGTGATATTTTTTTTATTTATTTTATTATTGTTATTATTTTTTTACAGCTGATCTGAGATCGGGATATATTTACTGTAAATAATCATGACTTTTTTTATAACTGTCTTCTGACTGATCATTATGCCAGAGCTATGTTTATGGCTGGCTACTACCCACAATGCACTGTCACCATCCACCCCTTCACTCTCTATTTATTACTCCCACAGAATGTGAAGCTGAAGCTCTCTCAGTATTAAAAAATGCAATGAAAATCCTGCTGAGAAAGAAGAAAATGGAGAAGTCAAGTGACTAAAAAGATCTGTGTTTGCAAACTACAGTGGTTTTCAGTTAGAACACATGAGAGACACTTGCTAAGAGACTAAGAGAAAGAAAAACAGACAAATCATGCGCCTTTCTCAGTGCAGAAACAGATGCAATCCTTTTGCAGTTAGTAACAGAGAGTTTATGTTTGTGTGCCATTGTATATATATTGCCCCTGTTGTGTGATGTCAGAAGCCCTTCAGAGAAAATTCCTTTAATGGAATAAATAAAATTTTTTTGATGCAAGTTAAGTTTCAATAGTGAAACTTGAGAAAACTCATGTTGATAACTTTCTTTTTTTCTTTTTTTTTTTAAACACAAGCAATTGATTTTATGTCACCATGATTTGTTGTTCTTGTACAGAGAGAAGGGAACAGATGCATCATCTTTACAGTAAGCTGCTAAAGTTAGAGTTATGTAACAGTTATAATTCTGCTTCTGGTGTGGATTTAATGTTTAAACTCTGGTATTACTTGAAGCAATGCTGCCCAGTCTTTTAACTTAAAGGCACAATATGTAAGATTTTTTTATTAAAATATCCCAAAACCACTAGAACAGTGTTATATATTTTGCTGACTTGTGTACTTACATTATCCCAAATGTTTAGAAGAATGTTTAACTCCAGAGAAATAAGCAATTTTAACTAGTGACACAGACTGTGTCCATAGTGTCATTGTGTCGCCTGCCAATGATGTCACGACCCCTCGATTTCCGGTTTTGTTTTGTAGAAAACATGGAAACACCAAAGACGCTTTAATATGTTGTGCATTTTAATAGACTGGTGACAACTGCACAGAGTAGTATTATAACAGAACTTTCAAATGTATCTAGTATGATAAAACAGCGCTGCTTTTTCCCCCCACATACGCACAACCGGAAGGAGCGGAAGCGGTCGACTGTGGCATAATAAAAGCTCCGCTGCTTTCGAGCCATGTGTCGCGCTCGTTCAGCAGCCTCGTTTTGCTTCGATGGCTTATACAGGTGCATCTCAATAAATTAGAATGTCGTTGAAAAGTTGAAAACTCAAATTGTGAAACTCGTGTATTAAATAAATTCTATTCACACAGACTGAAGTAGTTTAAGTCTTTGGTTCTTTTAATTGTGATGATTTTGGCTCACATTTCACAAAAACCCACCAATTCACTATCTCAACAAATTAGAATACTTCATAAGATCAATTAAAAAAAAACATTTTTATTGAATTGTTGGCCTTCTGGAAAGTATGTTCACTTACTCTACATACTCAATACTTGGTTGGGCCTCCTTTTGCATGAAAATGATCTTACAACAAATTTAGGACGGTTTATAGGCAACATTTTATAAATGAAGCCCCTGGAGAGCCGCAGCCCTGCAGAGTTCAGCTCCAACCCTAATTAAAACTCACCTGCCTGTAGCTTCCTAATAACCCTTCAGACCTTGATTAGCTTGTTCAGGTGTGTTTGATTAGGGGTTGAAGCAAAACTCTGCAGGGCTGCGGCTCTCCAAGACCGACGTTCGCCACTCCTGGACTGTAAAATACCCAAGACGTTTTAAATGGGGAAAAATGCTACACTCAATATGGCCGCTCTATCGAACGAAGCACCATCTTCTGAGTAAAAGAGCCAATCGCTAATCTGTAAAGTCAGCGTGTCACTGCAGCTGCCATTAGAGGTCCCGGTTGCTGTAGAAACAGTCAACATTCTGAGACGTGCGCTCAGGACTGCGCATGCATACTGGCTGGTCTAGCCTGAAAAATAAGCATTTTTTAACACTATTTGAGCAAAAGAAACAACATTTATGAGACAGTTCTTGTCATATTTCATTGGTGTTTTCAAATAGGACATTTATTCTTAAAGGGGACATCGGATGCCCATTTTCCACAAATTGGTATGATTCTTTAGAGTCTTCATGAAAAGTCTATAACATACTTTGGTTAAAATTTCTCAATGGTACTGTAAAACAACACCCTTTTTACCTTGTCAAAAGGTAAAAAAAAGGTTCACCCGCTGTGAACAGAGCATGTCTCTTTAAATGCTAATGAGCTCTGCTCACCCCGCCCCTCTCTTCCGAGGAAGAAAAAAGGTGATTTGCAAATAATCATAAAAACATATAAAATGAGAGACTTACTTCTTCTGGATGTGCAGCTGGATCATGAACAGCGGGTACCGATCCATCTTTGATTTTGAACTTTTTAACAAAACCTGCCTTGAATTGTCCCTCATTCAGAAATCAGTCGCTAAATTGCGCAATCATAAACACATTTAGGTAGATTGGGGGGCGCATTCCCTTCAAAAACAAAATTAATCCACTCTGTCTCCAGCGGCTCAGATGTCGGGAGTAAATGACGACTGCTATGTTCATTATTACATCCAACAATAGGACACCTCAATCGCTTAGGAGACATTCTTGTCTACACCTGCTGCGGCTTGTCTACACCTGCTACATCTGTAGGCAGGGCCTGTGCAATATGATGTCACTTTGCCCAGAATCTGTGAGCGGCTTGATCTGAGAAAGTGCTTATGATTTGCAGGGATTTAAAAAGAGCACTGGGTGGATTTTTATGATTATTGGGTCTTTGTGTACACGCACTGCCAAGACACATTTAAGTTCAAACACCATGTAAAAGTGAATTTTGCATCCAATGTCCCCTTTAAGCTTGGCAAACAGTTTTGGAGAATTTGATGTTTCCCCATTCAAAGAGATAGGAGCTGCACTTGCATGACTTGCCTTAAAGGGACTTTGAGGTCAGAGTAAGTGCGCAGAGTAGTAGAATAATTAATTATTGATTACTAATTTGAATCAGTACATTATAACGAAAACAATACCTTAACAATGAAAAGAACCAGGCTTTTGTGATCGCATCATTTTAAATCGGTAAACTCATGGGGTCTCATTTATAAAACTCTCCATAGATTTCATCCTAAAAGTGTACATAGGCACAAAAGCTAGATTTTGCGTACAATCAAAAGTTTTCAGATTTATAAAATCATGCGTATGCCAGAACTTGCGCAAAAATCCCTTTATAAATCCCAGTCAGGGGAAGATTGTGCGTATGTGCATCTCCACCCCGACTCCTCCCCGAAATCACCATATATGGAGCTTACAAAGCCTAGTTTTACTATGCATAACCTCATCTGCATATAATTTATATGCATATTCCCATCCATGTGACACCATGTTTAACACCATCAGAGGTACAAGACATTAAGGAAATATGAGATACGGACTATAAATTCCATTTGTGCCATACACATTAATTTGGTTTGCTAAAAATCATCCTTGTTATGTTTTAGAATAAATATATCAAAATATCCATAAAAATCTGTTTAAAATAGTTCTCAGAAAAATAATTTAGAATAGAGTTGATCTCATTCATTTCCATTGGCCCAATAATATTTCAATTGTTTAAAAAATTCGAATTAAATTAAATTAATGCAGTTTTGCTGATAAGGTGAACATCTTTTAGCTATTTTTAGTGGGAAAAAATATAGGCCTATATTTATTGCAGTGTAAATACAATTATCTGGCACTGCGCATCATTGACAAATTATTTTAAAAAGGAAACATGCAAATCTTACCGTTTTCTTCAAGTTGTATCCTTCAAATACAGTGGTATTTTTCATAATGTTGTGGCGATGCCTTCACACGACATCAACACTTCCGTGCAGCTGTGGTCGTACATTAAGCGATTATCATTGGTCCTATTCAAACCAGACAATAGACCGTTCCACCAAATCCAGCAGTGTCTGCCACAATATCGAAGTAAGTGCGCATCATTGTTCTCGCTAAAAATATTTTCTCATAACATGAGATGTGCAGTTTACTTTAAAGATAAATTATTGTGCACCTATAGCACGCCTCGCTGTCATTAAAACATAGCATACCACAGGAAAAGTAATCAAGCGCATCCACTACAAATAGGCTGTCTAAATTCATATAATTTTGTTTTAACTTCTGCGTAATGACTTTATGTAATTTCAGTGTTTATCTCCATTAATGAGAGTGGAATATTTAATTTAAATGTATATGATTAAATGAAAACATCGTTGTTTACTTCATTACTTTTCTTTCTCCAGGAAAAAAAGTCCGTACACATGGGTCAGAGTTTGCGTGCAGGTGCGCAAATTTTCCCGTCAAGTTTGTTTCTTATAAATCCCACCTTTTGCATAGTAAGTGGCGTACGTGTGGATTTCTTCCTAAAAGTGTACATTCCCGTCAAGTTGTAATATTGCCGTTGTTTTATTTTCTACTACAATGAACTATCCCTTTAATTTAGATAGAGCATACTGCCCTTTTGAGACAATGGGACAGTTATAATTTCTACAGTGACACTGATAACAGGTTTGTGTGATTCTGCATCAAGACCACTAGGTGTCAGTGTGAATCTAAAATTACCTGCACATCAGACAGCAAAAAAATAAACAAAAAAATGTCTGGGTGCACCTTTAATATTTCTGTTCCGAATTTATTGATGGCACGAGTGGGCTACTTATTATATATCTATCTCTATAACATGTTTCAGAAAATGTTAAAATTCAACTCCAGATTCAGCTTGATTTTCATTGTGTTTTTGCACTTATTACCTTTATTTTACTTTATTTCACCCTTCTAAATCATAGTTTTGTCTCTCATATTATGCTTAAACTGTGTCAAATGACTGAACACTGTAAATGTCAACAGTTTATTGGCAGCTACCACTGGTTGTTAATGTCTACAGAAGCACAAAATTCCAAATCACATTGATCTACATTTTAACCATCACCTGTTTGGGTTATGTGACAAGGCATTTCATTCTTTTGGGACACTTGACTGTCCCAAAGTCAAAGTCAAGTGTCACTTGACTCTAAACTCTTGGACCTCGGCCTGAATTCTTCACTCTGCAACTGGATTCTAGATTTCCTCAGTGGTAGACCTCAAGTGGAGGTTGGAGGTGAACTGAAAGTAGGCCAGTTCACCTCCAACTCCATCACCCTGAACGTAGGCGCTCCACAGGGCTGTGTCCTGAGTCCCCTGCTCTACTCTCTCTACACACATGACTGCGTGTCTTCCCACAGCTCCACATCTATTATCAAATTTGCTGATGATACTGTGGTTCTGGGCCTCATTTCCAACAACAATGAGGCCGCATACTTGGATGAGGTAGAGAAACTCACATCATGGTGCCAGGATAATTGTCTTTCTATGAATGTGAGTAAAACTAAAAAGCTGATTGTGGACTTCAGGAAGAGACAGCAGCGGCCCTATACTCCTCTTAGATCAGTGGGACCCCAGTGGAGAGGGTGAGCAGCTTCAAGTACTTTGGTGTAAACATCTCCGAAGACCTGACTTGGACTTCACACATCCAAACTCAGGTTAATAAAGCCAGGCAAAGACTGTACCATCTGCAACAGCTGAGAAAATTCAGGGTTTCGCCAGCAATCCTGAAAACTTTCTATTCAGGGGCCATAGAAAGGGTATTGACTCAATGTATCTCAGTGTGGTATGGGAACAGCTCCAGTCAAGACTGCAAAGCCCTGCAGAGAGTTGTGCGCTTAGCTGAGCGCATCGCAGGGTCTGCTCTCCCCTCTATACAGGACATCTACCTCAAACACTGCAAAAGCAGAGTTGTTAAAATCATCAAGGACTCCAACCACCCTGGTAACTGTCTTTTCATTTTGCTGCCATTTGGTAAGCGCTTCCGTAGCCTGATGGCAAAAACTGGCCAAGTCTCTTAACACCACCATGACTTCACTTAATTATCAGTATGACACTTAATATACAGACATTGTCACTTGCACAAAGCAATTTCTGTAATATTTTATTTATTTACTTTTTTACCTCTATTGCTGCTATGTAACTACCCTGTTCAACCTGTTTGCACATTGTTCTCTTGTACATTCTCATCTAAATATTTATTAAGCCTACAGTATACTGTCCTGCGCATTTTATTTTATTCTTGTTTTTTATCTTACTTTTCCCATACCTATATTTATATATAATTTTCTTGTGTTTGTATTCTTTAATAATTGCACTGTCCATGGAGCAGACCTGACTTACATTTCGCTGCTGGTCATATATTCCCTATATAACCATGTATGTGACAAATAAAAATCTTGAAACTTGAATCTTGACTGATTTCTTCTTTTTTTCAGCAGTGCATTCTGTTACTGTACACAAACCAAGGATAGAGGGCAGTGTCTGTCAGCAAAAACATGCCCCATGTACACAAACAGAGAGAGTGAGTGAGATTTTGAGAATGAGAGAATGATAGATTTTAGGGTGCATTTGAGTACATTTTCATAAAAGTTAAACATGTCTGTTAGTTAAAACTCTCTCTATATCTCTGTAAATTTGTAATAAACAGTATTTGAGCAGGAATAACTGCAGAGGTAA
>NW_015505327.1:1144160-1151628 GCF_001515645.1 Sinocyclocheilus grahami | reverse complement strand
ATATATATATATATATATATATATATATATATATATATATATATATATATATATATATATATATATATGTATATATATACATATATCACAATTTTATTAAAAAAATTAGATCATCATCTCTCAGTAGTGCCATGCTTTCAGCATATATCAATACAGTAAATAAAAAAAGAACCCGACCCAAAACAATAGGATAAGCTGATGTTGGTGTTGCAGCATTTGATAATTCATGCTGTTATTGTACGAATAACATTCCTAGAAATGAATACAAATACACCAGTTATTGCCAAAACACACCAGAGCTTTAACAATCGCTGCTAAACACATTTCATAAAAACAATTAATCAACAAAAGCAAAAAGAAAGCAATACACAATGAGTAAGTAAACTAAAAGTATGTGCTGAACTGATACATCAGCTCAAGGCACTCAGGCTGTAAGCATGTTGGCAACTAAACGACATTCTTACAGAAACATTGGTAAGATCACTGGAAACAAATGAAGGAAGTGCCATCTTAAACCATAATAAATAAATAAATACTTTTTTCCATCCTGTTTTCAAATCCATCACAGTGCAAGATCCGGTGAGAGTGGGATACCATTAAGTTCAGATAACAAATAAACCATCATTTTACAATTTGTGATTGGCTTTGTGAAGTCTTGTTTGGAAAACACAAAAGGTACATTCTGATGCACTGTTGCTTTACTGTCCAAAAGCTGCAAATAGACAGTTCTTCAGCTGCTGCCCCCAGCCCCCCCAAAAAATATATGAAAGACAAAATAAGCAAAAAACTCTGTCCACTTCCAAATAAATAAATAAATATATAAATAAATAAAGCAGCAAAAAAGAATCGAATACTAAATGTAACATGGCATAACACTGTCACATTAAGGTTTGCAAAACAACCAACATGAAACTATTTTATCAAAACAAAAACAAAAATAAATTTTAGTTTTGCACAGAAATATTCAGGTATTCATAGAAACCCCAGGTTTACTCTTAAAGTACCTTTAATTGTTTTATCAAGAACTCTTCTTTTTCACGAATGTCAAACTGAGTAAAAGAAAGACAAAAACTAGAAACATGGATCTGAGATTGGCTATGGCCCCCACTTTGCAGTTCAGTTGAGTTGACGGCAGGCCTCAAAAGTCCATTTAGTGGCTCCACCGAACACATCGATATTACTTTCCAACCATGATAACACATTTCCAGCTTGTGCTCTGTTGTTGCAGGTTGCCAGGTTGTAGATTTCTCCAGCTGTTAATTTTCTATCCCATATATTGAAATTTGCCAGTTCACCAACAAAGGCTTGGGTTGCATCAAAACCTCCACTAAGTGTGTCCTGCAAGAACAAAAAAACATCCAAATGGAAAATATCAGGTTACTAAACAGCAGTCAAACCAGTTACATCTAAATAACCATGACCGATAGATTTACTTTTGCCGGTGACTAAGGTCAATATCTGATATTTTCTACATAAAAACTACATAAACCTAATAGGCATACTTCTAAGTCTTACCTGCTCCTGACCTAAAACTAGTACACCGTTGGGTTTTATTGGATGGTAGGGTGCCAGATTCTCTCCAGTTCCACGCAGAACACCATCCTGAAATGCCTCCCATAATCCATCACGAGTCGTCCATGTGATGCAGATGTGATGCCATTTACCATCATTGATGACGAAAGGTAATTTTGCAACCTATAAAGTTACACTATGGATTATTTTTTTATTGCTCTTCTGTTTACAAGTGCAAAAAGACTAAATTTTTTAAATGAACAGACCTCAGCATTTACTAAGCAAGCTCAGAGTTACACACTGATATATATCTATAGGCCCTACTGCTGCCACTTACAATGCATGCATTACCATGCATTATATAGTTGCATTATTATTTTTGACACTTTACCTTGTCATTTATGAGAATCTCCATTGGATTGTTCCCCCATTCTATGAGAACAAGCTCATTAGCTTGTCCAGGAACAGCATAGGAGAAGGGTGTTCCCACTCCGGGTGATGCATTGGACTTTATCCACAAGCAGAAAGAGAAGGCATACATTTCTGGTAGACTTTTCTTCACTTTGGCATAGATGTAATTTGTTCTTAAGGGGAATGTTATCTGATACTTGTCCAGTGGCCTGGTACCTTTTGAACCTGCAGAGTAAAATGTATTGACTGTTAGGGTTTATAACACTCTCTCTCTCCCTCTAAATGAAATATCTCTTTACATATATTCGACAAAGACTTCTGATAAACAAAGGCTTCCAAATGCTTCCATTGCTTGAATCTACTTCTCTAATGCTTAAGTGACCGTAATTATTATTCTTGGACTATTCATTACACTACTGTAAATTACTTTTATGCCACACCCCCTACTCTATCAATTAACAGGTTTTACTCAGGGGTTACATCGACAACTTAAAGTTGAACCAGCCAAACACATTTTAAAGCGCAGTGCAGGCAGAAATTTGCCATTCTTTTGTGTTCTTTCTTTTTATACTTATTTTGTATGTGCATATATGCATAGTACATTATTTGTATTTATTGTAATTTGTGAAACTGGTGTTTATAGTAATGAAGTAGAGAAATAACACTGATTTGAATCTCTGGCGTGCTGCGTTGGTTAAGCAGGCTGCGCTTGGAGCAGCAAACTTTATGCAGCAATGCAGACAAGACCTAGGCTACTTGCTTTGAAAAGGACGTGAGTTCAAATTATCCTATTATTATTAGGCTACATCACATTTGTGGATTATGGGCTCAATATGCTAAGTAGCCTAATGCAGCTCCCCCTCCCATTCCATTCTATGCGACATTACACCGCCTAAACATTGGTGTTTTACAATAAATACCTTCCAGTCATGCTTCTCAAACGCATCATTACTGTAGCTAGTAGTTCATATTTATTATTTATATTACATACAAGTAAAATGTCTCATGGAATGAGATCTCTGACCTTTCTCCAGGTCGTTAATTCTCTGATGTAAGGAGGTGAGTGTTGACTCCACTCGATTGCGCTGATCCGTGTCGTTCTTCTGCCCGGGTTTGCTCTCCTCCAGAGTATTGACCCGGGAGAGCACCTGCTTCTCCATATCATCGATCTTATTTTGAAGCAGATCTTTAAGGCTGTTCGCCTGGACAGAGCCGTTGTTCCTGCTGTACTGCTACGGGAAAACAGGACAGGGGTATTCAACGAATAATTTAAAACGCACGCATGGGAAATGTATAAGAGACTAGATAAGCCAATTTCAGGATTAGCACAGCCTGTCGTGAACCTGTGACACATTGACTAAATCTGTCAAAGACCTCCACACAAGTCGTTCAACCCCATTAAAAATACTCACAGCATATAAAACAGTAATTGTAAGTAATTTTGTCATGCATTGCACGAGTTTGCGTCTAAAGGACTCTAGCATATGAATTATAGGAATAGACTAGATGGAGTAACACGTCTTATGCTGAAAAGTCCAAATCTTTAGGTCATAAATACCTCCAAGTTTTCCAATCTCTGTTTAAGCGTGGCTAAAGTCTGCCCAAGTTGGGCTATAGTATCTGTCTGGCCGCGGGACACGTCTCCCATTGTGTTTTTGCCCGGTTCTTTCCTCCGACCTCCGGCCACGGGCTCCAGAACACCCTGACTCTCACAGCGGCTCAACTTCGAAGTTAGTTCCCTGATCGTCTCCTTCTGGTTCATTATAGTTTCCTTCTGCTGTAGGACTGTCTCCCTTAACTGCATTACTGTGGTCTTCAGATCCTCCGCTGGTCCACTGTTCTGCATAGTGGCTGCGCACAGGTCCATATCCTTGGGCACGGACGTGCAGATGAACTGGGTCTGTTCGAAATCTTGCGAAGATCCCTCTAGATATGCGAGAGAGAGCAGAAAAAGTGTCCATGAGATTCTCTCCATTGTGGGTTGCCTTCTTTGTCAATGTTTGACGTTTAAGTAACGTGTTGTTTCACCACCACGAAGCTGTTCGCTGACTCTATGCAGCGCGTATGGGTTTATATAGGGCAGTAGAGACACAGCGCAGATCCGCTGCAGTTCGCTCGTGCTCTCTAAACATGTATTTCTTAAGGTGGAGCTAAGAGATAGTATTTCAGACGTATTGTCTCTACAATGGCAAGTATAATGTGAAGCACAGCAAGTTATTCAGATTTTGGGAGTAGTTTTAGTTTTAGTTTAGTTAGGTTTTTCTTTGTTTATTTAGAGATCCGACAGTATGTGTATGTCCAGTAGGGTAGACTGAGTACAGTTGAGACACTTTCTGCTTTTTTCATCACTACACAAAAAACTAGATGCTGAAATGAAGTGATTTTTCACATGATATTTCTTTTGCTTATGTACAAAAATATCATAAATTGATAATAGCCATAAGTAGGTTATATTTTCCACAATTAGCTCATAAACATAAGGTGCATTTTTGTCTCAACTGTACCCATATGGTGTACAGTTGAAACAGTGTCATG
Organism: Sinocyclocheilus grahami; assembly: GCF_001515645.1. NCBI lineage: Eukaryota > Metazoa > Chordata > Actinopteri > Cypriniformes > Cyprinidae > Sinocyclocheilus > Sinocyclocheilus grahami. Next base: position 1,147,170 of record NW_015505327.1, on the reverse strand, counting down.
GTACAGTTGAGACACCCATTCACCCAAATGTAATAAATTACAAAATTACAGTTGTGCAATTCTTTAAAAAAATCTGATTTATTTATTTGCTTTATTTAATTCAGATTCAGTTAAACAAATAGGAACACATATCTAACACTAGAAAAGATATGGCAAACAGTATAAATGGAAACATAACAGTAAAAATAACAATATACATACCCATATATTCTATAACCATACCCCTAAATCTACCCATTACTCGAAACTTTCTGCATTTAAAAAATTTTTAATCATTCTGTATGAATTACAAGCTTGTTTCCTCATGGAGACCAAAAAATGTTCCCATAAGGTTAAATTTACTGGTATTACTATACTTGTGGGGACATTTTGTCCCCATAACGTAGGTAATACCAGTACACAAACACACACAGCTTTAGAATATGTATTTTATTTTCTATGATTGAACTGTTACTGTATACATAGCTACCTATAAAGGGTGTATCAACTGTACCCACTTTTACCACCTTGTATTTTTCTTAAAATGCTATGTGATCCTTTTAATATTCATGTTAGAAAACATGTCCATTAATAATAGACAGTTAAAATATCACAAATATAATTTTTTAACAGAATTTGCGTAGCATGTGTGTAAATGTGACTTTTAACCTATTATCATAACACTGTACAACTAAACAGCATGTGAAGCAATAGGACACCAATCCGGGTACAGTTGATACACTGTGTCTCAACCGTACCCCACTGACATACTCGCACGTTTCTCTAGATTATGAAAAGACCTTGCATGGCACAATGTCATAAAATATGTCTATTTTTAGAGGACAGATTAACATTTACAATGATATATGGGAAGTTTAACGATCATAAAAGAATAATAAGCTATTCATTGTGGAAAGGACATGGGGAAATGAAAATCTCATCTTGTAAAAAAAACGTTTGCCAATATTTTCGGAGTGGAAAGACGCACACATTTCAAATTTCCCACGATCAAAGAGAACACTGATACACATGTGTGGAGCAAAAATCACGGCTTGGGGTTCTTGTGTAAGTTATTTAAGGTGTTTCAACTGTACACATGTCTCAAATGTACTCAGTCTACCCTACTGATGCAGATATATTTAGATGTTCTGAAATGTATATTATTTTAGCAATATCCTAAAATATATATCTAAAATAATGAGTTCTTACCGTCTCGGATTAAAAAGCGCAGTGACTAATTCATTTATTAATCATCCATGCCATTCCTGGTCCATATAGCAAGTTTACAGCTACTTGTGTTCCATTTGTCTTTATAATTCCATTGAATTCCATTGAAATTCATGGGATGACCATGGAGTTTTAATCACCCTCATTCTTCCCTTAGCGCACCTTCTTCAAACAACACCCAACATTAAATATTTAGACAAAGATATAGTAAAGACTCAAGGAGGGGGCAAATTATGTTTACAGTTTGTTATAAATATATGAGAGGTTGTTATAATCGTTGTTCAAGTGAATAACTGATTTAGCGAATGAGATATAAGGTTTGGGCACTCTCAGCTCACAAGTCACGACTGAAGATGTGAAGATTCTTCACATAACCATTACTGGACAAAGGTCCATAACTTTCAATCAGGTCATTTCCAAGCTGTTTGTTCCCAAACATAATAAACTCAGTCTTATCCTCATTTAGTTGTAAAAAATTATTTGCTAGCCATCCCTTTACCTCAGTCAAACACTTGTACAGCCAAACAAGATGTACATCCATCACAGTCCAAAGGAAAATACAGTTGTAGATCATCAGCATATAAGTGATAATTCATTATTGGCTAAAAATTAACCCCAAGGGTAACATATATAATGAAAATAAAGTCGAGCCGAGAATTGATTCCTGAGGAACCCCCCAAGTGATAGTCGCAGATGCCGAAACATAATTTCCAATTTTAACTGAGCATGTCCTGTCATGCAGATAAGAGGAAAACCACTTAAGGGCTACACCCTTAATCCCAACATAATCTCTAAGGTGTTCTATTAAAATCACATGATCTAAAGTATCGAAGGCTGCACTTAAATCTAACATCATTAAGGCAACACTTTTCCCAGAGTCAATACTTAAGAAGATATCATTTGTAACCTTTAATAATGCTGATTCTGTACTATGTTTGGTCCTAAATACAGACTGAAAAATATCCATGTTATTTCCAATCAAAAAGTCAACAAGTTGATTATGGACAACTTTCTCTAAAATCTTAAGACTGGTTCAATAACAGCATGCTTAAACCCCAACGGTACAGTGCCATGATATAAACTACTGTTAATAATCGATAATATACTGGTACCAATAGTGTCTACCACCTCCTTAAACAATCAGGATGGGAGAATGTCATAAAGAGAGGTAGTTGGCTTTAAATGCAATATTATATTTTCCAACTGAGCTAATGTAATCGATTCAAATTTACTCAAACAATGTGACTTGACGTACTGGCACTTTTAGCATGGTTGTGATAAAGAGTGGCACGGTCACCCTGAAATATGGCTGGATCCCCCAACATTATTGGGCTAGAGTGCTGCCAATCTGACGATGCCTGTATGCCATTGGATCAGAGTGCTGTCAATTGCTGCCTGATTGTTGCATGCAAAGTTTGCATTTGGAGCATTCAACAACGCCATTAGATCAGTGGGCTCTGTCAGTGCTTTGGCAAGGTAACACTTTTTTTTTGCCATACAATAAAGCTAAGTTCAAAGGCCAATTTAAAATATTGCTACAGTAAATAAAGTGCAAAAAATCAGCATTTTGTTTAGGCAGTATTTGTGGCACTTTTGTGGCACATTTGTCCAAATATTTGTGGCATATTTGTCCAAAAGGTGTGCATTTTTTGCGCCAATGCATTGTTAAAGGATCAGTGTGTCATGTAATATTCCCATATAAACTTTAACATCCAATTAAAAAATATTTGTATAGTAAAATTAGCTAATTCACGAGATCAATACATCCTTTATTAGACCGCTTTGTCGAGTTAAATGCATCCTT
>NW_015505327.1:1136847-1144053 GCF_001515645.1 Sinocyclocheilus grahami | reverse complement strand
ACTAGGGATTGTTACATAGGGCTATACAGGCATCTAGTGGCAACACAATGATATTACAGATACTAAATTGTGCAAAATGTTTATCTTAACAGTCAATTTACAAATAATGCATTCAGATTTGTGGAATTCAATGCACTGAATCTCCACAAATTAGTGTCGACCATTTTGAATGTGACAAGCAACTGGTGTCTGAAAATAATTATATATATATATATATAGGGAACATTCCCTACAGGCACAATATCCGGCCGAATACGATTAACCTCATATGATGCGATTTCAATTTTTCCTTTCCTTTTTCTTGTTACAAGCTCTTGGTGCATAAAGAAGATCTGTAAAGTTGCAAAGACTAAAGTCTCAAATCCAAAGAGATATTCTTTATAAAAGTTAAGAGTCAGCCACACCTACCTAAAATGGCTCGTTCTAACACGCCCCAACATACCTACGTCGCTCTGTGGGAAGATTTGCATAATGCCGCCCAAATGTTCACGCAAAGAAAGAAGGCGTAACTTTTATTCTCGCTGTAGTTTTGTTGTTTCCGCCACCATGTCGTAAAGACGCTGTGTGCTTCATTGTAAAAGCGAAACTACTTTGTTTGGTCTTCCAAAAGAGGACGATATCTGCTTCGTCATGCCTGGAGCTGATCCGTGCTGGTCGCTGAGGAAATACTACAACTTTGCGCTGTGGATCGCCGGATCAGTTTTCACCGTGGACGAAGCGGAGTCCAGCATCTTCTCCGCCAAGATCGTCTGAGACCAGCCACCCGGACAGCTGCTGCAACAATCGGTTTGCATAACTGTACAAGCGTATGGGACGCTCAAGGGTTCGGTTAGGTACAAGTAGAAATGGTGAGGGGAGTTTCCAGTTAGAGAAACGTGAGAAAGAGAGCAGGTCCCAATTGAAGGATTTTATTTGAATTATCCTTGCATGTTTAAATTGTTACAGGCACTTGCCCATAAGGGGTGCATGTGGGCGTGTGTGGTTTATTTAATCAATCACTCACAGAAGAAACAAACATGCTGTAGTCCATTTTCTTGCACAATGAACAAATCAATCTATCCACCCATACATATAGACTGCCTCCTGATACTTGTCCGGGCATGTCTTGACTTGTTCAGCCTTTTCCAAGCTTAAAGGTTATAGACATAAAGATACCTCTGGGTGGCATCGTTGGGCTTTCATACATAGCCCCCAAATGTCACTCTGGACATTTGAACATGTTAGTAAGCCCTATTTAAGGGGTGGGATTGGAGCTGTCATCATACTCAAGTTTGGGAAGTGGGATTAGGCGAGCCACCGGTCTGACATAAGTTCGGTCCTGAACCTGAACTGCAACTGTCCTTATCCGTCCGTCAGGTCCAGGGAAGGTGCGGGTCACCTTGCCCACTAGCCAGAGGGCTCGTGGAAGTTGAGGGTCCATGATGAGCACTACCTGGTCGACCCTGAGCTGGTCGTTGTCCTTTTGCCACTTTTGTCTTTCCTGGAGACTTGGCAGGTAGAGATGAATAAATCTGGCCCAGAACTGGTCTGCAAGTACCTGACTATGTCTCCATCTCCTGGTTCCTAGAAGATTGCTGGAGTCATACATCACTTGTGGGAGGGAGGAGTCGTGGCGTCCCATGAGCAGGATGCTAGGTGAGATTGGGTCTGAATCTGCGATATCGGATGATACATAACCTAAAGGCTTGGCATTCATGATGCCCTTCACTTCAATAAAAACAGTGCAGAGGACAGTTTCAGGGACTGTCTGTTCCTTTAGAATGACTTTCAAGGCTTGTTTCACTGATTTGACTTCCCTCTCCCAAATGCCACCAAAATGCGAAGCGCTGGGAGGAATAAATCTGAAGGAGATTTTCTGTTCACCTAATTGCTCTTTAAGTTGGGGTACCATAGCTTCATATGCCTCTTTAATCTCTCTGTTCCCTCCAGTAAAGTTGGTGCCATTATCCGAAAAGAGCTCAAAGGGCTTTCCTCTTCTAGCGATAAATCTCCGTAGAGACATCAAGAAGGCATTGGTGTCCAGACTCTCAAGTAGATCCAGATGGAGGCATCGGGTGGTCATACATTTGAAGACTATTCCCCATCTCTTTTCAGTTCATTGTCCTATTTTTACTGTGAATGGTTCAAAACAGTCCATTCCAGTAGAATAGAAGGGGGGCTTGTAAAGCCTAAGACGAGCTGGTGGGAGATCTGCCATCATAGGGATCTTGGGTTGGGCCCGCCACTTTTGACATTCAATACATGCAAGTTGATGGGTTTTGATGGCTGCTCTGCCTCTCAAAATCCAATAGTGACGTCTGAGCTCTGCAAGGACTCGTTCTGGCCCAGGGTGAAGGAGACTGGCATCATATTCCTTAATAAGGAGTTTGGTTATTTGTTGATGGGGGTCGAGAACTATGGGATGTAGAGTATTAAGGTCTATGTGTTCAGCATGACGTAATCTCCCTCCGACCCTAATTAGCCCAGCACCTTCATCATATTCGGGAGACAGGGACACTAACCGGCTGTTAGATGGTAAGGGTCGGTTTGATGAGAGAGCCTTGACCTCCTCTGGAAATGAATTCCTTTGGGCTGGTTGAAGGAGGAGTTCAAAATAATGCTCAGCTTCATCTGTCTGGGTGGAAAGATGAGCCGCCCCGTGTAGGCACGCCACTGTGGCCTTTACCAAGTCCTTCCATGTGTTATACTGCATTGCATCTGGGAGTTGGACATCAAGTCTAGTACATAGGTGCAGGGAGAGTGCGGAATTCTTCAATTCAGTATCCGGTTCAGGGTTAGCAGCCGGCATGGTTGGCCAGCAGGCTTCTGATTGATGCAAGAAGTCTGGTCCATTAGCCCAGCGACATGATGGTGTCAACTCCTTTAAGGATTTTCCACAGGTTAAGTCATCTGCTGCATTATTTCCTGAATCCACATACCTCCAGGAATTAATATCTGTGAGGGACTGAATTTCAGCAACTTGAGTTCCTACGAAGACATTATACCTGCAGGAGTCAAACAGCAGCCAGTGAAGGACGGTGGTAGAATCTGACCAGAGGATGACTTGCTTGCTGGTGACTGTGTAGCATCTGGGAATCTCGAACTGTTCCAAATTGGGCAGTTCCTGTACCCTAGTTTGCCATCTGTTTTGTAGGCTGTCAGACTCAATGAGGTCATCCCATCCCAGGTGAATTTTCCACAGGTCCTGAACAAGTATCTTGGCCTGGGTGGTGAATGGAATTAGGTACCCGAGAGGGTCATACTGTGATGCTAATACCTTGTAGATATTTCTCAAAGTTGGCTTGAGACATTCTACTTGACGAGGTCTGTATCCTAAGGAATCACGGAGACAGTTCCATCTCAATCCAAGTGTGCCCTCCAGAAGATCTGGGCTTGTTTGGGATAATCATAGCTCACTGCTTTGTGACCTTGCTTCTGTCGGAAGGTGTTCAATTGCTTCAGGTTTGTTGCTGGCCCATTGGCGAAGATTGAACCCTCCAGTAAGCAGCAATTGCTGTAGGCCATCTACAAGAGCTCTGGCCTTTTCGGTTGATTGTGTACTTTGAAGACAATTGTCTACGTTGAATGATTGGGTGACTGATTCGGCAAGAGTGGGGTCAATTTCACCATTGTCGTGGGCTACCCGTTGCAGTGCATATATAGCACAACAAGGACTGCACGTTGTACCAAAGGGCAGGACCTGCCACTCATAGATCTTTGGCTGCTCAGTCCTATGCATGTTTCTCCACAGGAAGCGCAGGATCGCCTTGTCATCTGGCAGTAGGCGTACTTTGTTGAAACATACCTTGCACATCTGCGCTCATGGCCACGGTGTGCTGCCTGAACCAAAGCAAAACTCCAAGCAAAGATGGACCAAGTATGGGACCAGGAATGAGGTGCTCATTTAATGACTGTCCCTGATACTGGAAAGAACAGTTAAACACAATCCTGTTTTTGCCATTGTGTCTCACCATATGGTGTGGAATGTACCAGGATTCAGCTGAATTCTCAGCTTCCTGAAGGGAGATTTCTGCCACGTAGCCAGCCTTCTCTAGTTTGTCCATCTCAGTGCAGTATGTTTCAGACAGGTTTGGGTCTTTGGCGAGTCTCCGTTCAGTGCTGCGAAGGGATGCCAGTACTGCTTCCTTTGGGGCTTTAAGGGTGACAGCATTTGGTCTTTTGAGCAAAGGCGTGGCATATCGTAGAATGCCGTCAACCTCTACCCTACTAGTGTGAGTTTGGAGTAGTGTAAGAGCATATTGGTCCTGTTTAGAACGAGTGGCTGCTGTTTCGTTAATGTAGGGTAGGGTGTCAATCTGCCAAAGACGCTCAACGTTCTTGAGTAACTCAGCATTCTGACCATCTACAGTGATGTTCAGACATTGTTGGTCACAAGGGGTAGTTAGGATGTACCCAACAGGGCCTTGGAGAGTCCAACCGAGTCTGGTGTGAACAGCTATGGGTGCGTTAAGAGGACCCATTCGTATGGGCTGGACTGGCACAAGTAAATGAGGCATGTCTGACCCAATGAGTAGCAAGGGTTGTGCTCGCTCAATCTGTGGAAGTGGCAAAGACCGGATATGGGCATATTTGCATTGGAGAGCAGCTATTGGATAAGAGTGTTCAGACAGTCTCAGGTTCTCTGCAGTGAAGGCATGATTAATCTCAAACTTCCTAGTTGGTCTGTTTAAAGGGGACACCGAGAAGGAAACAGATGCTCCATTTAAGTGAAGTACATCCTGACGTATTGTACGTAGGGTGAGCGTTTCAGGCACTGCAGTAAGGTTTAACTGTTCCACAGCCTGTGGTAATACAATGCTGCACTCTGAGCCATTATCTAACACGGCATATGTCTCCATGGTTTTATCTCTGTAGTGGAGTAGAACCTTGACTACCTATAACATTACCTTTGGAGATCGGTTGGGACAATCTAAGTAGACCTGTGTAGGGGGAACACTGACTAGAAGAACACTCTTTTGTGTCTGCTGGGCTGCTTCATGGAGGATGGTAAGATACAATTCTTTGCCAGTCTTGCATGCTTGCTTCAGAGAACAGTTGTCTGCAGGATGTGCTCTTCCACATTTCCAACACCGTTTTCCTTCTGTTATCCACTTCAATATTTACTCTGTGGCTTGAATTTTGAGCAAGAGTTTAGAAAATGGTCCTTATTGTTGCAGTATGGACAGTATGGTTGGAACTTGGTAGTCTGAACTCTTGCTTGTCCTTGAACAGGTGAGGTACTGTTAGTTGAGTAAAGGATTGAAGTGGATCTGTCCCTAGGCCGAGAAGGTGGGTGTGAATCCTTCTTGGTTGTCCTGGCTGCCTGACTTTGATAGAGTGCTGTTGCCCTGTTTGAAATACGCTTAGCCTGAGACTACAGCTGTAGCCAGGCAGAGAAATCTGGCAGGGTGTAGGTACGGTCTGTGCCGGTCTGGAGAATGCCATGGCTAAAACAGTACTCAATGAAGCTGTCACGATATGACGGTGGCATTTTGCTCAGAAGGCGATCAACATGCGATCCACACCTTAACTCATAGCCATTTGGGCCTTCTAAAGTCCTGATCATCCCTACCAATGAATGGATGAATAAGGCAAAGTCATCAAAAGCTTCAGCTTCTCCAAACTTTACAGCTGGAGCATTCAATATGGCAACTAACTCACATTGTACTAGTTGGCGTGGTTGTCCATATTTATCTTGCAGTGCTTGTAGTGCAGCTGTGTACGGCCGGGGATCGTGCATGTATGCCTTGGCAAGCTGGATAGCACTGGGAAGCTTTAAGTGCCCTAGAAGCACTTGATATTTGTACTGTTCACTTAAGTGCTGTTGATTGTTCATCAGATTGCCCAATGCCATGTTGAGCAGTGCAAAGTCGCTTTCATGTCCACTTTCAAAGGATGGTATGACAGGTTTTGGGATACCATAAGCAGAAGCAGCTAACATCTCTAGTCCGGGTGGCTGGGCTTGAGGTACATAGATTGCTGCATGAGCTGGAACTGGATGAGGGGCCGGGAATGCCACTTGATATCCAAGCAAAGATGGACCAAGTATGGGACCATACTTGGCGTGGCTGAGGAAGTACGGAAGCCCCTAAGTTTGCAGGGTCTAGAGGTGAAGCTACTGAGGGAGGCACACTGACAGCAGCTGTCTGATGGTAGGTTACCGTAGTGACAGGAGAAGTTGGCTGCACTGTGACGGTAGCTGGGTAAATGTGTGATGGGCCAGTGAAAACTGTTCTAGAGTCTGAAGTCGACTGAGCTGTTGCACGTGGTGGCGATGACCATGTCACTACATTAGGATGGTGCTCCTTGGGAATAAAGTCTTGGGCACTGAATGTAGACTGTACCACCTGTGGGGCTGGAGGAAGCAATACTGATGCCTCGGAGGTAAGAAACACAGGTCGTTTCAAGGAAGATCTGTGCATTTCCTGGGCATACGATGTAAAAAATATCACTAGTAACAGCTCTCTGTGGAGGTGGGCTTACTCCAGGTTGTGCTTCACATAAATTACTGGCAATGCTAGACTGTGATCCAGATCTGCTGTTGTTGTCCTGTCTAAGGAACGAGGTGACTAGCTTGGCAACTTCAAGCTCAGTTTGTGCTTTCTTGAGGCGACCTTCTGTATCAATCTGTTTAGCCAAGGCTTCTCTGGCTTTGAGTGCCTCTCTGGCTTGGTCGTCAAGTCTCTGACATTCCTTGTCTGCTGTAGCATCCTCTTCAATCTGGCGTTGTAGTTCCTCTAGTTCAAGAGCCTTTAATTTCTCCTCCAGCACTGCAGCTTGGACGTCAGACAAAGCGTGTCTTGGAGATCGACTTGAAGCACTGTGTCATGATCTGGAGGTAGCTTTGGAGGCTGTAGCAGATGAGATAGACTTAGAGGATTGTCTAGAATGTCTCTGTGAAGAGGTGTCAGCTTGAGGTGGTGCTGAATGCAGGTGTGCAGGAAGCTGGACTTCATAATCCTCTAGATGAGCTGGGAGATGTCTCTCTCTTTGGGTGCGGGGTCGGACCGTGGGGTCTGCTGTGCTGGCAGGATCAGAATCCATCTCTACAGAAGTACATCCGGCTCGAAGGACCATGTACAAGCGTATGGGACGCTCAAGGGTTCGGTTAGATACTAGTAGAAATGGTGAGGGGAGTTTCCGGTTAGAGAAACGTGAGAAAGAGAGCAGGTCCCAATTGAAGGATTTTATTTGAATTATCCTTGCATGTTTGAATTGTTACAGGCA
>NW_015505327.1:1127605-1136802 GCF_001515645.1 Sinocyclocheilus grahami | reverse complement strand
AACACAGATTTAGATTTGTGAACAATATTTGAGAGAAATAGGCCTTTTGTGTACATTGAAAAAGTCTTAGATCTTTGAGTTCAACCATGAAAAATGGGGGCAAAAACAAAAGTGTTTTGCGTTTATAATTTTGTTCAGTGTATTTAACGTTTTGTTTAGAACAAAAATTAAATAAATATGAGAAGTGCCCTTTTTTCCACTTGAGCCCCTGCCCCTCAAAATGTCTGTGCACGTCCCTGCTCCTTAGTACTCGTTGCCAGTAATGCTAAAGTGAAGTAGTTTTACTTTTCTGTAGTTTTTCAATGGCTCGCAGGTCCCAATTGAAGGATTTTATTTGAATTATCCTTGCATGTTTAAATTGTTACAGGCACTTGCCCATAAGGGGTGCATGTGGGCGTGGGTGGTTGTTTTAATCAATCACTCACAGAAGAAACAAACATGCTGTAGTCCATTTTCTTGCACAATGAACAAATCAATCTACTGTATCCACCCATACATATAGACTGCCTCATGATACTTGTCCGGGCATGTCCTGACTTGTTCAGCCTTTTCCAAGCATTAAAAGGTTATAGACATAAAGATACCTATGGGTGGCATCATTGGGCTTTCATACACACGTCCCTGCTCCTTAGTACTCGTTGCCAGTAATGCTAAAGTGAAGTAGTTTTACTTTTCTGTAGTTTTTCAATGGCTCTCGGCATCTTACCGACGACATTACCTGAGCAGTTGAAAGCTGTGCATTTATTGCACGGAGGGAGCAGAAATGTAAGTGTCAGGGCTGTCCAAACTCGGTCCTGGAGGGCCGGTGTCCTGCAGAGTTTAGCCCCAACCCTAATTAAACACACCTGATCCAGCTAATCAAGCTCTTACTAGGCATAGAAACTTTCGGTCAAGTGTGTTGAGGCAAGTTGGAGATAAACTCTGCAGGACACAGGCCCTCCAGGACCGAGTTTGGACAGCCCTGGTCTAAAGCATACGCACAGTTCCATTGAATGATAAATGTGTTTTAACAATGTTGTTGAACCGAATGTACGAAGGAAACTGTTAAAATAACCACAGCATTAACAATAACCTTGAAATAAGAGCGCAAGGTTTATCTGATAATCAGATGCATGAAAGTAGCTTTCGTTGCAATAGCAAACAGACATTGGGCATGTTTTCTTTCATAATCATCATTTGCCAGTGGAGAGGAAAAGTTAAATACCATAGCATTTTATTTTATGAAAATTAGATAAAGAAGTTTTCGCACTGAAAGAGAATTGATCTCGCGCTCATAGACGTGTCAGGCTGTATCTGCAGCTAATCTGAATAAAAAGCAGAATGAACTGATGAAACGTTAAGACAATAAACACAATAAATAAATTAAATTTATGAACGATGCAGTGCTAATTGACATATAATTTATTACAGTACAGAAACTATAAAGTATATTTTCTACCTTATTCTGTGCAGAAAATTGAAATAATTGTTTGTAGTATATAAAACAATCATAAAATTGCCATTAGGAAAACATTTTAGATTACAAATGACTGATTATTGTCCAGCAGTGTATTTGATTTCTTATAGCAAATTCAAAGTAATAGATAAGAAAAGTCCTTGTAAAAAAAAAAAATAATAATTATAATAATACATACATAAAATTATTGTATTTGGCATTTCTGTCACTTCTGAACTGATGGCTACGCCGTGGGTGTGACAAAATGTTCGCTTATACATAATACTTTTAAAGCTCTTTTTTAAAATCGTGGTTTACATAAATTTTTACGTATGCCATATCATGCCATAGCATCATTAAACTAGCATCTAACAATGGGCAAAAGTGTTTTTTTCCCTCTAACCTATGCTTCTGTAACCATAAAGGCTGCTCTGTAATTTGCCCCCTGACTAAACATTTAAAGAATTTAGGGGAAGCATTTTAAATAATCCTGTGAATGCACTTAAAGAATGCAAAATCGAATCGTTATAATCGAATCGAATCAAATTGAATTGTGAATCGATTTAAATTGAATCGTTTGTCAGGGCTGTCCAAACTCGGTCCTGGAGGGCCGGTGTCCTGCAGAGTTTAGCCCCAACCCTAATTAAACACACCTGATCCAGCTAATCAAGCTCTTACTAGGCATAGAAACTTTCGGTCAAGTGTGTTGAGGCAAGTTGGAGATAAACTCTGCAGGACACAGGCCCTCCAGGACCGAGTTTGGACAGCCCTGGTCTAAAGCATACGCACAGTTCCATTGAATGATAAATGTGTTTTAACAATGTTGTTGAACCGAATGTACGAAGGAAACTGTTAAAATAACCACAGCATTAACAATAACCTTGAAATAAGAGCGCAAGGTTTATCTGATAATCAGATGCATGAAAGTAGCTTTCGTTGCAATAGCAAACAGACATTGGGCATGTTTTCTTTCATAATCATCATTTGCCAGTGGAGAGGAAAAGTTAAATACCATAGCATTTTATTTTATGAAAATTAGATAAAGAAGTTTTCGCACTGAAAGAGAATTGATCTCGCGCTCATAGACGTGTCAGGCTGTATCTGCAGCTAATCTGAATAAAAAGCAGAATGAACTGATGAAACGTTAAGACAATAAACACAATAAATAAATTAAATTTATGAACGATGCAGTGCTAATTGACATATAATTTATTACAGTACAGAAACTATAAAGTATATTTTCTACCTTATTCTGTGCAGAAAATTGAAATAATTGTTTGTAGTATATAAAACAATCATAAAATTGCCATTAGGAAAACATTTTAGATTACAAATGACTGATTATTGTCCAGCAGTGTATTTGATTTCTTATAGCAAATTCAAAGTAATAGATAAGAAAAGTCCTTGTAAAAAAAAAAAATAATAATTATAATAATACATACATAAAATTATTGTATTTGGCATTTCTGTCACTTCTGAACTGATGGCTACGCCGTGGGTGTGACAAAATGTTCGCTTATACATAATACTTTTAAAGCTCTTTTTTAAAATCGTGGTTTACATAAATTTTTACGTATGCCATATCATGCCATAGCATCATTAAACTAGCATCTAACAATGGGCAAAAGTGTTTTTTTCCCTCTAACCTATGCTTCTGTAACCATAAAGGCTGCTCTGTAATTTGCCCCCTGACTAAACATTTAAAGAATTTAGGGGAAGCATTTTAAATAATCCTGTGAATGCACTTAAAGAATGCAAAATCGAATCGTTATAATCGAATCGAATCAAATTGAATTGTGAATCGATTTAAATTGAATCGTTCTAAATTTGCAAAAATCATTCTTGAATCGAAAACCTATGAATCGTGAATCGCTGTCTACCCAAAGATTCACAGCCCTAGTTGAGACTCTGTCGAGTTCCGATGCCTTTCTCCCCTCCGCGTTTCCGCAGCACAGCAGTGTAGCACACAATCGTCACATTACAGACAGGCAGAGAGGCGCAGAAGTGAAGCCCTCTCTCCCTCCCTTTCCAGTTGTGTTTGTCTTGGTGTGGTGGTGAGTGGTGATAAACAACAGACTAAGCTAATTATCCAAAAGGCAAAAGGCAATATAGTTAATTGGTCTTGCTAACATCCATGACTCATGAGCTACCATGTAATAATTTCGCTAAAATTTAGCTAAGGCAATATATCATGGGCATAGTGGCTAACTTAATGTAGAAATTACAGCTGAATATAGTAAAATTAATAACATCATCAGAATTGCTATATTGATATGCAAATCAGGCGTTAAGTAATTAAAATGCACTAATTTGCATACATTTGACACAAGGCATTGCAGATGAATAGGATAAACAAAATAACTAAAGCATATCACCACAGAACTTCCCCAGTTATTAATGACGTACTTCAAGAGTCTTTTCCCTTGAAATGTTATGTTTAAATATGCAGATAACTTGTTTTAGCATATGATGGTATTTTAAAGATCATTATTTTGTGTATTTGGTGTAACAGAATATGTTGACATGCTTTAATGTTCAAAAAACACATTATTTTTCAAATACTGTACATTATTGTAGGTCCTCTATGCCCCACCTCTCTCAAACACGTTGTTTTTAACAAAGCCCCCTCCTTTGACAAGCGCAGTCTGCTCTGATTGGCCAGCTGACCCAGTGCATTGTGATTGGCCGAACACCACGAGCACGCGTCGGAAATGTAACGCCCCTTACCATAATCGTGAGTGTCAGCTTTCAAAGTAAATATCAAGACAGTTAATAATGTAGTTAGTTTTACCATCAGTACAAGCCCGAAAGGGCAACAGAGTTGCGTGACAGACAGTGATGATGCAGTACACAAGCCACGGTTAAGACAGCTGACGTGCTCTTCTAGGTTAAAAAAACTGCAGCGTCTCCCTGACATGGCTGTATCAACACTGCTGTTCCTGAAACCACACCTTCTTTCTTTGTGTGCACATTTGGGCGGCATTATGCTAATATTTCCACATAGTGATGTAGATATGTGGGGGCATGTTAGAACGAGCCGTTTTAGGTAGGCGTGGCTGACTCTTAACTTTTATAAAGAATATCTCTTTGGATTTGAGACTTTAGTCTTTGCAACTTTACAGATCTTCTTCATGGACCAAGAGCTTGTAACACTCCAAAGAGAAAGGAAAACTTGAAATTGCATCATATGACCCCTTTAATTTAGAAGAAATCTACATTTTCAAACAGACGAGGGTGCTTAAAACAAACACATTAATGTGTATTTTAGAAATGTCCTTCTATTATAGCAAAAGAAGACATGGAAGCAAAATAGACCAAAATCTCAAAATTGAACACTAGATGAAGTGTCCTGCCTTAAATAATAACTTCATAATTTTGATCTCAGGCTCCTCATCTAATAACTATCCATTCTATTAGTATGTTGTGTGCTGATAGATCTTAACAGCCCTCCCTCAAATGTGAAACAATTTTTCTTGTCACCATCAGTATGTGTGTGTGCGCGCGTTTTTGTGATTTATGGGGACACAAATTTGTATAATGACATGGGTATGATATAGGTATTACAATGGCTATGGAATGTCCCCACAATTCACAAAAACAAACCTGTGTGTGTGCATGTGCCTGGTACAGTAAGTGTAATTATAACAACATTGTGAACTGATTATTTTGTAGACATCTGTTAAAAAATGAAATACCATTAAACAATTAGGTGAGTGTGAAGGAATCAAAATAAATTGGTAAGTCAGAGTTGTGTTAATATATTTAACGTTTTGTTTAGAAAAAAATTTAAATAAATATGAGAAGTGCCCTTTTTTCCACTTGAGCCCCTGCCCCTCAAAATGTCTGTGCACGTCCTTGCTCTGATAGTGTCACGGTTGTACTACACTGATGCACGAGGAACGAGGAGACACAGGATAATTTGCAGTAAACACAGTCTTTAATCCTTCCGACACGGGGTATACAGGGCAGACAGGACCACATGTAGCACACGATGAACACTCAATATCAGACAAGGGAGAATGGCACAGGCTAGAACTTAAATACAAGGGATAATTGGGGAACACAGGTGACATCAATGGAACATAATTAAACTAAACGAGGACAGGAACTTGACCAAATAAGGAAACACAGGAAGGACTATCGGGCAAAACAGGTACAAAAGTCTGACAGATAGAATGATAGAATATTTATTTATTTATTTATTTATTTATTATATTTTATATATAATTTAAATATCATACATAAAATGTATTATATTTAATATTTAATATTAAACAGTTTTTACAAAGAAATAAACACTGACATCATAAAATATTTGCATGGTTATCTCCAAGGCTCACTTGAATTGGTTCTAGATCATAACAAATTCTAAACAGGGCAGTTTAGGTTTTTGTCTATCTGTCAGGTAATGTCAACAAAAATAATTCCACAGTGTCAGTTTGATACTTGAGCACAACATATTTAAAATAAACAATCCAAACACATCATCACACAACAGATTCAACTCTGTCAGAGTTGGCCTAACACTGCCAAGTTTGCTGTTTTAAGAACACAGATTATGTGTATGCTTAGGAAATTCAAAATCTATTCAAATCACAACAAGGTCTGGTTAAGGTTCTGATTAGGGTATGTTCTGAAACCATTTTGTTTTGTCACAACTCACTGTCTGTACATTTCCATTTGATTTTATTTCACATGTGAACAGGCTTTTACTTTAAATTGTGGCAAATCCTGGGTGTGTGTGTGTGTGTGTTTTGGTAGAACTGAAAATAAGCTGAGCAACAACAGTAGAACATTACTTAGATTTTCCCTCACAGTCTTCTTCTGCAATTACTCTTCCTTTGTTCTGAGATCAAAGCCTCTTTGCACAAGATTGTTGTGACTCAGAGATATGCTCAAACTGAGAGGCGTGTGTGATGATTCATTATTAAGAGGAGAAAAAAAGGAGGAGGTCGAATCTGAAAATCTCATCTTAGTGTCCTCATGTTGTAGGTGTGTGTGTTTAAAAAAAAAAAATTTATTGTAAGGTTTTTTTTTTACACAGAAGATTACATAATATAGCCAGAGACTCCTGCCCACTTTAAAGATCCTGCACTCTTTATAAACATATATCTATAGGTAGTCTCAATGTTAATGATTTGCATACCAAACAATCCCTGTTGGTGGGGTAAGCGATTTTTCAAAAATGCTTCAGAAAACTGATTCGGGCCGACTAGCAAAACAAACTTGTAGCCAATCAGCAGTAAGGGGCGTGTCTATTCATGATGTGGAGGAGAGAGCGTTCAGTGCACAGCACAGGACGGACATTAGCCAGGCCGAGCGACAGAAAGATATAGATGGCGGATAAAAAACAAAAGAGGAAAACGTCTGTGGAACAAAAGAAGGCTTAAGGCAATAAGGCAAGAAGTAGGACCCGTGTAAATATCGGATCAGCTTTCCAGTGCTGGAGAGAACTCAAGGAGCGGAAGGCCTCCGATCGGACGCCAAGGTTGCTTTGTTTCTTCTCGATAGGTGAGTAACACTGTGCCTGCGCCGCAACAGCTAAAGTCTGTCTAGTACACTGGACGCGACAAAGCGACCATTGAAAGTCATTTGAAATTTGTGTCAATACGTCATGAATAGAACGCAGCAGCAGTTTTCTGTCGGGGATTTGTCGTGCCATGCCACGCCGCATCCAGTGTAGACCATAGATATATATATATATCTATGGTGTAGATAGCATCACTGATTATAATGAGTTCCATAGTCCAGTGTAGACACGGTGTAACATTGGTTTTGCTTTGTTTCACAGAACTAATTGTTGCCTGGGTTGCGTACGTATGTGTGGGGCAGAGCTATCAAAATAGGGGCGAGACCCTTTTGGGGTAGGGGCGTGTTTGTTTTGGTGATTTCAAATGTCAACATTGGCTACCAGAAATTGCTTAACCCACCTTTAATGAAGTATGAGTGACCCCTCCTGGCGTTATGTTGCATCTTTCATCTTTAATTTTGAGACCCTGCCCTTCCCACTATATTTTAGCGGAAGGACAGCATTTAACGAACTTGCTTCAAAAAAGTAACGTTTCAATACATACATTTTTAGTTTTAATATTTTTTATTGTGTGGTATCCCCATCTTAGGGGCGTGAGCAGGCTGTGGCGTGAGCAGGCCCTGGCTTGGCTGGTGTGATGTGAGCAGGCCCTGGCTTGGCAGGTGTGACGCGAGCAGGGCCTGGCTTGGCAGGCATGACGTGAGCAGGCCCTGACTTGGCAGGTGTGACGCGAGCAGGGCCTGGCTTGGTAGGCATGACGTGAATCCCCTCTGACAGTGCAGTCAGGGCATGGGAAGACTTTGATGTGGCAGTCATTTAGTCAATTAGGTGCACTTAGGTACAGTGCGCATTAGCATTCATTTTAAGTTTAGTTTCAACAGCTATCACGATGGAGCGCTATTTAATATCAAGTAAAAGACTTGGAATTTCAGACACTTTGCGGAATAGCTCAGATGAGAACAATAACACAAGTCGACAGCCTCAAGCCCTGTTTACACTACTGCGTTTTCGTTTTAAAACGGTGACGATTTCGTTTTAAATCGTTTTAGACCCAAAGTTAATTAAGCCACAAACCCTACAGCTTTGATTTCATGACGTATGTTATTAATTGGAAACACACCTTTGACATCTTAGAAATAAGCAAAATCAAGTCGTCAGCTTCATTTGTACTGTACAGTGCTCCATACACAAAGCACTTTTTCAGAAATAGCAAATAATTTAAAAATACAATGTTTGATTATTCTCAGTGAAGTATGTGTGATAGATAGATAGATAGATAGATAGATAGATAGATAGATAGATAGATAGATAGATAGATAGATAGATGGATGGATGGATGGATGGATGGATGGATGGATGGATAGATAGATAGATAGATAGATAGATACCTGTATAGGTTTAAGTTATTAAATCGACTCTAGATGACTTTAAGGTGGCAAGCACCAGTTGCTCTGATTTTTAATTTGATGTTTGAAGTGTGACCACAATATATCATGGTTATATAAAGCAAATGATCTATGACACACTGAAAATGTAATTGCTAAATCAATCAAACACTTTGTCATTAGTGACATGGGAGAACTGTCACTATTATTCTGCACCAGTATTCTAACAATCAAAATGCTGAATCTAGAAAGGTATCTAAAACAATGGCTGGCACTCTTCCAAGTTTCTAAAACATGAAACATGTTTTACCATTTTTTATTTTATTTTTTATTTTGCAATTTATGAGAATGCTAAATCCATTCAAACAGGTGGTTTCTACCTAATATTTGATGGCCTCTAGGAATAAATTGGTTGGTTGATCTTTGTTGCCAGATTAAGATTATAGTCATTGTAATACCTAGGTAAAATAATTACATACATACAAAAAAGGGAAACATTAACAATGATAAGTGGTATGATTTAATTCACTGACTGAAACATATGGATGTTTTGCTCCTGTTTTCTCTTTTGCTTCTAATTTTCCAGGACTACCTCACCTCCTACCATTCAAGACATGAAAGCTGAGCTAGGCAGCAGATGAGTTTTGGAATGAACAGCCTTGTAAAACAGGATAGCCTTGTGGTCAACGTAATTGCTGGGGAAATATGTAAATGTAACACTGACAAATAAATCTGAAAATTTCCTTTTGAAACTGTAACCTGACCTGTAATTCACTGTTTGTTGTCTTTTTATTGGAGGTTTTACCTTTAGTGATTATATATATATATATTTATATATATATATATA
>NW_015505327.1:1124144-1127595 GCF_001515645.1 Sinocyclocheilus grahami | reverse complement strand
ATATATATATATATATATATATATATATATATATATATATATATATATATATATAAAACAATAGAAAGCTCACTAGGGAAAACCGGGTGTTAATAGAAAATTATTTTATTTTAAACATAACTTTTGGAAATACTTATTTATAATAGGTAAAGAAAAATCATAACGAGAGGTGACGTGTCGTTGACGTCCTCAGACATAGCCCCGCCCCCAAATGCGCGGTGCATTCTGGGTTCACCTCAAGATGGCGGCGCCCTTGCGCAAATGTTGAGAAACAGTCTCTGCTGGAAGTCTGATTAAAATTAGCCAGAGTTCTACAGTGTGGATCCATCATTAAAAACAACAGAAAGTGCACGGAAAGAGACTATACGGATTTAATACTACTTTAACACTACACGGATTAAAGTATCGCGCGCCTGCCGTGGCTCACGCAGAGTGTGTGTTTGAGGATGTTGATGGGCCGCTGCGCCTGACCCAGAACCAAAAGGAGAGCCATCTCAGATCGCCCTGCAAACACCTCTTGATCCAGCGCCTGCAGATCCTCTACAGGCTGTGGACGCTGCCATTTAAGCTGCTGACGGGAGTGATCTGTGTGATCGTCCGCCGACGCAGCGGATCTCCAGCTCGAGCTTTGGAGAACTCTGCCGATCAGAGGTGAGAGTACAATTCACAAAACCGCCCATTTTCTCTTCAACAATTCACCATGGTGCCAAAATACCATATTTACTTTAGTAAAACGGTTGTACTCTGGTATTAGCTGTCACTGTCATCAATAAAGAGAAGTAACACTGGTTCTGAACGCTTCACTGTATAGAAAACATCCTATGTCTTTTTAAAAATGTTTAATTATGATACAGTGTAACAGTAACTGCAGTAATCGTGGTATTTAGGCGTAACTTATAGTTACCGTGGTATTTTCTATTGAATATGCATGACTATTGGGTGAAAGCAGCAGATTTAATTCTGTTGTAATTGGTTTGAATGTAACTTATCCTGGCAACTTTCAGTTAAATTTTTTTAATTCGTCAGTTCTTAGTTTTTGTGGTTTTAAAAAGTCTTCATTAAGGTTTTTGAATTCAGTGTACAGTACATGCAGGCTATCTCAACATAAGTGGTTGGAGTCTTAGTGCAGAATTGTTTAGTGTCGTTATTAGGGCTGCACGATTAATCGAATGCGATTGTCATGCGCATTTTGTTAGTAATGCCGGTTCTGTAATCAGCAGTAAATCGCAGACGATTTTATAGCGCGATTATGAAATCGCGATAATGACAGCTGTTTGCATAGCTTCTCAGTGAACTTCTGCTCTTTGTAGTAAATGCTGCTCCATCTGAAAGCATGTGAAAATACCACATTTAATAACATATTTTTACTCCAAACTTACTTCATAACGTCAGTCGAGTGTTTGAAATAAATCCTTCTGTGAGATGATGTGGCTTCTTACACAGAATAAGGCACGTAACATATATCATAGTATTCTAAGCAGTGATAAAGGCATTACATTATAAATATTATGATAATTGTCATTAAAATAAAGTAAAATAACACAGATAAACCATATATTGTCATCATCGTGTGTTTATTAGTCATATTGAATCAATGAAAGCAGTTAAATCTTCTGTTTATCGAGCTACCGCTATAGGCATTTCCTGAGTTTCAGCGCGAGAGCGCCCTCTAGCCTTTGGATGGAGATTTACTGCTGATCACAGAACCATGCTTCACTGAAAGATACGCATGACAAGCTTCTGTCGAATCGCGATTTCAATTCTATTTCGATTTATCGTGCAGCCCTAGTCATTATGAGAGCTGCAGTTGAAATCTGTGAGCCTATGCATTTACCAGGTACGCTTTACTCTGCACCACCAGTGCAGCTACCAGTCTAAATGTTATGAAATGGTATTTAGGACTTATGGAAACTTTATCAATTTCATTGACTAAATTTGCTGATGTAACCAAGACCTGTCAAGCCAACCCCTAGCAATATCTGTGTTTGACTTCAAGCGGTGCTGCGTAGGTCGATCGACGTCTGACTTGCTGTGCATATTAGAAATTTTGCCCGACTTCAGACAGTGGCAACAGCATGTCACTGTGACGCATGGCATCAAAGTACTGCACGAGTTTCTCAAGAGCAACCAGCTGGCTTAGTCAGCGCAGCTAGACGGCTGCATAAGCGCTGATGATGACACATTAGGGCTGCACGATTAATCGAAATGAAATCGCAAAGGCAATAAATCATGATTAGGCAGAAGCTGCGATTGTCATGCGAATCTCTCAGTGAAGCACGGTTCTGTGATCAGCAGTAAATCTCCATCCGAAGGCCAGAGGTAGGGCTGGACAATAATTCAATATCAATATGTATTGCGATATTATTTTTTTCAATAACGGTGATATGATTTTTAAACACATTTCCGATATTTCGATATACATTACCAGTTTCCCATACATTTATTTATTTGTGCCATTTGACTTTGTTGAATAAACATGAGCACTGCACGTTTCAAAATCATAACACGGCGGGTGTTTTATATGAATGTATCTCTGAAGGGAACCGACTGTCTTCAGAAATGTTTCGATGGCATTTTCATTTGATCTGATAAAGTAGCATTCATGAGCGGAGCTGCTTTGATTACAGCCATTACTGGGGAAACCGCTAGTTTATCACTCTAAAAGCGCCTCCTGCTGGCTCTCAGTTGGAAAAAATCAGTTTTCATTTTAAATAAGCCCGTCTCCAGCAAGGTTATTTTCGTAAACGAAAACTAAGATGGAAACGATTGGTCAAAAAACATTTTCGTAAACTGAAATAAAATAAAAAAAAATCTAAATAAATTGATGTGTGTCGGTTTAGGGAAATACCGTGAAATACCCGTAAATGGGCGCATCATGCATGTGAGGTTATCTGACGGAGAGACGCAAAGCAGTTTAAAGTAGAGTCCTGCACGGGTCCTGTTAGGTAAACCTGCATCCACAGAACACCCGACCCGTTATCCGGCAGCAGCCAGCACACCCATTTAATTCTGTACCCGACCCGTTTGACATAAAGACCGTGACCTGAACCGCACCCGCATTAAATAGGCTACTGCATCAGTAAGGCAAAATTATTTATTTTCTCATGTTAGAAGACATGTCTCATTTTAAGTTGGCGCTTTGAAGAAAAATAGACAAGCAGCGCAACAGAAGAATTATAAGAACGCGCATTCTTCCTGTATACAATACAAACTTTTGCCTACATCTTGTGAACAATCTGCCAGGCTGTTTTGAACAAATGTGCATAAACTACATACTTAAATCTTCATAAATGAAAAGAACATAATTAGATATGACTTGACTGTTCAGTGCCATTGCCTCTCCTTAAACTCTGCAGTGTATAGGCTATGCGGCCGTTAGTCCTTTACAGAAGAATTAAAAATAAAATGATATAGGCTACAGAAAGCGAGCAAGGAGTGCTCCCAAGCTGTC
>NW_015505327.1:1056524-1124103 GCF_001515645.1 Sinocyclocheilus grahami | reverse complement strand
GTTTTTTTTTTTTTAAGAATTCTCTTCTGCTCAACAAGGCTGCATTTATTTGATCCAAAGTACAGCAAAACCAGTAAAATTTTGAAATATTTTTACTATTTAAAATTGCTTTCTATTTTGAATAGATTTTAAAATTTAATTTATTCCTGTGATCATACATAGCTAAATTTTCAGCATCATTACTCCAGTCTTCAGTGTCACATGATCCTTCAGAAATCATTCTAATTAGCTGATTATCAATATTTAAAACAGTTGAGTAAATTTTTTTTTCCAGTATTCTTTTATGAATAGAAAGATCCAAAGATCAGCATTTATCTGAAATAAAAAGCTTTTGTAACATTATTCCATTCAGTATAATTTTTATAAATTTTTTGGGAAAGAAATTATAGAAATTAATAATTTTATTTAGCAAGGATGCTTAAAATTGATGATAAAGGCATTTATAATGTTACAAAAGATTTCTATTTCAGATAAATAGTGTTCATATCGATATCGGAATTATATCGTATTGACTGAAATTAAGAAATATATCGTGATATAAATTTTGGCCATATCGTCCAGCCCTAGCCAGAGGGCACTCTCGCGCTGAAACTCCAAATACGCCTTGCAGAAGAAACCCAGGAAATCCCTATAGGTTGCTAAATAAACTGAAGATTTAACTACTTTCATTAATTCATCGTGACTAATAAACACACGACTATGACAATATATGGTTTATCTGAGTTCATCTTATTATAATTTTTATTTAATTTATTTAATATAATTTTATAATTTTTATCATAATAAAGTATATAATAATGCAATGCTAATTGACATAGCCTTTATCACTGCTTAGAATACTATGTAATATGTTGCGTGTAGGCATGGGCCGATTACCGGTTTCAAGGTATACCGCGATTTGAACATTTCACGGTTTCAAAACCGCTAATATTTTCCGTTATACCGTTCCTGCGGTATGCGCTGTTTTTCATGTCTCAGAGACTGAAAGTGTAGGAATCCCTCAGGTTGAGTGCAGTGTAGAGAGTAACACAACCCTCCTCCTCCTGTTGGTGCGAGCGAGCGGTCAGTCACGTGTGTGTAGGATGGCCAAGCTAAGGAGCTTCCCCTGGAACTTACGCGATAGGCAACCGGCCGTTTTTTGTCTTATTGCAAGCAACTCGTCTCTGTTCTGGACTTGCACAAACTGCGTTGCAATGCAATCGTTTTCCAAAATGTAATTTATGTGAAAATATTTAGTCTGTAACGCCTGTTAACACAGGCCAGAGACGTTGAAGACGGACGCACAGAGAAAAATAGTGTAGCAGGCAGATCACTCACTGTTCAAGATGCACAAACTATTGGAAGAAAATCCTCAATATTGATTTGGGGGTTTATATGAATGTGTTTCTGAGGGGAACTGACAGTCTTCAGAAATGTTTACGTGGCGTTTTCTTTTCATCTCGTCTCTGTATAGTTCATATTAAAGCAGTGTTTCAGCGCAGTGGTTCTTTGTTTACAGCGGTAACCAAGGAAACGCTGTATGTGGTGTTCCAGAAGCGCCTCCCGCTGTCAGAAAGTGAATATGCGTCTCATTCAGAGCATCTGCTGTTTGCTTTGTTCAGGCATGTAGTATAATTTCACAAAGCTAATCAGACTCAGAACATTCTGTTTTTGCTTCAAATTGGGTTATTATTAAATCAAATTATGTATATGAAATTATATAACTAAATGATATGAAATGATATAAATTATATGAATTATATAACTTATATTAAATAACTAATTACAGATTTAGGTTAAATAAAGATGTCAGTCTTTATTTTTCTTCTTTTTAGGAAACAAATCAAAGAAAAACAAACAAATTCTACTGTTCCTAATATTCTGTATGTTGATCAAAATCAAAATATATTGTGTTCAGCGGGAAAAGTTTTTTTTTTTTTTTACCCAGTCATTTAAAAATAACACATTTTAGAGCTGTAATGACAATACCGTGAAACCGTGATATTTTTGCTTAAGGTTATCATGCCGTCAAAATCTAATTTGTCATTGCGTGCCTTATTCTGTGCAAGAAGCCACATCATCTTACAGACGGATTTATTTCAAACACTCGACTGACGTTATGAAATGAGTTTGGAATAAAACATGTTATTAAATGTGGTATTTTCACTCGCTTTCAGGTGGAGCAACATTTACTACACGGAGCCATAGTTCACTGACAGGCTACGCAAACAGCTTTCATAATCGCAGAACGATTTCTTCGATTTCATAATTGCACGATTAAATCTTCTGCGATTATAAACGTGATTTTGTGTAGCTTGTCTGTGAACTACGGCTCCATCTGAAAGCATGTGCTGGAGATTTACTACTAATCACAGAACCGGCTTTACTGACAAGATGCGCATGACAATCGCATTCGATTAATCGTGCAGCCCTACGACACAGCTATTTGACGACTGGCCAGACTCACAGATAACAGTGTTCCATGGTTATTGTGACACCTTCAGATCTGCTAATGCTCACAAATTTTTATTATAGTAAAAATTATTTTAATGTAAGCTTAATGTTATTGTGTCATGTTTATCAAAACTGAACCCATTTTATTGATATTCAAATACATTAATTACTAAATAAACAGTTAAACATAAAAATACCTGCATAATTATGCTACTCCCAGAGCTAATTTATTAAAAAACGAATAAAATGTTTATTTGCACATTGTGTGCCAAACATATAAATGTTATAAACAGCACTTTTAACTAATAAATTCATGGTAAATTAAAAGTTCTAAAACATTAGGACACCCTATTGAATTCCATGGTTTTCCGTATCAGGACTAGGGATATGCCGGTATCAAATTTTCATGTTGCAATTAATTGCTAATGCTTTTATCATGGTATACGGTAGGGCTGCACTTACAGAAAGCCGGTTCTCCATCACGTGCGTGCTTTCACATTGAGCAGCATTAACTACACAGAGCCGTTGTTCACTGATGAGCTGTGTATAACAGGTTTAATAACTTTTTCTTATAACAAAAATAACTGAACATTTAAATGCAATAAAGCAATACAGAAAAATGTATAAAGTTAAAAGTTTTACACAGATTAAAGTGCAAAAGAACTATAAAGACCAATAGGTATCACTTTACAATAAGACCTCATTAGTTAACCTTAATGCATTAACATTCACAATGAGCAATAGCTACATTTGCTACAGAAGTTATTAATCTTTGTTTAAAAAGTCTTAGTTCATTAAAGGGGTCATATGATGCGATTTCAATTTTTCCTTTCTCTTTGGAGTGTTACAAGCTCTTGGTGCATAAAGAAGATCTGTAAATTTGCAAAAATTAAAGTCTCAAATCCAAAGAGATATTCTTTATAAAAGTTAAGAGACAGCCATACCTACCTAAAACAGCTTGTTCTAACACGCCCCCACATACCTACGTCACTATCTGGGAAGATTTGCATAACGCCGCCCAAATGTTCACGTAAAGAAAGAAGGCGTAACTTTTATTCTCGCTGTAGTATTGTTATACGCCGCCATGTCGTGAAGGCGCTGTGTGCTTCGTTGTGAAAGCGAAACTACTTTGTATGGCCTTCCAAAAGAGGACGATATCACTTCGTCATGTCCGTGCTGGTCGCTGAGGAAATACTGGATCGGCTTTCACCGTGGACGAAGCGGAGTCCAGCTCGGGGTCGTCACATGTGGAAAATCGCTTTGTAAAAATCGACGCGTTTCAGAAAGGCGGGGCATAGAGGAGAAACAGTAATGTACAGTATGTGGAAAATAATGTGTTTTTTAACCTTAAACCGCATAAACACATTTCATTACACCAAATACACAAAATAATGTTCTTTTTAGCAGCATCATATGACCCCTTTAGATAACACAGTTGCAACTTTCGATTTTAACGTGTTATTAAATATTGAAATACCTAAGATTAATGAATGTTCAGAAGAATTTTTCATTGGCATTTTGTTAACTAATGAATTAACTAATGTTAACTAATGAAGCCCTAATGTAAAGTGTGACCGAACAATAAAGAATCAAAACACTTTCAAACAATATCTAGGGCATGTTGTAGTCCAGATTAAAATGTAAAAAAGTTTGAAAATAAATGGCCTATTAAGTCTAAATACACTGAACAAAATTATAAACGCAACACTTTTGTTTTTGCCCCCATTTTTCATGAGCTGAACTCAAAGATCTAAGACTTTTTCTATGAACACAAAAGGCCTATTTCTCTCAAATATTGTTCACAAATCTGTCTAAATCTGTGTTAGTGAGCACTTTATTTCAGATAAATGTTGCTTTGAAATCACAGGAATAAATTACATTTTAAAATATATTATATTCAAATAGAAAGTTATTTTAAATAGTAAAAATATTTCAAAATTGTACTGTTTTTGCTGTACTTTGGATCAAATAAATGCAGGCTTGATGAGCAGAAGAGACTTCTTTAAAAAACATAAAAAATCTTCCGGTTCAAAAACTTTTGACTGACAGTGTATATGTATTTAAAATATAATATATTTAATACACCAATTTAATATTAAAATTATGAAAACGTTGTTTGAATCAATGATTCAACGACTCACTCATAAACCTACTGGGTGAATCAGCATTTTTGAATGATTCTCTTGAATAAATAATTCATTCAATTATACATGTTTAAGTCACTTTTCACCACCTAGTGGTGAAACAATGCAATCGACAAACGCTATGTGGCAGTTACTTTCAAATGCGGATTTGCTCTATTTTGGTCGCGCTAACATAGACATCAATGTTTATATCTGAATTATAAACTTTCATCCCAGTATTTCTGTTATAATATGAATGACTGTATGACAGAAATAATACTGTGTAGTTGAAAAGACAAACATGGTAACTGCTCTCTGTGTGTCAGCGGCAGTGCGAACGCAGATTTGAATGATCCGGTAAGACTTTGTCAAAGGTTTAACCCTCTGGGGTCTGAGGGTGTTTTGGGCCCTGGAGAAGTTTTGACATGTCCTGACATTTGTGCTTTTTTCAGTTGCTAATAAACATTAAATGCACAAAGTTCTGTTGTTATTATGTGTGTATACAAATAAAAGTAGACCCTTTACAGATTCGATTGATGTATTGCTCTTATCTGTAAGATCAAAACGGAAAGTGTAATTTAAGTTCTTTTCGGTGTTATCAGGAGAAGATGCCACAAAACGCATATCCGCGTTAGTCGACCTCAGAGGGTTAATAGACACGGGAGAATCGTTGTCATTTAGAATCGAGATTGCAATCTTTTAACAATTAATCGTGCAGCTCTAGTATCTGGTGTGACCACAATTTGCCTCACGCAGTGCAACACATCTCCTTCGCATAGAGTTGATCAGGTTGTTGATTGTGGCCTGTGGAATGTTGGTCCACTCCTCTTCAATGGCTGTGCGAAGTTGCTGGATATTGGCAGGAACTGGAACACGCTGTCGTATACACCATCCCAAACATGCTCAATGGGTGACATGTCTGGTGAGTATGCTGGCCATGTGAGAACTGGGATGTTTTCAGCTTCCAGGAATTGTGTACAGATCCTTGCAACATGGGGCCGTGCATTATCATGCTGCAACATGAGTTGATGGTCGTGGATGAATGGCACAACAATGTGCCTCAGGATCTCGTCACGGTATCTCTGTGCATTCAAAATGCCATCAATAAAATGCACCTGTGTTCGTTGTCCATAACATACGCCTGCCCATACCATAACCCCACCGCCACCATGGGCCACTCGATCCACCACGTTGACATCAGCAAACCGCTCACCCACATGACGCCATACACACTGTCTGCCATTTGCCCTGTACAGTGAAAACCGGGATTCATCCGTGAAGCGAACACCTCTCCAAAGTGCCAGACGCCATCGAATGTGAGCATTTGCCCACTCAAGTCGGTTACGACAACGAACTGCAGTCAGGTCGAGACCCCGTTGAGGATGGCGAGCATGCAGATGAGCTTCCCTGAGACGGTTTCTGACCGTTTGTGCAGAAATTCTTTGGTTATGCAAACCGATTGTTGCAGCAGCTGTTCGGTTGGCTGGTCTCAGACGATCTTGGAGGTGAAGATGCTGGATGTAGAGGTCCTGGGCTGGTGTGGTTACACGTGGTCTGCAGTTGTGAGGCCGGTTGGATGTACTGCCAAATTCTCTGAAACGCCTTTGGAGACGGCTTATGGTAGAGAAATTAACATTCAATTCACTGGCAACAGCTCTGGTGGACATTCCTGCAGTCAGCATGCCAATTGTACGCTCCCTCAAAACTTGCGACATCTGTGGCATTGTGCTGTGTGATAAAACTGCACATTTTAGAGTGGCCTTTTATTGTGGCCAGCCAAAGGCACACCTGTACAATAATCATGCTGTCTAATCAGCATCATGATATGTGAGGTGGATGGATTATCTCGGCAAAGGAGAAGTGCTCACTAACACCAATTTAGACAGATTTGTGAACAATATTTGAGAGAAATAGGCCTTTTGTGTACATAGAAAAAAAAGTCTTAGATCTTTGAGTTCAGCTCATGACAAATGGGGGCAAAAACAAAAGTGTTGCGTTTATAATTTTGTTCAGTGTATTTAAGTATTTGGCACTGTGAAGAACATCATAGCAAATACACAAATCTGAATGGCTGTTTAAATCATTTAAACACGATTCAGAAACAAAGTAGTGCAGCTGCTTTGTTTACAGGGTTTGCGGGGTAACGGCTGCATTTCTGCAGTTTAGCGCCATCTGCTGTCAGAGAGTGAAAGTGCGCTTTCATCCAGAGCATCTCTCACATGTTCCGCCATGCGCTTCTCGTCCGCGCTTGTTTAGTGTGTACGCGTCTTTCATGCAGCATACAGTGGTGTTGTGCATTTTGACCAGTTGAAAATTGCATTTTAAATTGCATTCCAATTAAAATGCATTCAAAATTCGGAATAATTTGTAATGTATAATTATTCACGGTATTTAGAAGTGCCCACGATAACAATATCGTGCATATTCATTACCGTGATATATCGCATTACCGAATACCGGCACATGTCTAATCAGGACATAATAATAAAAAAAATCTGGTCCTTGGCAGGTCTTAAAATTTGGAAAAGAAAACCTCAGATGAACAACAACACATGACATATCACACCGTGCCATAATTTATTTAAATAAAAAAAAAAGGACTAGATGGAAAAACATGCCGAACATACTTGTCCCATATTTTTCTAATTGTACTGCTGATGCCTTTCCTTCTTGGCATTGTGTTAACACATACAATGAAGGCTCAGACCAGAAAACTGCCAAAAGTTCTGATTTTATAGAGGTGCTCTCACTTGCTGATGATCAGTTAATCAAAGGCATTTGATTAGCAGTGCCTGGCCATTACTTACCCTCTTAAATTCTATGTTAACAGTAAGGGTGTCCTAACTTTGTCACACATGGCTTTTCCATTTTGGCTTTATTTTTGTTAAATAAATAATGACAAGGTGTGATATATCATGTATTGTTGTTCATCTGAGGTTTTATTTTCCAAAATATAAGACCTGCCAAGGACCAGGTATTTTTTTTATAATGTCCTGATACAGAAAACCATGGAATTCAATATGGTGTCTTAACTTTTTCACATGACTATATATATATATATATATATATATAGTCAATATGGGGTGCTGTGTGTACATTAATGAGGAAAAATTTTTTACTTAAATGATATGGCTGCATGGCTGCGATATAACAAAGAGTGAAAAATTTAAGGGGGTCTGAATACTTTCCATACCCACTGTATATATATATATATATATATATATATAAGCTTGTTATGTATAACAGCTTCCACTCTTCTGGGAAGGCTTTCCTCAAGATTTTGGAGTGTTTCTGTAGGAATTTTTGCCCATTCATCAAGTAGAGTGTTTGTGAATAACACTCTACTAACACACTGATGTTAGTCAACAAGTCCTGGATTGCAATCTCTATTACAGGTCCTCCCAAAGGTGTTTAGTGGGGTTGAGGTCAATGCTCTGTGTTGGCCAGTCAGTTCTTCTACACCAGAGTCCTCCAACTATGTCTTTATGGACCTTGTTTTGTCCACTGGGACACAGTCATGCTGGAATAGAAAAGGGTCAGACCGGTAACATTGTCCTGGTATCCGCCAAATCTAGACTCGCCCATCAGACTGCCAGACGGAGAAGTGTGAGTCATCACTCCACAGAGCATGTTCCCACTACTTCAGAGTCCAGTGGTGGTGTGCTTTACACCACTCCATGCGACGCTTGGCATTGTACTAGGTGATGTGAGGCTTGCATGCAGCTGCTCGGCCATGGAAACCCATTCTATTAAGCTTCCTCCGCATGGTTTTTGTGTTGAGCTGCGCAAACCCACGTTCATATTCGCGCAGCTCATCAGTGAACAACGGCTCTGAGTAGTTAATGCTGCTCAATGTGAAAGCCCGCAGGTGATGGAGATTTACCGCTGATTACAGAACCGGATTTCTGACAAGATGCACATTAAATATCGCATGCGATTTATCGTGCAGCCCTAATGCCAGTGGAAATTTGTAACTCTTCAGCTTAGGCCTGGGCGATAAAATGGTATCGATATTTATCGACGGTACACCTTCGATAATGAAAGAAAACATTTTCAATATAGCGCACGATATAGGCACGTGCTATGAGTGACGCAGACAGCAAACACAAACGCGAACACATGGTGAAATGAGTGCTGTGCCTGCCTGTGATGAGGAGATTATGAATCAAGAATGAATATTAGTCGAATTTAAAATAAACATGTGCATTTGAATGTTAGGAGTGCGTCAGGGAGTGTCATCAGTGGCACACAAGATGCGGTGATGATGATGTAAGTGACGTTTTTTCATTTGAATGCTTTGTAAGTCTAGCCCACGAGATGCGCCGCTGCTGCGTTTTTCATTCAAAATATTAGAGAAATATAGAAGCTCAATGAGGAGAATATCTTGATTAGGTTAAAACCGAAACCAAGCCATTCACACAGAACGCATATTCAGCGCATTTTTAGACGGACAAATGACTGCTGCACTCGCGTCTCACACAAGAGATGTATAGAAAGATGTTTATTCCTTTTCACGGCATCTCATATGTTTTTAAAGCCTGTTTGATGGGCGATTTGGCTCTTTGTATTGAGCAATGCATAAATACGTGATGAATAATTGTTTATGCAATTTACTAAATTATATTTGATTTATATGAGTTAATTTAGACGTAATGCACGGTTTATTACCTAACGAGTTATTGCCTTGCGTTGACAATTTAATGTGCTGCATTATTTTGCTCATTGTGCCCTCCTCGGGAAACAAGCCGAAAGTTTAACCTGCATATAAAGCATTAGAAATTAGATATTTGTTTAATTTTTATTTTGTGTTTGACTGTTAAAACAAAAAAAAATGGTTGTTAGTCTCAATAAATTTAGTTAATATAAAAATACAGTGGTTAAATATAAAAAAAAATTCTATTGATCTTGGTTTTAAAAAAGGTTATAAAAAATGTCAATAATTATCGATACCGAACGATATGAAACATTATATCGTTGATAAATTATATCGTTTTTAGCTATATCGCCCAGCCCTACTAGCTACTTGGCGGGTTGTATTTATATACAGTATCAGAGCTTGACATTAATGCATGTCCAGGACAAGTGGATTTTTTTAAAGGGGCCAACTGGACCAATCAGCTGTGAGCAAAGTGACATGAATCTAACGCAATAAGTTACTCCCTCTGTATCTCTCGCTTCAAATTAAAGCAGTTTACAGTGAACAAATTTTAAAGAAAAAATTGCCTGTCTTTTGCTGCTAATTATTATTTATTATGTTCATATTATATGAATTATAATTATTCATAATTATATAATTATACATATGCATAAAATATATACATTGACTATAAATAAGTTTTAAAATTATAAAGCTTCTTGTGAATCTATATAGTCAAATATTTTCTTTCTGCTGCCTTCTCAAAATTTTGCTGCAGCAGACTTTCGCAGGAAGTGAATCAAACTGACACTCTCCATGTTCCGTGTGATTGGCTGTTTGCTGCACGTGTCACACTTTCAGGTGCAAGAGCTCTAGAGTTAATCACAAACTCTGGGTCAAACATAGAAGAACCCAAAGATCACTGTGGCTGAGCTCCAGAGATGCATTCGGGAGATGGGAGAAAGTTGTAGAAAGTCAACCATCACTGCAGCCCTCCACCAGTCGGGGCTTTATGTCAGAGTGGCCCGACGGAAGCCTCTCCTCAGTGCAAGACCACTGAAAGCCTGCATGGAGTTTGCTAAAAAACACCTGAAGGACTCCACGATGGTGAGAAATAAGATTCTCTGGTCTGATGAGACCAAGATAGAACTTTTTGGCCTTAATTCTAAGCGGTATGTGTGGAGAAAACCAGGCACTGCTCATCACCTGTCCAATACAGTCCCAACAGTGAAGCATGGTGGTGGCAGCATCATGCTGTGGGGGTGTTTTTCAGCTGCAGGGACAGGACGACTGGTTGCAATCGAGGGAAAGATGAATGCGGCCAAGTACAGGGATATCCTGGACGAAAACCTTCTCCAGAGTGCTCAGGACCTCAGACTGGGCCGAAGGTTTACCTTCCGACAAGACAATGACCCTAAGCACACAACTAAAATAACGAAGGAGTGGCTTCACAACAACTCTGTGACTGTTCTTGAATGGCCCAGCCAGAGCCCTGACTTAAACCCAATTGAGCATCTCTGGAGAGACCTAAAAATGGCTGTCCACCAACGTTTACCGTTTTTCTTTTTTAATAAATCTGCAAAAATGTCAACAATTCTGTGTTTTTCTGTCAATATGGGGTGCTGTGTGTACATTAATGAGGAAAAATTTTTTACTTAAATGATTTTAGCAAATGGCTGCGATATAACAAAGAGTGAAAAATTTAAGGGGGTCTGAATACTTTCCATACCCACTGTATATATATATATATATATATATATATAAGCTTGTTATGTATAACAGCTTCCACTCTTCTGGGAAGGCTTTCCTCAAGATTTTGGAGTGTTTCTGTAGGAATTTTTGCCCATTCATCAAGTAGAGTGTTTGTGAATAACACTCTACTAACACACTGATGTTAGTCAACAAGTCCTGGATTGCAATCTCTATTACAGGTCCTCCCAAAGGTGTTTAGTGGGGTTGAGGTCAATGCTCTGTGTTGGCCAGTCAGTTCTTCTACACCAGAGTCCTCCAACTATGTCTTTATGGACCTTGTTTTGTCCACTGGGACACAGTCATGCTGGAATAGAAAAGGGTCAGACCGGTAACATTGTCCTGGTATCCGCCAAATCTAGACTCGCCCATCAGACTGCCAGACGGAGAAGTGTGAGTCATCACTCCACAGAGCATGTTCCCACTACTTCAGAGTCCAGTGGTGGTGTGCTTTACACCACTCCATGCGACGCTTGGCATTGTACTAGGTGATGTGAGGCTTGCATGCAGCTGCTCGGCCATGGAAACCCATTCTATTAAGCTTCCTCCGCATGGTTTTTGTGTTGAGCTGCGCAAACCCACGTTCATATTCGCGCAGCTCATCAGTGAACAACGGCTCTGAGTAGTTAATGCTGCTCAATGTGAAAGCCCGCAGGTGATGGAGATTTACCGCTGATTACAGAACCGGATTTCTGACAAGATGCACATTAAATATCGCATGCGATTTATCGTGCAGCCCTAATGCCAGTGGAAATTTGTAACTCTTCAGCTTAGGCCTGGGCGATAAAATGGTATCGATATTTATCGACGGTACACCTTCGATAATGAAAGAAAACATTTTCAATATAGCGCACGATATAGGCACGTGCTATGAGTGACGCAGACAGCAAACACAAACGCGAACACATGGTGAAATGAGTGCTGTGCCTGCCTGTGATGAGGAGATTATGAATCAAGAATGAATATTAGTCGAATTTAAAATAAACATGTGCATTTGAATGTTAGGAGTGCGTCAGGGAGTGTCATCAGTGGCACACAAGATGCGGTGATGATGATGTAAGTGACGTTTTTTCATTTGAATGCTTTGTAAGTCTAGCCCACGAGATGCGCCGCTGCTGCGTTTTTCATTCAAAATATTAGAGAAATATAGAAGCTCAATGAGGAGAATATCTTGATTAGGTTAAAACCGAAACCAAGCCATTCACACAGAACGCATATTCAGCGCATTTTTAGACGGACAAATGACTGCTGCACTCGCGTCTCACACAAGAGATGTATAGAAAGATGTTTATTCCTTTTCACGGCATCTCATATGTTTTTAAAGCCTGTTTGATGGGCGATTTGGCTCTTTGTATTGAGCAATGCATAAATACGTGATGAATAATTGTTTATGCAATTTACTAAATTATATTTGATTTATATGAGTTAATTTAGACGTAATGCACGGTTTATTACCTAACGAGTTATTGCCTTGCGTTGACAATTTAATGTGCTGCATTATTTTGCTCATTGTGCCCTCCTCGGGAAACAAGCCGAAAGTTTAACCTGCATATAAAGCATTAGAAATTAGATATTTGTTTAATTTTTATTTTGTGTTTGACTGTTAAAACAAAAAAAAATGGTTGTTAGTCTCAATAAATTTAGTTAATATAAAAATACAGTGGTTAAATATAAAAAAAAATTCTATTGATCTTGGTTTTAAAAAAGGTTATAAAAAATGTCAATAATTATCGATACCGAACGATATGAAACATTATATCGTTGATAAATTATATCGTTTTTAGCTATATCGCCCAGCCCTACTAGCTACTTGGCGGGTTGTATTTATATACAGTATCAGAGCTTGACATTAATGCATGTCCAGGACAAGTGGATTTTTTTAAAGGGGCCAACTGGACCAATCAGCTGTGAGCAAAGTGACATGAATCTAACGCAATAAGTTACTCCCTCTGTATCTCTCGCTTCAAATTAAAGCAGTTTACAGTGAACAAATTTTAAAGAAAAAATTGCCTGTCTTTTGCTGCTAATTATTATTTATTATGTTCATATTATATGAATTATAATTATTCATAATTATATAATTATACATATGCATAAAATATATACATTGACTATAAATAAGTTTTAAAATTATAAAGCTTCTTGTGAATCTATATAGTCAAATATTTTCTTTCTGCTGCCTTCTCAAAATTTTGCTGCAGCAGACTTTCGCAGGAAGTGAATCAAACTGACACTCTCCATGTTCCGTGTGATTGGCTGTTTGCTGCACGTGTCACACTTTCAGGTGCAAGAGCTCTAGAGTTAATCACAAACTCTGGGTCAAACTCTGAGCTGACTGAGAACATTTATATCAAGGTTTGTGAGCCCGCTGAACATGATCTGAACCAGGTTGGATTTTTTTGGTTTTGTCAACTCTAAACCTACTCTAAAACTGCACACAGAAGAAACATACTGCAGTAAAAATTTAGTTTTTATATTTATAACGTATGATATAGCCAGAGCTGGATAGATTACTTTCCATTACTGGATTGTAGTCCATTAATGATTCCAAATTACATGACAAAAATTGTAGATCAGAATCAGAATGAGCTTTATTGCCAGGTATGTTTACACATACGAGGAATTTGTTTTCGTGACAGAAGCTTCCACAGTGTAACAGAATGACAGTGACAGAACAAAAAAACACAGATAATAAAAAATAGAACAAGTAAATAAGGAATAAAAATATATAAATTGACAGTTGTATGTGCAGGTATATTACAATAGACAGTTTTTGTATGTACAGATATTTAGCCTGTTTATACAAGACATTATCCCCCTTCCTGTGAGCATCTTCTTTGGCCTGACGGAGCTGTCTGAGTTTTGCAGTGAACCATGGTTTGTCATTGTTGTAAGTTAAGTGAGTCCTGGTAGGAATGCACATGTCTTCACAGAAACTGATATAAGATGTTACAGTCTCTGTGAGCTCGTCCAGATCGGTGGCAGCAGCTTCAAAGACGCTCCAATCAGTGAGGTCAAAACAAGCTTGTAAATCCTGCTCTGCTTCATTAGTCCATCTTTTTACAGTCCTTAATACAGGTTTAGCTGATTTCAGTTTCTGCCTGTAGGTCGGTATAACAGAAACACTCTGTGTAGCGGAGCCTTTACGATTAATTAACCGTGACATTTTAAAGCGCGGTTAATTGTGAAACCAGTTAATCGCTGCATCCCTATGTCAAATTAAGTGTCATGTTTGTGATTTTTTTCTTTTCTTTTAAGCTATAGTTTTTGACCTTTAAATCAAAACATACTCATTATTTTATGACATCAATTACTGCTTTATATAATCAGAATACAATAGTCCCTCTAACAGATGTGTTACTTATTGATTTATAATTAACAAGTAACACATAAGTAATAAGTAACACATTTTGGGGGGAAATTTATTTAATTGGCGTCCAGTATGAATGAAAGAGACATTACATGTGTTTATAGCGCTCCATAATGGCCAATCCACCCTATTTTGGGTAAGAATAGGAAAAATAATGCTTCTCTCAAGAGAAATTTTAGACATATAATATTCCATGTCTTTCTCCAGGGTACAGAAGTGTACAGGAGTTTTTTGTTGTTTTTTTTATTTATTTTGGGGGCAGTTATGGCACTAAGGGTTAGAGAGTTGGACTTGTAACCCAAAGGTTGTGGGTTTGAGTCTCGGTACCTGCAGGGATTGTAGGTGGGGGAAGTGAATGTACAGTGCCCTCTTCCACCCTCAATACCATGACTGAGGAGAGACCCTTGAGCAAGGCACTGAACCCCCAACTGCTCCCCGGGCATCACAGCAAAAATGGCTGCCCACTGCTCCGGGTGTTTGTTCACAGTGTGTGTGTGTTCACTACTCATTGCTGTGCATGTGCATTTGGATGGGTTATATGCAGAGCACAAATTCTGAGTATGGGACACGGTAATTGGCTACATGTCACGTCACTTTCACTTACTCATTTTTCACTTTAAAAATCATATTTTAAATTGCAAAAAACACTGATGTGCCAAGCCATCAGAACCGAACCGAACCAAAAACCGAGGTATGTATTGAACCGTGGGCTAACTGTATTGTTGCATCCCTAGTTATAACATTCATAAGTGACGGGTTTGCTGCTTTATATTGTTGGAAACTCAGAAGCGAAGACCAGGAGACTCTTGGGTATCTTCAGCAGGACACTTTATTGAGAACTTGCTGCATGGCGCTGCAGTCATCAAAAGTCTGACTAAGGCAGGCATACATAGTATTTTATAGGCATTCAGTGGGCAGTCCTTTAAGGTGTTGACCTAACACATAGCCTCAGAAGTGACCACTTAAAGTAAACATCTAAAGACAATACAGGAAATCTACCCCCGACTGTGAGCTTCAGCAAACCTACTCCCCATAGATAACAGTACCCAAATGGTTTAAGCTGCACCTGGCCACGAGAACTAAAGAGGTGTAAACATTCACATGTAGTTAACTCTCAGTATGAAGATCAGAGACTTGCAGAACTCCCTCACTGGAAACTATATTGAATTTAATCAGTAAACAGATGCCATCATGTTCACCTTGAATGCCCAAAACAATGTAGATCACCTTAGTTTTTCATATGATGTTAAGGATGTAGGATGTAGAATCAGCAGATTTTAAACAGATTCTTAAATTTGTAATCCCACAGTTCCCCCTTTGAGAGTTCTAATAACTCTCACTTAATACAAATTTAAACCTCCATAAGTCCATTCTATAGCCTGTTTGTTAACATAAGCCCCATCTTCCATTAATGTAACTTTAAGTAGTTACAGGTACATATAGGGCTGGGTATCGTGTTCAATACTTTTTAGGCACCGACCAAATTGCCTCGATACTATCGAGTATCGAAACATGTCTTATCGTTCGGTACCAAATTTCGATACCTAAGGCAGGGTTCGACATTAACACTTGTCCACTTGTCTGAGACAAGTGGATTTTGTGAAGGGGCAAGTGAAAGAGAATTTTACTTACCTGACCGGACGAGTAACCTGATTAAAACATCAGTAACAAACAATAACTAGGGCAGCACCGAAATTTTGGTAAGAACGATTCTGATTTGATTGCTTACAGTATAAACGGTTACTTGATAACGGATAATGCAATGACAGTATCAAGGTCGCATCAGTTGAGGCTCGTGCTGCCTGTCTGACTCACGGAGAAATCAAAACTATAAGCGCAACAGCACAAACAAAGAAACAAACATGAGCAAACTACTGCGGTAGAAAAAAAGATAAATATTCTATAACATATGATATAGGTAAGCAACATCACATGACCAAGCACCAGCAGGATTGCAAATGTGACATTGTTTTATATAGCAGTAGTTCATCAAACAAGTAGTTTATATTAACTTACTTACATTTTAGACACATTATTGACAGTTTTTGCTAACGAAAATAGTTCTATGCAAAGCCACAGCAGAACAGCTGTGCATATCCGAGCAACACACAGCGGTGTTTCATTACTGAAGGATTCAGCATTTTTGAACGAATCAGGTGAGTCAATGATTCAGTGAGCCATTCATAAAGACAGTGCCTGCGTCCCAATGTGCACACTATCCATGCTAAATTCTATGTAATATTAGTCATTTTTAATACTATTTAGGGCAGATAGGGTGGATAGTATGCACATTGGGACGCAGGGAGTCACGTGCTTTATTTATTGAATGAATTAGCTGTTTGAACGAATTGGTTGAATCAGTGACTCACTCATTAAGACAGTGACTTGCCGCCACCTACGGGTGGTTTGGTTTCATATTTAAAAGTATCATTGCATTTTTCCAACATTTCAGATTTATGTAAAAAAAAAGTAAAACATTAATCTTATAATATTATTTCTGCATTTGCAATTTTACTGTGTAAATGCATTTATGGAACCTCTTATCTTCATTAAACAGTCTGAGTAAATACATTTAAATGACACTTTCGATGCCGTTTCAGTGTTTCCTTTGTGGAAAGATGGAGTTTGTTGATACTGATTTCATTTGAATGGTAACAACCATACGGAGTCTAATTATTAGGGCTGGGTAAAAAAAATATCGATATCTCGATTTTAATCGATTCTCAGTTTTGTGGAACAATATAGATTCTTAAATCCCAAGAATCGATTAGTCTAGCCTGTTTTCAGTTAATGGACGGAACATTGAAGGGCACTTCCCATCCAATAAATCGCAATAAGCATTGTGCTTTGGTACTTTTAATATGAAACAATGTCTCAGATTTAAATTTATGTCCATTGTATTGCAGTTTTCAAACAATAAATGCTGTTTTGGCACTGTTTAATGTGAAGTGACGGATCGCTGTAGTGCCTCAGTTCAACAGACGCGGCAGCACGAGGCGCACGTGAACTAATCATCTCCTCCACATTAATACCAGTTTCAGCACAAAATAAACATGACTAAACATCCGAAGGTAAGTTAAAAGAAAGAGTACAACTCTACAAATCCATATCCTGTCTCATGTAATCGCTCAATCAGTGTTCAGCCGTGCAAAGATGTCAATATGGGCTTGTAAACAGTGTCATGTAACGTCATA
Source organism: Sinocyclocheilus grahami (assembly GCF_001515645.1). Classification (NCBI taxonomy): domain Eukaryota; kingdom Metazoa; phylum Chordata; class Actinopteri; order Cypriniformes; family Cyprinidae; genus Sinocyclocheilus; species Sinocyclocheilus grahami. The sequence goes on along the minus strand of NW_015505327.1, from coordinate 1,106,598 downwards.
TTTGCCTCAGAAAAAAAATTATTTGGTGACCATAAACTCATTAATCATATAGAAAAATAAACCGTAGAGAGGGGCGTTTTACTAAATATATGCACCATATAACATTCATTATAATTTTCCCTGTTCTTCAATGTTTAATTTATGTTTGAATAAATCCATCAAGTTTTATGACAACCACCATTTAAATGTTTATATATATATATATTAAAAAAAAAAAATTGAAGTAGAAAAATTATTTTGTAATTGTAACTTTATTATTTTAAAAACTTCATTGTGTAATTTTAGCAGTTGTACTACAAATCAGTCAATTTTAACCTTCAATATTATAGTAATGTACCAACTAACTCTCATGTGTATTTTACGGCATTAGTTGAGAGATTTAGTTTTTCTTTGAGAAAATTTGTCATGTACTGTACCTGATATGATTCCAAAATAATCGCTATTGAATCGAATCGAATTGAATTGGTAATTGAATCAAATCGCAAGCTTGTGAATGAGAATCGAATTGTGAAATTTGTGTCAAAACCCAGCCCTACTAATTATTCTAACTGAATGTATCGATAAAATTTATGAATTTTGACGTCAATGATGACACGTACATTTAGTAATGTTAGGAAAATATTTCCCTTTATAAAGTTAAAAAGTGTTCTAGAAATCAATTTAAGGCAAATATCACAAATATGCTGATTAAAGTAAGACCTGATAGAGCACTTATGAGACTATAGCTTCAGAATGGATTACATTTACACCAAAAAAAGTACCAAGCACATGTCAAGGCTTAATGTCGAGCCCTGCCTAAGGGGTTAATCTCGTCAACGTCAGTGAGCCAGTAAGCGTCCAGCATGCTTGATGTGCCTAAATCATGTGCTGGTGATTGGCTCTGGTGAGGCGTCAAGGAAAACGTGTGTTACGTGACCATTCACACTGTAGCATCATGCTACATCAGACAATTTATAAAATTTAAACTATGTTTTTACTCAAAACTCACTTTAAACCACCATCGACTGTTTGTAATAACCTCCGATTGCGATCTAATGAGGGTTTTGGTCATATAATGTTGCAGAAATATGTTATTTGTAGCCTTTTATATCAAGTTAATTGCTACACCTGCTTAGCATTTATCATGTAATGTTAAACACACTGTATTGTTATATAAATAGGCAGAATCTTATGAAAATCACATACAAATCATATATTGTCGTAATCGCGTGTTTCTAAGCTTCATGTTTCGTCCCTGTAAATGTTTTTCTGGAGGTGTAATGCACGTTCAGGGCGGGTTATGATAATTAGGGATGCACCGATACCACTTTTTCCAGTACTCGCCCGATACTTATTTTCACACTTAATTATGCCCATTAAAATGTATTTTACAAGTTTTTGTTACTTTCACTGTTCATTTTTTTTGCTCTATGGTACATCATCTTTAATTTAATAGCATTAGAGCTGCTCCATTGCAGCGGCTTAGTACTTTAATCACGCTCTTTGCTGTAATAATGCAGGGAACCACTCGTTATAAATCTCCTAACTGTGATATTTTCAGAAATAGGAGTCGAGTTTTTTCATCTGAAACATGCTGCGATTTATATTCCAAAGCCACTCGTGTAATGCAGAAACACTCAAGAAGCAAGCAAAAAGTGCAACGTTTGCATTGCAGGTATTTGAAACTACAAACTTTCCAGTGATGTCTGTGAGAAAGATATATTCACTCGACAAGCTCGCGAATCTGTGCCGCCGCGCACTCAATCCACTCAGCTTGCTATGTTTATCAGCTTGCGCACATCAGCTATTGGGGATATAATTACTGATTATAATGACTTATACTGTCTTTTTACGCGCTACATTGCATTGCATCGTGCCGCGTAAACATAAAACTCTGTCTGCATTTGTGATCAGAGAAATTACAAACAACAAGTGCTACTCTACTGCCCAAAACTCGTGTTTGAATCATCAGTGGCAAATCCTTTAAATGAAAACATACTTACAGACTGTGAGTCAGAACTGCCGGCATTTTAGTCTAACGTTACTCTCCCAGGATCAGTAAACAGTCCTCCATAAAATGTGCTGTACACATCTGGATATTTGGGTTAAACTGTTCTGGAACAGTGTTGTAAATACAACTTAACCACTGATTTGTAGTCGTGTCCTCTTTTGAAAGACCAAACAAAGTAGTTTTTCACTTTCACAACGAAAAACACAGCGGCCTAGCGTGAGAGGAAGCCCCGGCTTAGCGTGTGCTGAGGCCGGGATAGAGTGAGCTGAGGCCGGGCTAGAGTGAGCTGAGCAGCTCTAGGCATGACGAAGCGGATATCGTCCTCTTTTGGAAGACCAAACAAAGTAGTTTCGCTTTCAGAACGAAGCACGCAGCGTCTTCACGACATGGCTGCAGCGTCAAAACTACAGTGAGAATAAAAGTTACGCCTTCTTTCTTTGCGTGGACATTTGGGCGGCGTTATGCAAATCTTCCCACATAGTGAGGTAGATATGTGGGGGGGCATGTTAGAACGAGCCGTTTTATGGCGCTTTTCCACTGCATGGTACGGCACAATACGGCTCGGTATGGTTCACTTTTGGGGGGTTTTCCACTGGGTACAGTACCTGGTACCTAGTACTTTTTTTAGTACCACTTCGGTTGGGGTTCCAAGTGAACCGTACCATTACCAAAACGTGACGTGTAAACTCTTCTGATCACGGATTGGCCGGAGAGAATCGTCACTACCTGCGTCACTGAACTTGTGACACAAACACAAAAGAACCGCTAGATTTAAATCAGCACAGCCAGCATAGGATCAAACGCAACTGTTTTGAACGAGCGCACCTTTTTTTTAACAACCAAAAAGTTTTGTTGTCTGTTGCGGAAGTACAGACGTTCCTCTCGTTGATAGCAGAGGAGCGGATCCAGCGAGAGCTTGATGGGGCGACGCGGAATGAATAAGTTTTTTTAGGAGTCGTGGTAGTAGAGGCGGCGCAACTATAACAACATGTGAATAATCCCGCCCACTCTAAAGCGGTACTGAACTGCAGTGGAAATGCAAACCGTGCCGAGCTGAACCGTGCCATGCAGTACTGAGCCGTACCGAGCCGAGTTGTACCACGTAGTGGAAAAGCGCCATTAGGTAGCTGTGGCTGACTCTGAACTTTTATAAAGAATATCTCTTTGGATTTGAGACTTTAGTCTTTGCAACTTTACAGATCTTCTTTATGCACCAAGAGCTTGTAACACTCCAAAGAGAAAGGAAAAATTTAAATCGCATCATATGACCCCTTTAATACTGAATGTGTAACATTATATTCATTGCATACATATACTTCGTAGTAGACATCCTTAACTCCTTTCTGCTGTCTGTTGTTCTGTTGTCGGTGTTTCTTTGTTTGAATATGGTGCTTATCACATGCTGTGTGGTATCGGCGTTTGGTATCGGGGCATTTTAATGAGTACGAGTACAGGAGACCAGTATCGGGCCCGATACCAATACCAGTATCGGTATCGGTGCATCCCTAATGATAATGGTAATATGATTGACATATGAGCAGCGAATGATCTTCCTCTGAGTCAGAACAGCAATCGCGGAAGAGAAAACACAGGCAGACAGCACTAGAAACAGCTAATGCTCATCAGATCGCTTAAATCAGTGGAAAGTGAATAGAAATGATGATTCTGTCTAAGCTATGCGTTTTAAAACAAAAACTGCTGAGTGATTTAAAGATCTTAAGCATGCAGCAGTGATCCTCACATACTGACTTAAAACTGTTCATTCTGCACTGAAAACTATTTGAACTTTATTAAAACTATTTGCACTGATTTATTGTTGGTTACATTTTGTTCTTTTGTGCTGTGGCACAGGAGATGAGTCATTGAGTCTGTAAAACTGAAAAAAAAAAGTTTTATGAGGTAACGTTTTTTTTTTTTGAGGTAATGTAATCTTGTTAAAATGGATTTCATAAAATTGGTATCGGAAAAAGTATCTTTCAGGAAATGGTATCGGTGTCAATCTCAACATTTTTTGAGCGATACCCAGCCCTAGGTACATAAAACTTCAGTTTTGTGTCCTAGATTTATATAGGTGTAATAGTTTTCAAAACTATAACAACACATAAACAACAAGGGTGGTAACATGTAGTATAAACTACATGATGACATAGAAAATCATATAACCTGAGAGTACTAAATTCCCATGAAGCCTGAACAGTCATGAAGTCTTTGGTGTAGTCTGTTTCCTTTTGAGTCAATTTTTAGTGCAGTTTCACTCAGATGACTTTGTCTTCATGAAGCTCTTTCATTAATTTTTGTTGCAACGCTCTACATCAGGGTACTGTTTATGTAGATGTTGTAGCATACACATATTCCTGCAACACAAGAAAACAAAGAAACAGCAGACCAGCAGCATTCATACATAGGCTTCATTTTTTTATGTTATTAGACTTCTGTTGATCATATAGTGGTTTTACTTATTACATTAAACTTCTGGTGATTTTATAGTGTTTTTCTGATCCTAGTCTTAAATGATCTGACACCTATGGCCCAGTGAGGTGGGGATAAAACTATGGATAAGGGAAAACTTATGAGCAAGTCTTCACCACAGGTTTGGCCCCCGAGGCCTGTTGCACTTCGTTTCTTCCCTTGGCTCCTCACTGGTCTGTGTGTCCTAGTTTGTCCCTGTAGGTATTGTGCACACTGTATAGTGTGAGACATGAGTTCCTTATGCACAACCAAAATACATATATTTCCAAAAATCCCTAAAATAATGCAATCGCTACATTTCTATCCTCTAATGAAACATCAGTCCTAGTAGACATCATAACAGAGGATGGGTGACTGAATGGAATATTCTGTAGCATAACATTTATGGCTGTGAGTGTACTTAAAAGGGTCATATGATGCGATTTCAAGTTTTCCTTTCTCTTTGGAGTGTTACAAGCTCTTGGTGCATAAAGAAGATCTGTGAAGTTGCAAAGACTAAAGCCTCAAATCCAAAGAGATATTCTTTATAAAAGTTAAGAGTCAGCCACACCTACCTAAAACGCCTCGTTCTAACACACCCCCACATATCTACGTCACTATGTGGAAATATTAGCATAATGCCGCCCAAATGTGCACGCAAAGAAAGAAGGCGTGGTTTCAGGAACAGCAGTAGTGTTGATGCAGCCATGTCAGGGAGATGCTGTGTATTTCAGTGCGAAAGCAAAAGCACTTTATTTGACCTTCCGGAAGTAGATGCAATTAGAAATCATTGGTTAAGATTTATTTACAACAGAACAGCACAACCCAGATGTTCGAATTTGAGCAACGCATTTTATGGACGACAGTTTTTTTTAACCTAGAAGAGTACAAGACTGACTGTGCACAAAGGCTATTTCTAAAAAAATAAAAATTAAAAAAGGGTCAATTACGACTTTGCTATGACAATCTGGCGCTTCTGAATCAGCGACTGTAAGTATGTTTTGTTATTAGTTTAAGTATTTGCTATTGACTGTTCAAATGCGAAATTTTGCGCAGTGCAGTGTAACGCGTTGTGTGTGTGTGTGAGGGGAACAGGGTCACATCACAGGAGAGTGAACTGCCTGTCAGAAATCATAGCACGTCAGCTGTCTTAACCGTGGCTTGTGTACGTGACTCTGTTGCCCTTTCGGAGTTTATTTATTAATTTTTTTACTGATGGTAAAACTAAGGACATTAACTGTCTTGATATTTACTTTGAAAGCTGACACTCGCGATTATGGTAAGGGGCGTTACATCTCCGACGCGTGCTTGTGGTGTTCAGCCAATCACAATGCACTGGGTCAGCTGGCCAATCAGAGCAGACTGCGCTTGTCAAAGGAGGGGGCTTTGTTGAAAACGATGTGTTTGAGAGAGGCGGGACATAGAGGACCTACAATAATGTACATTATTTGAAAAATAATGTGTTTTTTGAACATTAAAGCATGTCAACATATTCTGTTACACCAAATACACAAAATAATGATCTTTAAAATAGCATCATATGACCCCTTTAACCTTTGTTCCCCAATGGGTGGAAGTGATAGTCAGCTTCCTTTTGTTCTGTTTACAAAGAATCTTTCATCTTTGTTGTAGATTATGGGGGTTATTAAGAACTCACAGCCTTAACTGTTAGCATCTCAGCAAGCTGCCCCACTAGTTTGGTGTAGTGGGGAGGGTCTGCTTCAGAGTTGCAAGCAGACTGAGTAGGAGCCTATTTACATTGTTCATTTCTCTTACATTCCTTTTGTTTTTTCCTACACTCTTTCATCCAATGTCCAGGTTTACCACAGTAATGACAATTGCCCTCCTTAGAACATTTACATTTTTTGTTGGTTCTCTGTGTTTATCTTAAAGGATGCTGCTGCAATGTTTACTCTTGCCTTGACAACAGAGGCTCTTTCCCAAGTAGCCAGTTTGCCCAAGTTATTTTGTAAAGTTTCATTCATTGTAATCTGATGAAAGCTCATCAAACCACACATGGACCAGTGGTCCGTTATCATCTAATACCTTCTCTGGAGTGTCAGCTATTCCACTGTATGCTGCAGCTGACTGACAAAACCTTTCAGTGTACTCACTTACAGTTTCATCCTTCTTCTGTATACAGTAACTAGTGATCTTTGACCAGAACACTTTTGGTCCAACAATGCTCTTCAACACTCTCAGAACTCCCTCTCTCAATTAATCTTTACTGGCATATTGAAACGAAACTCAGAATTATTTAAAACTCTTTCAGAACCATTTAATTCTGATTTCATCAAGATCTGTGACATTAGCTGGGTGACTTCAGCTAGGGACATATCATAGAGCTGCATCTTCTTAGACAACTCTCCCTTGAACTGAGAAAAATGTCTATGCACTGATGGTAAACTATCAGCAAGTCATTCTATGGCTTCAGGACCTACAGTGGGGAATATATTTATTTGATCCCCTGCTGATTTGGTAAGTTTGCCCACTTACAAAGAAATGAAGGGTCTGTAATTTTTATGATTGGTTTATTTTAACGTATAGAAACAGAATACCAACCAGAAAATCCAGAAAAAACACATTATATAAAGGTTAGAAATTGATTTGCATTTCAGTGAGTGAAAAGTATTTGATCCCCAAGCAAAACATGACTTAGTACTTGGCGCAGAAACTCTTGTTGGCAAGGACAGAGGTAAAATGTTTTTTTGTAGTTGGTCACCAGGTTTGCACACATCTCAGGAGGGATTTTGATCCACTCCTTTTTACAGATCCTCTCTAAATCCTTAATGTTCCTTGGCTGTCGTTTGGCAACTCGAATTTTCAGCTCCCTCCACAGATTTTCTATAGGATTGAGGTCTGGAGACTGGCTAGGCCACTCCATGACCTTAATGTGCTTCTTCTTGAGCCACTCCTTTGTTGCCTTGGTGGTATGTTTCGGGGTATTGTCATGCTGAAAGACCCATCCATGACCCATCTTCAGTGTTCTGGCTGAGGGAAGGAGGTTCTCGTCCAAGATTTTACAGTACATGGCCCCATCCATTTGCCCCTCAATGTGGTGAAGTCGCCCTTAGCAGAAAAACAGCCCCAAAGCATAATGTTTCCACCTACGTGCTTGACTGTAGGGATGGTGTTCTTGGGGTAATAGTCAGCATTTCTCTCCCTCAAAACTAGGACTGGGCAAGAATATTTGGTTATTAGAATATTTGTTCGGTGGGTTGACATTCGATTTTCAATTTTGATATTCGACCATTCTTCTTTTTTTTCCCCCAACACCTGGCATCCCCTGCGAAACGGTTCTTATTCACGCTTGAATATGAATTGCCCATGAGTGAACGTCATGAACATCATGATTCAGTTCATCTGGAAGAAAAGACAAAACCGACCCCCACCGTCGAACAACAGTCGCATCACAGATCAGATTCCATTTATCCAGTAAGGAAAGTGAGTCGAGCTGACTGACAAGAAGAGTGGGGTGAGACAGACAAGACGATCGCGGATGATTTAGTTTCGAAACGAAATGCAAAAGCGCCTGTTTGGCCGTATTTTGGATTTTGAAAAGCCTGTTGACTTTTGCCGTTTATCTAAGGTGATTTTGGAAGTTTTTTTTAAACATTCGTTTCTTTTTTAATTGTTTCCACATTGATTTTTTACTTTATTTAAACTGTGTAATTTATTTATTTTATTTGACATCAACGTGTATGCCGTGCCTCCAAGCTTTCTTACTCGTTTTATATTATACATGTTTACTTATTTCCAGTTTTGTATAGGCTACCTATTTAAACTTTATGTAAGTTATTTGTTATTTTATATTAGGCATAGCCTGACCTATAGCATGGTGTATTTTTATTAGTTTTGTTAATAAAAGTTATATGTTTTATATTTAGGCTAAAGTGAGTTTGACATTGTATTTTGCATTCAAGCAATTGACGGCGAATTGCCGCTATGTGAAAGTAAAATGCACACGCCGCTTTTGCAAGCTATTTAAAAGCTAAGGAAAGCGAGGACAAGAGGAAATGCCCCTGCCCCCATGGTGATGTCACATGTCGATTAACCGGTGGGAAAATTTCCTCACCGTCACAACCCTATTCTTGACATAATACAAATGCAAACAGACAGACAGACAGACACAGAAATTCCTGCCTTTATTAGAGAGAAGAATATGTTCAGCCCCCCCTTTCCGAAGAAGTTGATTACTACTGAAGCTTCGAAACTCAAAAAATGGTATTCGGACCAGCCCTACTCCAAACACGGTGAGTCGAGTTAATGCCAAAGAGCTAAATTTTGGTCTCATCTGACCACAGCACTTTCTCCCAAGCCTTCTCTGAATCATTTAGATGTTCTTTTGCAAACTTTAAACGGGCCTGTAAATGTGCCTACTTGAGCAGGGGTACCTTGCGGGAGCGGAGCTCCAGACCAAGGCCGATTGAGAACAGTTGTCTCCTTCTCACCAAGGTCTTGTAGCCCATTCAAACCTTGTGCAGATCTACAATCTTGTCTCTGACATCCTTTGACTGCTCTTTGGTCTTGCCCATGGTGGTGGGAGAGGTTGGAATGGAAGATACAGATTTTGTGGACAGGTTTCTTATACACCTAACGAGCTGACATTAGGAGTAACTTCTTGAAGTGACAGGACTAATCTGTGTTCCACATAGGCACATAACCAATCTGTGGGAGCCAGAATTCTTGCTGGTTGGTAGGGGATCAAATACTTATTTCGCTAACTGAAATGCAAATCAGTTTCTAACCTTTATATAATGTGTTTTATCTGGATTATTTGGTTGATATTCTGTCTCTATCCGTTAAATTAAAGCTACCATAAAAATGAAAGACCCTTCATTTCTTTGTAAGTGGGCAAACTTACAAAATCAGCAGGGGATCAAATAAATATTTTCTCCACTGTACAGCTGTATTGACTGCTTGTAACTGTAGTATGGGGGTTGCAGATGGAACAGTGTCCACCCCTTCTGCCCTATTCTGAGCCTCTTGTCTTGCACCACAAACTTCAACTGCATTTACATTTTTATCCATCAATCCAGTATTGCTATTGTCCTCTAGTCTACAAAAAGACAGTAAATCACATACTGGTAAGAAATGTATAGCCTAAATGCACTGTAAGTCGCTTTTGGATAAAATTAATTTAATAAAATAAAACAAAATCTGGATAGCTTTCATCTGACTTTTGGTCTTTTGAGTCACTTTTGGTTGAGGCCTTGTTATGGCCCACCTTTTTCGGGAGACAGGCCACTCTAATTTGTAGTTGTTTGTTGTGTTCTGTTAATTTAGCAATACACCAAGCTTGTTCTTGTGCTAAGGATAAAGTAAATTCTCTGTGGCAGCAGAAAATGCCTTTAATGTTTTTCTTTCTGATACATGCCCCAAGTACCTTTTTGCATTCTTCAATTGACCATACTTTTTCTGGATCAATACCAAATTTCTTCGTCAAATCCAATCTGACTGACTCGGTCACTATTGAGTCCATGTGCTTTCCTAAGAATTATTTGAACTCACTGTCCATAAAGTCGTGGCTAGTCCACCTTTCTCAGTTGTTGGAATCAGCCTAGTATTCCTTCTCAACATTTTGTAATGTCTTTATAGAACAGGACACTTCCAACACCTCCCTGACAGGCAGAGGATACACTTGTTAAAACAGAACAGCTGTTGTTAACCTTCCCTGGCAAAGCAGAGGATACACCAATAATGTCTCTGACAAAGCAGAGGATAACCTAGTTAATACACATCATAATGTATGCAAACCCGGCAGCTGTTGGTTAACACTTCTCTGACGGCGCAGAAGATAACCACATTTACTGGTCTGTAGTGTTTCTTTGGATAGAGTAACACTCACCAAATCGTTGTTGAGATGAAAAAAGAATCTGGAATTCAGTCTGGAACAATGTCAGGTGAGAAGCTCTATTCTTCAAAACTGTTGGAAACTCAGAAGCAAATACCAGGAGACTCTTGGGTATCTTCAGCAGGATTCTTTATTGAGAATGCGCTGCGTGGTGCTGCAGACATCAAAAGTGTGACTAAGGCAGATGTACATAGTATTTTATAGGCATTCAGTGGGCAGTCCTGAAAGGTGTTGACCTAACACATAGCCTCAGAAGTGACCATTTAAAGAAAACATCTAATCAACCCCCCGACTGTGAGCTTCAGCAAACCTACTCCCCAAAGATAACAGTACCAAAATGGTTTAAAGGGGTCATCGGATGCTCATTTTGCACAAGTTAATATGATTCTTTAGGGTCTTAATTAAAAGTCTATAACATACTTTGGTTAAAATTTCTCAATGTTGGTGTAAAAAAAAAAAAACTTTTTTTAAACCTGTCAAAATCAGCTTTTATCAAGCCATTATAATCCATGTTGCTTTAAATGTTAATGAGCTCTGCTGGCCCCGCCCCTCTCTTCCGAGCTGCTCTCAGAGAGACTGTTTACTTTAGTCGCATTCATTGTGAAACTTGCTAATTAGCGTATTATTAGGAAAGGTGATTTGCAAAGATTTATAAAAAAACCCTTATACTCACTTCTTCTGTAGATGAGACTGGATCCCGAATGATTCGAGCGAACATAGATGCATTTAGGTTGATTGGGAGTGGTGCATTCACTTCAAAGCGAAAGTAACTTTAATCCTCTGCGTCTTCAGCAGCTCAGATGTCGGGAGTAAATGACGATTGCTATATTGATTATTACATCCAACAATAAAGCACCTCAATCGCTTTATCGGAGACATCTTGTCTTCCACTGGACCAGTCAACACAATGGCGGACTGATGACAGCTCACTCAGGGTGGGTCTAAGGTAAGACACCAGTCCAGTCTGTGCTGAAACACTACTGTCAATCAACTATCGTGGGAGGGGCCTTTACAGAACTACGTCATTCTGACAGGAATCTCAGAACAGCCTGGTTTGAGAGAGGGGATTTTAAAATAGGGATTTAAAAAAAACACTGGATGGATTTTTATAATTATAGGATGGATGTGTACACACTTCTAACATTTATGTTCATTTATGAATTGTGCATCCAATGACCCGTTTAAGCTGCACCTGGCCACGAGAACTAAAGATGTGTAAGCATTCACATGTAGTTAACTCTCAGTATGAAGATCAGAGACTTGCAGAACCCCCTCACTGGAAACTATATTGAATTTAATCAGTAAACGGATGCCATCATGTTCACCTTGAATGCCCAATACAATATAGGTCACCTTAGTTTTAAATATGATGTTATGTCAGGATGTAGAATCATCTTAAAGATCGCAACTAAACCCAAAGAATTCCCAACGTTTTATTATAATAATGTTCTCATTAGAATGTTATATACACGACATTCCCAATCATAGTTATTAATGTTGTGCACTGCTGTTTGGGCTGCGTGTGCTGAGCTAAAGATGATCATCGGTAAACTGAAGCGCTCTTTTAACTTTACCAAACGCATTCTATATGAGATACATCAGATATACATCAAATAAACACAATATTACAATGTACAATTGCACAAAAGGCTGCAAACGAACAGCGCGCATCTGAAGTGTCTCTGAAGGAAATAATGCATTATTTATCGGCTTTAAGATATCGGCCAAATTTTCTTATCAGGCCGATACCGATAACAGAAAAAATGAGCATTTATCGGCCGATACCGATATGGTGGCCGATATATCGTGCATCCCTATCTTAAACAGATTCTTAAATGTGAAATCCCACAATATCTTGTGTACAACTAAACAAACACTCTTACAGAAGCTGGATAAGCACCGCCCGTCCTTTTTTCTTGTTCGTGATGTGTCAACCAGGTCTGATGGCATACACGTCATAACATGGCGGTGCTGCCGCTTAGCAAATTCATTACATTCAACCCCTGGGACACTGGAGTTTAACAAGATCCGGTTGTCATATGCCTATGTGCTTAATGCTGGTGAGTTACTATCATAAGATATGTATGCTTAAGTTGTTTGGCTTGACATAGTAATTTCCTACTATGAGACACTGTGTTTAGGGCTATTGGCTCTTCGTACGCTGAGCACCCTTCACAGTAACAGGCCATGATTTGATACATTCACTATAGCTATTTGCTATCTGCCGTGATGTTGAGAAATCATTATCAAAAGGGAACGTCTTTGTTTACTGATGTATCTTCGGTTCCCTGAAATGAGAGAATGAGACATTGTGATCATGCTGATATTTCTGCTCAGGGTTTTTCGTAACTTGGTTATTCATTAAAAAAATGTTAAGAAAATGACGTTCAGCACTACCTTATATTGGAGGGCGTGGCCGTCCCAAATTTGCATGCTTGACCGTCATTGGCTATTGGAAAGCAACAGCGTGATTCAATTAAGCTTCAATATTTCTTGGAGAAAGGTGTTTACCCACAGCACACTTATGTAAGTGAGGTTACATGAGTAACCGGAGACGTTATAGTCTTATAGAACATTTAATATTGTTTAATAAATTTTTTGCACATTTGTAAAATGACCAGCTTCTCAGATAGCTCCAACCTATGTTTACTTTTGATACTTTTTTGTGATGATATTTCAGAATCAGATTCAAAATCATTTAATTAAACCACTTTAATAATACACCACAGCTCTTTGTTTCTCTACTTTCTACATTTTAGACCTGCAAATGGTCATATAATTGGGTTTTTCTTATGTTCTTTTATCAGTTTCCTTATGAAAATGGATGCTGAGCTGCTTCACTCCCCTGTGGTTGGTCTGGCGGAGGAGGAGGAGGTGGACTTGACTGACTGGAACCTTCCACTGGCCTTTATGAAGAAACGCCACACAGAGAAGATTGAGGGATCCAAAGCTTTGGCTCAGAGCTGGAGAATGAAAGACAGGGTGAGAGTCTTTTAATGTTATCTTTAGTAGTGGTGACTGATATGATGTGCTTGAGGTTGGACATTTATTTTGATGGCATTGAGAATGGCAGCACCTGCGCACACAGCGCTTACATTCTCTCTCCTCATTGTTTGCTGTCGCAGTTTAACAGTTTTGTCTGATACGGATAGAAGTCTCTAATAATCAGATAGAACTGTTAAACAAAGGAGGTAAACAAAAAAGTATTATAACAATTACGTTTATATTATTGGGCAAACATTATAATACTTTCTCATTTACCATCATCAATCAGCAAATACACATTTATATAATTTAAACAAATCTATGATTGTCTAATAAACATTTAATATCAAACCTTGCAGACTTAGTCGAATCTAGCTATGAGAGCGTGTGAAGTGTGCATTTGTATCCTGCATGATCATGTGTACTCTGCGTGACGGTTGGTCCATGCGAATTGAATGCAGACAGGAGAATTCAGCTTCACACACACACACACACACACACACCCACACACACACACACACACACATACATATATATATATATATATATATATATATATATACATACACATACAGTGCTGCTTGAAAGTTTGTGAACCCTTTAGAATTGTCTATATTTCTGCGTAAATATAACCCAAAAATCATCAGATTTTCATGCAAGTCCTGAAAGTTGATAAAGAGAACCCAATCAAACAAATGAGATGAAAATATATCCTTTGTCATTTATTTATTCAGGAAAATGATCCAATATTACATATCTGTGAGCAGCAAAAGTATGTGAATCTCTAGGATTAGTTGTTAAAATGAAGGTGAAATAAGAGTCCATCTGTTCAGAGGTGTTTTTAATAAGTGAGATGACTATCAGGTGTCAGTGTGTGCCCTGTTTTATTTAGTGTACAGGGCTCTACGCTTATTTTTCTTTTTATGAGCACTTATGCTCCTAACTTAAAAAATGTAGGAGTACAGTCAAAAATTTAGGAGCACCTTCTAATCAATAATCCAAAATTTGATAAAAAATTTGCCTTCCCTTTACGAGGTGATATTTGACTCCTTAAAGTGATTTACAGTGGAATTTTGTTTTTACCTTTGTAATGGCATTTTTCTAACTTTATTAAAAGTATGTCATCTTTTGTCAAATTTAAAAATATATATATTTTATACGCTTTTTAAAAATTCTAATTAAAACCGTAGAATAAGAACAAGTAGAATAAGAAGAATAAGTTACTAATCAAATTAAATCAGTATTAAAATTAATTTGTACAGAGGTGGCACAGAAGAACGCAAAAGTGGCTTGTAGGTGTATTTTCAGACATTTAATGAGGATCAGAGATGGCATGAGTGCAATTAAATCCATAAATTCATGTTAAGATTAATGTTTAAAAAAAAATTTAATATAGAAATATTAAATGATTTGAAGAACTGAAAAGATACTTTAAAAAATTAAACAAACTGCCAGCAGGTGGCGACAATCACTGATTTTATCACTGAATCATTCATTCAATTGATTCATTTGAACGGCTGATTCATTCAGGAATGAAGCAAGTGACAGTATTTATGAATGGGTAATCATGAATCACTGACTCACTAGATTCGTTTAAAAATGCAGTTCATTCATAAGTGAGACACCGTTGTGTTTGAATGGAGATGCGCAGCGGTTGAGCTGTGACTTTGTTTCAAACTATTTTCGACGACGAAATAGAGCAAAATCAGACAATAGGTGTTATAGTCAGACAATGTAGGTCACTTAATATTAACTTTTTGTCTATTGAATTGTTGTATCAAATCAGTATCACATTTACAAACTCCTTTAAAAATCATTAAAAGCTGTCACTCATCTTAGCTTATCGCGCTCACATTTATAATCACAAAGCTCTCTACACTGCACAATGAATCTTTTATTTACACCATCTACACTTTGCTTATGAAAGGATTCATGAGATATGTCTGTGATACATTACTCAATGCTGCAAAAACACATAGAAACCTTTGAAGCTTCCCTCAGCCATCACAATCACAAATATGTTGAAGATCTGGTCAGTCGCACTGGTGCTCCTAAATATTTTTTCATGGTCGCACGCAGTAGTTTTCAGTTGCAAATGCGACTGAAATGGTCGCACTGTAGAGCCCTGGTGTATCATGGCACAAACAAATGAGATCTCTGAGGACCTCAGAAAAAGAATTGATGTTGTTCATCAGGCTAGAAAAGTTTTCAAAGCCATCTCTAAAGAGTTTGTACTCTACCTATCCACAGTCAGACAGATTGTGTACAAATTGAGGAAATTCAAGACTACTGTTACCCTCCCCAGGAGTGGTCCACCAACAAAGAACACTCTAAAAGCAAGATGTGTAACAGTCCACTAGGTTTCAAAGGACTGTAGGCTAACTTCTAAGCAATCAAAGGCCTTTCTCACATTGGCTAGTGTTTATGAGTCCATCATCAGGAGAACACTGAACAACCACGGTGTCCATGGCAGAGTCGCAAGAAGAAAGCCACTGCTCTCCCAAAAGAACATTGCTGCCCATCTGCATTTTGCTAAAGATCATGTGGACAAGCCAGAGGAATACTGGAGAAATGTTTTGTGGATGGATGAGACCAAAATAGAACATTTTGGTTTAAATGAGCAGCATTATGTTTGGAGAAAGAAAACACTGCATTCCAGCATAAGAACCTTATCCTATCTTTGAAACGTGGTGGCAGTATCATGGTTTGGGCCTGTTTTGCTGCATCTGGTCCAGGATGGCTTGCCATCATTGATGGAACAATGAATTCTGAATTATACGAGCAAATTCTGTAGGAAAATGGCAGGGCATCTGTCCGAGAACTGAATCTCAAGAGAAAGTGGGTCATGCAGCAAGATAACGACTCCAAGCACACGAGTCATTCTACCAAAGAGTGGCTAAAGAAGAACAAAGTTAATGTTTTGGAATGGCCAAGTCAAATTCTGGACCTTAATCCAATTGAAATTTTGTGGAAGGACCTGAAGCAAGCAGTTCATAGGAGGAAACCCACCAACATCACAGAGTTGAATTGGTTCTGTACTGAGGAATGGGCTACAATTTCTACAAGCCGTTATGCAGGACTGATCAGCAGTTACAAGAAACGTTACTTGCAGTTATTGCTGCAAAAGGGGGTCACACCAGATACTGAAAGCAAAGATTCACATACTTTTGCCACTTACAAATATTTAAAACCGGATCATTTTTCTCCATAAATAAATGACAAAGTATATATTTTTGTTACATATGACCACGATATGAGAAATTTTATTTCATGATATCTAAATTATATATATATATACACACACACACACACACACACACCTGTACATAGTTGTTTTTATATAAAAAATAAAGAAGCAAATTACAAACTATATGACAAATACAATGGATACAAATGAAATATTAAATACACTCATTTTTCTAATACAGTAGGTTTAACATGAACTCTTTCATTTGTCTCATGACTTGTTCCATGTCTTCTATTGGTAAACTGTCTTGTTCTTGTGCATACTCAGCACTGTGCATGTCTGAGTGGCGCTGAGGTGGGTTTTGTTGTCGCTTACCCACACGAGTTGCTCTTGGATGAGTCGGGCAAATACCTTTGGATGTCTGGTTACGTTTCCAGTTGTTCTTATCTTTTGGGTTTCTCGAGAAGCGTGGCTGGTCCCATGGATTTTTCCAGCGGTAGGGCTGTCATGGACATGGGGGTCACGTTCTCTGTGCTCTTGATGGAGGACTCTGGTGTCGTGATGCCACTGGGTGTCGTCCAGTGCAAGGCTTCAGTCCTTGGTGACGGAGTTCAAGAGTGTGGATGTTTTGTTAGCTTTCTTTGAGGCCATCTTCTGCTTGTTGTAGGCCTTCTGATGCCAAGATGGTGGCTGACTCCAAGGGTGCAGATTTCATAGGAAGAGGCTTTTGAAGTTCACATCCTCTTCAAGGTCAGGTTTGTTGTGTGCACCAAAGTAGGCTTGTCGGAGTCGGTTGTAGTAGGCTTGTGGAGTCTCTTGTCAACCTTGTTTGATCTCCAAGGCAGTTAACAGTCCATGTTCAGACTCGGGCTCTGTAAACTCTTTAATCAGGACCTCACAAAGTAGCTGGTAGTTTGACTTTGTTTGACTGTGCTGTCGAGTTAGGAAGTTTGTACCTCAGGACTAGAAGTGGCTCTCAGGAGGTATAACCTGTCTGTCAGTCACATGAGGTCTCATTTCCAGATGAAACTCGATATCTTGCAGGTAGGCCTGGATGTCGTGGCCCTCTGTGGAGTTCAGGTTGAACTTGCTGATGTTTTTAGACCGCTTGTTGAGGTCTTTGGTCATCCCATGTGCAGCTCCAAGGTCTGCTTGGATGGGAGGTTTTCTTTCGTTGGCAGGAAAGGGTTGTGTGGCGAAGGCAAGTGAGGTTTTGGGTTGTGGCCCTTCGCTTCTTTCGTTGTATGCCAATTCTTGGACGTGGGACTCTGCTCTGCTCAGCAGTGGTGAGGCTGAGAGATGCTTCTCTTTTCTTGGCTCTTGTTTCAGCTCATAAGCATATTTGAGTTATTTTCTGACCATGTAGAGCTCATCGTTAGTATCGTCTAGTTGTTGGGTCAGATTGTCCATTTCAGTTCTGTACCTTTCAAGGTGGTCTTTCAAGGTACTGATTTCAGCGTTCTTGTCTCTGATGTCATTCTTGGCTTTCTCTAGTAGCTATTCGGCATACTGGAGTCTGTTTACCAGGTCTTTCTGGGCAGCCTTTGCATGTTGTTGGTCGAGCTGAGCTTCTTAACTTGTTCCTTTGTTTCCGGCTCCCTCTCGTTGGGTGCTTTGAGTTGATCTTGAACTTTCACTTCCAGCTTGTCTATGCGGCGTTGAGCACGTGTCAGCTCCTCTTGAAGGTGGGTGATGTGCTTGTCGCTCAGTTTCAGCTGGGTTGTGAAGGCGTAGCTTAGGGAGCTGGTGATCTTGACTAACTCGTGGTTGTTGTTCTGGCTTGAATCTTTTGTCAGGAATCTTCTCAGGATTAGGATTATTATTAAAAATAATAATAGTTCAAAAGTTTTGGGGTTGAGGCTGTCTGTCATGCCTCTCAGCCAAGTGTTCACATCTTCCCCATGGGAAATGGGGTCTGCAGTGTGCGGCATGTTGGCACGCTGGGGAGAAGAGAGACTGACACAGATCTGTGTAGAGTAGAAGCCTATGTGTGGTGGGACAACTAAGTGTTGTGTCCATGATTGTGAACCACTAGCAAAGTGTGGTGATGACTGTGTGGGTCTCAGGGTGTCTAGGTAGACTAGGGATGTGAAGACTTCGTCACTCTAATGAAGAAGAGGAAACTAGAGAAAGAGGTGAGAAACAAATTCAATGCTAAGCAACAGTTCAGTTTTCAAATGAGGAAAATTCTCTTTTTTCCAATTAAATGTTATCAAAAAGTTAAACAACATTATTAAATCTCTGTTTTAGACAAAAGAATACAATAATAATGTTGATATCTCTTTTCTTAGTCTGACAGGATTGACACCGTACACCTTACAGTTGGACCGCTCACCAGGGAGGCTGCGAAGTCGACAGTTGTTCAACACTTATCTCTATTAAATTGATCTCAGCGTTGGATGAGATGCTAAAATTTGGATTGTGTTTCCAAATGTAGGGAGGTTAGGAAGAACGAAGGAGGGGTTAATAACAATAAAATTCATAAGGATGATTCGTCTTCTTCAACAAGATTGTGTATTTCATTCACATAGAATTGATTGATGGTTCTTGCAGGTCCCTACACATGTGAAGAGTAAAGAGGAAAGAAAGCATGAGAGAACAGGAGAGAAGGGAAGGACTCAGTAAACTGAGTGGATCGGGTACACTAGCAGGCTCTGTTTCTGTTATACCAAACTACAAGTAGAGAATTGTTTTTAGTTGCTGCACAACTAATCAAACAAAAATAAAATTTATGTGAAAGACAGTTGTCTTTCTAATTTATTTGAACTTGTAGTGAGGGATAGCACTGTCTCCAATTAAGGGCTCAGGTGTGTCGTTCCCAAGCTAGGATATACAGAGGAAAGAAAATGGTAAGACAAAGTAAAATTAAAAAAGTAATAAATGGGCAAAATAAGCAAAAATGAAATTAAATAAAGAAGGAAATCAATAAATAAAACAATAGTGGCTAAGTGTATAAACAAAACAGGAAGAAAGAGTGGTAAAACACAATAAAATAATGAGTAAGTATGAGTCTGAATAGAATCTATTGAGATGGCTAATGAAATCAATTAGGTAGAATAAGTTAACTTAAACTTTCAAAGTTCAAGGCTTATTTGTATCTAAAATGATTAGGCGCAAAAAGGAATACTAAAAATAATGATCATATGAAATGATCCGAGGGGGAAATTTGAATGATTTAAATAAATTTTATGTTTTAATTAAATTTGAATTTGGCACAATTAATAATTGTGAGTCAGCATTTCCCTTTCTAGTAAAATGCAGATAAAGTGGTAAGAGTGAGAAAAGGGAGAAATAACAAAGAGAAAGAGACCAACAAGTGTATTAGTTGAGATGTTTAAAGGGTTAACTCACTTTAGCGTTGCCCATACAGACACTGTATTCAACCACTGGATGTTAATGCTAACTGCTAACCTTTGAGGCTAATGGCTTTAGCATATGCTTCAATGTAAACACAACCGTTTCGTTAGCTTAGCAACACCGTGGAGTTTGTTTACAATAGCGTCGATGTGCTGTGCATGCGCAGTTCGGAGTTGCTCCGGAAGTAGGTTAAGACTTCCGTGTCACGGTAGTAACTATGGCAACCAAAACAAACTCTAGTGGACTAGCACGTGAATTGTTTCTTTGCAAGTACAGTTAAGCATGTAACATGAATTGTCGGCACATTTCAACACTGTACAAATAACAAACACCACTTTAGATGGTTTTGAGGTGTGGCGCTTAAACTCTCAGATCGTTCGGAGTTAAATTTAACTTTATTCAAATAGCAGCTTCGTGCTGCAGTTAAGATTAACAGTGATGGCGATCTCGGCGGATCTGAAATCTCTGTGCCAGTTTCTCTGGACATGTAAACACAACAGGTTTTCTTCGCTGTTGGTACAAAGTTAAAATTTACTTGATCAAGCTTTTAAAACACTCCCATTCAAATCACTTTCGGACACGCAGTGTTAAGCGAGATTAAATTCACTTTGTGAACAGACACAAACAGGCAAGCATTATTCTCTAATGTTTTAACCCAGGAAGTCGAATAGCATAGTTGATTGGGCAATGGAACATGCACTGGCAATCAAGCTATGAGTAAGGCTTTGATAAATAGATTGAGGAACACGCTCAAAACTTCTTTATCCACCGATTTATTTCCCTTTGGTTACTGCAGTTTAGCTCCGTTCAGCTAACGGTGACTGAGATTCCCTGCCGGGAGTATAGCTATTGAAAGGCACTGGAACACGCAATGAAATCAATTCAGCTATAAACAAGGCATTACAAAAATGAGGAACACATGTTAACTTTAAGTTCACTTACTGCAGTTTAACAATGGAGAGGCGGACTCGAGTTACAGCCTTCTCTGCATTCATTCAGTTCATTCATTCAAGCGGTCACGCGCTGCTTACGTCACACACTAGTCTCGACTCAGAAGCTTCTCCATTTCATCCACAGTTTCCCGCACCACCCCTCTGTGGGGTGTCCTGAAGATGCCAGTGCATTGTTTGCCTCTCAGGAGATCAAAGTATTCTAGTTTCTTTTATCCTTACAACAGCAATCGAAAAGATGAAATAACTTGGTTTATGCTCACAATTTAGATTAAACTGCCCACATTATCCACCAATATATGTAAGGGAAACAGGTCAATTTAGCTCAAAGGGAATCATTTAAGATTTTATAGGGAATTTGGACAGAATCACGGTTTTACGGCTGATCACTGAGTCGGTCAGCGATTCATTGAACGAGCTGTATAACATGAATTCTGCAATGGATATTAATATCGAAAGTATAGTGAAAACACTATTTATTAGCACAGTAACAAGATCGCCAGTTTAAGACATTAATTAACTTATAAGCACAAAACACAAGATACTTATCTTTTCAATATGAATATGAAGACAATATAAACTAATCTTAACACATAAACACATGCACTCACAGTTGCAGGAAGGGAGAAAGTGAGGAAAGAATGAGTTTAAGAGAATGAAAATGTGAAATCCCAAGTGTACAGCAAGATGTGCAATAGCCTAGACCTGAACAACCATCAATCACTTAATTAACCCTCGAATTGAGTTCCTCAATGAGTTTAATTTATATTAAATGCACCAGTTCAGCTAGAATCTGGAGGTACTTGTGTTGCCTGTGTAGGGGGGTTCCCTTTGTTGTAGTCGTTGCAGAAAAGGGGTTTCCCCGAGGTTGCTGATTGGCTGAAAGTTCAGTAGTCGTTGAAGTGATGTCTTGGGAAGCCAATAATTGGGCATTGGCTGAAGATGCAGAGTTGTGGGCTGGTTGAAGTTTTGAAGCAGTCGTTCACAAACTTGGAGACACGGAGTTGCAGCAAAACTTAACTCCGAACACAAAACTCTCAACGGAAATAAAATAAATTAAAGTAGAAGAATAGAAGTAACGAGACTAGATGTTTTTTGTGGCTAAGTAGCAGCGGGCGTGCAGGCCGAAGCACGCTGGAACGGCGCTCTAAGAATGCAAAAGTAATGGCAAAAAGCCATGACTAAAAAGCAGTGGCTGAAAAGCAAAAGCTAAAAAAACATGACTAAAAGCATAATTTGATGATGTTCTGAGTATTTAAACCGTGTTGTTGGCCACATCCCAAATGGTGTTTTGACCAATTAGACACTGTCTTAGCTCGGGGTGTTATACTTCTCCCAATTCATAAATCAAATGTTATCTTATCAGTCACATGGTCCGAATTTTCCCGCTCTTGCAGAGTATAATTTTGGACATGATTTCTATAACAAGAATATGATACATTTGACAAAGAATTGATTGATAGAAACGTTTAAAGCATGAGTTTTCAAACTTATACATACCCAAAATGAATATAATCATATAAACTATTCAATAGTTATTCAAAATACACAAACAATAAGTGATTAGAACATGATAGTCAAATGTGTGGGTTACATACATAATATGAAGTTATGCATAGAAATGATTAGTTGCTCATAAGTTCTTTTAACGTCATTTAGGTGCATATACAGTATATATGGAAAGGCAGTTTCTGTGCCATTCTGTGGACGTAAGGATATGTTCTGTGAAGACCAGAGAGGTTAAAAGGTCTCCTAAGGAATCTCAGTCTGGTATTTGTCTTCTAGGTGAGGGAAGTCAATCCAAAGAGCTCGTGATTGTGATTACTATCATGGATTTACATGAGATGGTCATGCTGTGCATCTCTTTGACCATCAATCTTGCTTACTTGCCCCAAAATTGACAATCTCCTTCCTGAGTTGTTCTTTTAACAACTAAAAGTAAATTTTGCAAGCTGTTCTGTGAAAGAGTTGGTTGTTTAGGCTTGCTTCAGTCTTGTGGCGCCAGGATCTGATTTATGAACCTCCTGTTGCCTTGGGCCTGTCTGTGGAATTCGGCTCTTTGGGTTGTTCAACACCAATCTGATCAAATCTTAAAATGTCTGATTCGCTCTGATACCCTACAAGGGTTATTGAGCTGTTGTTTGTATTGTCATACAGGCCTGGATCTATGGCATTGCTAGTTCAAATGAAAGCAGTTCAACCCTCAGTTGAAGCTGTAATAATAGCATACTGGCGAAACAGATTTGGCAAACGATCCAGTGCATATTTGTGTTTGCGCTCTGGAGAACATCAAAGGTTTTTATTTTCTACGTGTTTCTATTGCGTTGAGCAGTGTAGCCAATCACAGACATGTCTGTTGATTTTTTGAACACTATGGCCAATCAGAGGTGTTTAAGTTAGAATCCACTCACCGCAAGAAGAGACACTTAGCTCACAAGATGACACATCATGAGATTTCAAAATGAGAAAGAGACGAGATTTTTACAAGGTTATTTAAAAAAAAAATCCTCTATTGGTCTTATGAAGTATTCTAATTTGTTGAGATAGTGAATTGGTGGGTTTTTGTTAAATGTGAGCCAAAATCATCACAATTAAAAGAACCAAAGACTTAAACTACTTCAGTCTGTGTGCATTGAATTTATGTAATACACGAGTTTGTTATGTAATACACGAGAAATAAATGAACTTTTCCACGACATTCTAATTTATTGAGATGCACCTGTTTTCCATGACTGGAAAAATAGTCTGCAGGTGCATTTTGAAATGTTTTAACTTATCAATTTGTGAATGTCATTTCCATTCTACTTGCTTAGTATGAATTATCATATGCAGTAAAAGACAATGATATCCAAGCACTGTGAATGTTTTTGCCACAAACTCAGCTGAACTGGCTTCTCTCCTGTATGATTTCATGCGAGTCTCTTCAGACCTTAGAACTATACATTAATTATGAGCTTCTAGAACTTTTGATTGAAGCTGTGTGTGACCTCCTAGCTGAACTTCTTTCCACAAATTGAACATAGAAATAAAAACAATATAAATTAAAAAAAAAAATAGCAGTTTTTTTCTTAGTCGTATTAAGTGCAAACAATAAGTGTAACCATAATCAAAGTACTCTCTCAATATTCAAAGTGCAAATAGAGACCAAATTTTTCTTCAAGCATGATACAGAGTTAAGAGATGGTTACAAATACACAGCCCAGCCTAAGATGGGTTTGATATTGCGAGATATTGTATGTAACCTAATTTGCGCACATCATGGAGCTGCTCTCAAAATGCAGAGAATTAAATGAGTTTTTGAATGCTCTCTCGTGTTTCACTTGCTTTTTCGAATTAGCCATCATGCGTTCTACAAAATGAGATGCTTGGGATCTGTTGCACAACGAATCCTCCTTCATGGTCTTGTCAGTCATCTCGCCTTACTCTTGTGTGAGTCAGTGAACTCTGATTCATGCTGCACTGTGCGCGACTCTGCAGCTCGTGCTGGATGAACAGAGCAGATGCTTTCAGTTTAGAATAGAAGAGACCGTTATCCAACTGAAGTAAATGTTTTTTATTTCTATAAAAAAGCAAAATGACAGTGGAAGCGAATGTAGCGGTGGCATCTTCCATGCTAATTTCACCCTCAGACTCAGTCATGACGATATCCCGAGACAGCTTTTCACCTTGACGAGAAATATCATCACATTTTAATATCGCGAGATCAAGTCACAACCCTAGAAGGCGTACTCAGTAATGAATTGTGATTTTAAAAGTAGCAAAGTAGATTACTTTGATTAATTTGTAATTAAGTTTACTTAAGTATTACTTAAAAATATACTCACGTAAGTACAAGTACCCGAAAAACTACTTAATGACGGTCACGTGAGTATTGGTAATCCGTTACCTCCAGCACTGGATTTTATACAATGTAAAAAGTAATAGCATGTGTTTTTTAAGCACTATAACACTTGATAAGGTAGAAAATACACTGTGTAATTTCTAAACTGTAATAAAGTATGTCAATTATCACTGCATTATTAATTTACTTTATTGTTGTGAAAATAAAGATGGCTTGAAAAACACATCAAGCATATATTGTCGCAGTCGTGTGTTTATGGTTTTCATGTTTCATCAGTCAAAATGTTTAGCTTTTTTTCATCTACAGCGATAGCTCCATGCCTTTGTTTGATAAGGTTGATAAGGAATTTTCTGGTATGTCATAAGCTGGGTTTTGACACAAATTTCACAATTCGATTCAATTCGATTATCCTTCACAAGCTTTCGATTTGATTCAATTCGTGTATTTGTATACAAACACTTAAAATATACTTAATACAATTTTTGTAATATTAAAGTTATAATACTAACTTTAACTTTAGATTACATAATTATATTTCTACTCTAATTTAAATCATTTAAATGGTGGTTGTCAAAAAAACTTGACAGATTTATTCAAACATAAATTAAATATTGAAGAACAGTAAAAAATGATAATGAATGTGTTATATGGTGCATATTTAGCAAAATGCTCCTCTCTAGAGTTAATTTTTCTAGCTGACTAATGAGTTCTTGGTCACCGAATATGTTTTTCTGTGGTAAATGTGATGTGACACATTTTTTCAAGCTATTGTTGTCTTTTCTGCGTTTGAGCCACTGATTGAGCGATTATATGAGACAGGATACGGATTTCGGTAAGTTGTACTCTTTCTTTTGACATACCTTCAGATGTTCATTCATGTTTATTTCATGCTGTAACTGCTATTAAAGCGGAGGAGATGATCAGTTCACGCTGCCGTTCCTAATCGAGGTGCTACAGCGATCTGTCACTATTTAATATTTGATATTTGAATATTGTAATAAAATGGACATAATTTGAAATCTGAGACTTTGTTTCATATCATAAGTAACAAATAACAAAACTTAACCTCTCATAATTCCTCATTAATTATTTTCTGATGGCTAAAACATAACCTACAATAGACTATTCAGTTCATCATCTAATGCACATCAATGGATTAACTTAAAAAATTTATATAATGTAAATAATTTAATTGTCTTCATAGCTATATTGTAGAAGTTGTTAAAAAGACTGCAACTATTTTAATGAAACTATAACACTAATAGCCTTTTACAGGTACACTTAGTTCAATAGCCTATTGAAATATCTTGGCCTATGTGACACTAGAAATTTCAGTTAGTTTTAATTTACAGTACAATGCAAATGAAGGCATAAATCAATTTAATTGATCTTTTAATCAAACAAGAGTTAAACTCTTTATTTTTTTGGCAAACGAGGGGTTTACTATTAAAATTAAAACATGGAAGAAATAGTGTATTGTGTGATTATTCTTTTAAACAAAAGTTGTAATAATGGTTGTACTAGTATTATGTATATCATACTGCACCACAGTAATATATTTCTGATAATTTCTTTAAGCTAACCCAAACTTATATTTTGACGGGTTGACATTAGGAACTTTTAAGTTTCTGTAGCCTCTGGTAGGTGTTTCCCATACATTGATTTATTTGTGGCACTTTTAATATCAAAACTGACCACCACAAATAGATTTTCCAAAAGGCTTTGACTTCGTTGAATAAACCTGAGCACTGCACGTTTCAAAATTGAAACCCGGTGCGGGTGTTTTTATATCACTGTATTTCTGAAGGAACCCGACTGTCTTCAAAAAATTTTGGATGTCATTTTAATTTCATCTTGCATGTAATGTCTGATAAAGCAGCATTTGTGAGTGGAGCGCTGCTTTGTGTACAGCCATTACTGGGGAAACCTTGATCTCTACCACTCCAACAGCGCCTCCTGCTGACAGAGAATAAATTTGCATATATGCCACCACAAATAGAGTGTAAGTCTGTGGGAAACACTGCGATAGTTTTACTCAAATAAAACTGTCAAATGATCATGAAGTGACTCTCAGAGGGAGTCAGTGCAGTTCTGGAGATGTTGTTCATGTATTTATGTCCTCATGAGATGACAGAAGCTGAAATCACCATGAGCGTCGCACACTTTGTATGTGTTGAAAACAAAACTGCGCGTCTGTGCCATTTACATACACAGAGACACGCAGAACATGCAGGATTCATATTTAAATAGTATTTTTGCGGCTTAATATTTACAGATACTAGTCCATATCACGACTCTATTTAAGTGTACTGGCCTACTTTTGATTAATTCATCCAAACTTTGATAAATTCCGTGACATTCCGCGTCATACAGTAAATTCCATTTATATGACTGGATTCTGCGATTCCGTCCACATTTTCTGCATCGCGGAAATCATAGATAATATTGAGGTGTTTTGCAACTTCAGTGTACCTTTAATGGATTGTGAACTATATGTCGAATATTAATATCCGACATATAGTGAAAACACTATTTTTAGCACGGTAATAAGATCGGCAGATTAAGGCAGTAAATTGATAAACATAACACAAAACACTTCTCTTTAAATACAAACGAGACTTTATTGACTAATCTAACACATACAACTAGCACCTAACATAAACATATTCACACAAGTTGCAGAAAGGAGGAAAGTGAGGAAGAAAGTGTTTAAGAGTGTGAAATGATGTAATCCCAAGTTTTGTAAGACCTAACTGAGTGAAACATCAATCATTAATTCAACCCTTCTATCATTTCTTAGGCGGGATTATTAAATCAAAGCTATGCACCTGTTCAGCATGAGAGGCATTACTTGCGTTTGTTGCGTCTCTTTGAATGGGGATTCTCTGTGGTGTCCGTTGTTGATGGAGTTCCCACGTGGGTACACTAGTGGTCTGTTTGTCGCTGGCGTGACGTCTTGGGAGGCCAATCAGGTTGTGGTGTTGGTCTAGTGGAGCGGAGTCTCGTGGTCACTTAAAGTTTGAGGCGGGTAAAGGCTATAGTCGTATAGACTGCTTAGCAGTCTTAGAAGCTTAACTTAAATGGGACTCTCGACGGAAAGAAAAGGAAGAAACTAAAGAAGACAAAGAAGTTAGATGGGATGTTGTCCAGTCTTAATCCATTTTAAGGTGGGAGAGTCTGAGCCCGAATCTGAGTCTCGGTCTGGATCTGGTTCTCTCTCTGTATCTTCTCTTCTGAGTATTGGGTTTTTAACCCAGCTGATTGTTCTAACCCCAAGTGGAGCTCTGACCAATCAGGTATTGTCTTTGGTTCAGGGGATAACTGTTTTTCCTCCTATCACTGTAAATCAGCATGTTATCTCTTAGTCATGTGGGCTCCAATTTTCTTGCTCTTAACTAGGTACAATTTAAACATGAATTTTATAATGTGAATGTGATGCATTTTACACAGGTTTGATTAACATCATGATTGAAGAGAAAGAGATTCACTCACTCATACCAAACAAGATATACTTGCGATAAACCATTCAATAGTTAGTAATAATTTCATGCGTAATGCATGATCGAAGCATAATGTTCACATATATGGGTTTCAGACATGAAATTGAGTTATGCAATGAAATGACATTTGATTATAAGCCCTTTATCATCGTTTTGAGGATGATCTGATGCATTTTAATATTTAGTGAGAGTTTCTGGGTTTTAGAGAGGATTTGGTCCTTTAAGGTCTGTGTTATCTCTTTGTCTTGAGTGGGGAAGAATCACCAGGTGTTTACATGAATTTCTTTTAGTCACATTGTGCTTTTGACCATTTGTTCTTGGTTTAAAACAACATACATTTGAATGGTTATTCCTTGAGTTAAAAAGGTTTCTTTGTTTGAAGTTAATTAAACTGTGGGGGAAGTTTGCCATTCTCAGTCCAGATGGTGTCACATGACATGGATTGGGGTCGTAAATTGTTGCTTCGGAAATTTGGCTCTCCTGATCAAAGCAATTCTAATCAAATGATTCCGATCAAGTCATCTGTTGATTCAACTATTGTAGTCTGCCTTGCTCAGTTCCTACAAGGAGCATATTCTTGGTTAAAACAGCCATATTTAATACAAATTCAGTTGAATTTCTACCCTGCACATTCCTCGCTTACATGCACATATAATTTCTAGAATCTGCACACTACTGCATTTGAGCAGTCCAGTAAGTTTTGATAATATTACTAGGGTAAATATATTTGATCTATGGTACAACTATGTAACAAATCCCAATATTAGCGAGATTACAGAAAAAATATATAAACACCTGGGGTCTCATTTATAAAACTCTCGGTAGATTTCATCCTAAAAGTGTACATATGCACAAAAGCTAGATTTTGCGTACACACAAAAGTTTTTAGATTTATAAAACAATGCATATGCCAGAAACTGCAAAAATCCCTTTATAAATACCAGTCAGGGCAAGATTGTGCACACGTGCATCTCCACCCTGTCGCCTCCCCGAAATCACCATGTATGGAGCAAACAATGCGTAGTTTTACTATGCATAACCTCATCTGCATATCATTTCCATGGATATTCGCATCCACATGACACCATGTTTAACACCATCAAAGGTACACAACATTAAGGAAATACGGACTATAAATGCCATTTGTGCCTTGCACAATTTTTATTGCTCAAAATCATCCAGTATCCTTATGT
The DNA here is from genome assembly GCF_001515645.1 of Sinocyclocheilus grahami. Taxonomy (NCBI): domain Eukaryota; kingdom Metazoa; phylum Chordata; class Actinopteri; order Cypriniformes; family Cyprinidae; genus Sinocyclocheilus; species Sinocyclocheilus grahami. The sequence goes on along the minus strand of NW_015505327.1, from coordinate 1,077,293 downwards.
TTTAGAATAAATATATCAAAATATCCATAAAAACAAAACTGTTTAAAATAGTTCTCAGATAAATATTTTAGAATAGAGTTGATCTCATTCTTTTCTGCTGGCCAAATAGTATTTCAATTGTATCCTTCAAATATAGTGGTATTTTTCATAATGTTGTGGAAATGCCTTCACACGACATCAACACCTCTGCGCAGCTGTGGGTTGTACAGTAAGCTATTATCATTGGACCTATTCAAACTGGACAATGGACTGTTTGACCACCGAATCCAGAAGTGTCTGCCATAATATTGAAGTAAGTGCGCATCATTGTTCATTGATCATTGTTCTCGCTAAAAATATTTTCTCATAACATGAGATCTGCAAGTTAAAAAATGAATTGTTGTGCACCTATAGCACTTCTCGCTGTCATTAAAGCATAGCATGCCACAGGAAAAGTGATCAAGCTCATCCACTATAAATGTCTAAATTTATAAAATTTTTGTTTAACTTCTGCATAATGACTTTATGTAATTTCAGTGCTTATCTCCATTAATGAGAGTGGAATATTTCATATAAATGTCTATATCAAAATGAAAACAGTTTAAAATCGTTTTTTAATTAGTTCATTACTTTTCTCACTCCAGGAAAAAGAGTGTATTTGCATAGTCTAGAATGTCCGTACTGTGCGTACATATTTACACCAAGTTTTTTTTTATAAATCTTGATATGTGCGTGGAAAATTGTGTACGCAATTTCTATGCCCATTTTGTGCGTACGCAACATTTATAAATGAGATCCTTGCTATGCTAGTGGTTCGTCCATTGGAAATGGTCCTCAGGAGAACAAACTCTCCCAGCTATAGTTCCTACCCCCACATATACTGAACCTTGTGTACCAAATAAAATCCCCAGACACCAAGAAGAAACAGGAAGTTACAAGAAAGTCCAGCACATCATTATGGGAAATGGAGTTAATATAACATCACAGTTTTATCAGTCAAGAGATGTAGACTTGACAACCTTAATTATTTCCACTTTACATATATTACTGACCTCTATTAAATATTAATACGTAGAGGTGCTACATAGTCCCCACCCCAATCTATGACATAGGAGGAGTAGGCCCATAGTACCTTTTCAAATTAACAACATTAATATTGTCAGTTTTTTCAGGAGAACCCCATCTTATGCAGTAATTTACTGGCTCTAATTTCTTCCACTCTCCCAGGCTCCTTCCATTTGGCTTGGCTGAAAACCTGTTAGGTGCACTAGAGATAGGATGGGAATGGAAACAAACAGATCTCCCAGTTTAAATTGCACATTTTTATGCCGGGCATTATAATATCTGGCCTGTCTGGCACATTGCACTCCCACTCTGCATCTTCTACTAATCTTCTTTGTCAGTCTAGCAGGGTATGAGCAGCTTGATTTGGAGTCTATGGTTTATATAAAAGCCTTTCAAGGAGACCTTTCAGTGATCATACCAGCATCAGCTGAGCAGGAGTCACACCAATCGACTCATAATGAGCTGAATTGATGGCAAACCTTAGTTCTGGCAGCCATTGATCCCAGTTGGAATGCTTATCTCCAACAAAGGACACAATAAAAGTCTTCAGGGTCTCATTCACTCTCTCAGTTAAATTTGTGTGGGGATGGTAGCTGGTCGTCAGCTTCTGCCCCACCCCCCTAATCTTTACAGAGTTCAACCAAAAGATTTGAAGTGAATTGAGGCCCCCGGTCTGAGACAAGATATCGCGAAACCCCCCACCGGGTAAAGAGCTCTTCCTTCAGTACCTTCACTATCCTGGGTGATGTACTATCCCTTAATGGAAAAAGTTTGACCCATTTGGTATAGTAATCAACAATCACTAACAGGAAAGTATTTATTTTCTTTCTTAAGGGAAAAGGACCCTTGAGATCAATCCCCAGATTATGACCCGCTTCTGTAACTTCCACTGACTGCATAAGCCCGGAGGGTTTGGAATGTTCTCACTTATACCTCTGACAGATGTTACATGTCTTGACATGTTCCCAAACATCCTTACGGACAGTAGGCCACTATGCCACCTCCAAGACCCTTACCAGAGTTTTTAGTCTGCCTAGCTGTCCACCCAAGTGGTTGTCATGGAAGTACTGTAAAAACTATGTATCTAAAACTTGACTTGAATTTATACCCATCTTGCTTTAGAGGTACTCATCTATATAAGATGCCTTGATGTTCCTCCATCATTATCCTCCCTGGTTTTTGTGGCAAATCATGGTTACTCTTTTTCATTGATGGAATGTTTAGGTCACTTTTGTGCTTTAGCTATCTCAGATAGATTGTGAGGTAAATCCTTGGTGAGTTTGGATCTTGTCATTACCATGCATGGTGCCATACCTTCTGAGCAGGTTTGATACACTCTTGAGAGGGCATCTGGGGCATAGTTGAGGCAACCCTTCCTATACAGGACTTTCCTATAAAGTTGAAAGCTTTTAGTTGCAGAATCCATTTTGTCAACCTTGAGGACATCTTCGGGCAATTAAAGGCCCAGGTCAAGACTGCATGGTCAGTAAAATCTTCAACTTCTCCTCTTTCTAAGTAGTGCCTCCACTTTTCAATAGCCCAGACCATTGCCAGGCATTCCTTCTCAGTTGTCGAATAATTCGTTTCAGCACCCCTCAACACTCCTGAAGCATAGGCAATAATCTTCTTACCATCTTCAATAGTCTGGGTGAGGATGGCTCCCAACCCTATCTCACTTGCATTGGTATGGACCTGGAATGGCAGTGACAAATTGGGCTGGGCTAGAACAGCAGGCCTTGCAACGGCTTGATTCAGTTCCTCAAAACAGTTTTGGCACTCCTGTGTCCAATTCCAACTTGCTTACTACTTTGAATTATTCAAAGGGGCAGCAATGTCCGCAAAGTGAGCTATAATAATGATGAGAAGCTCAGTCTTTGCCAGGTTGAGCTGTAGGTGATGTTCCTTCATCCATGCTGAGATGTTTGCTAGGCAGCCTGAGATCCATGCAGCTACTATTGGATTGTCTGGTTGAAATGAATGATAGAGCTGTGTGTCATCAGCATAGCAATGGTAGGAAAAACCATGTGCTTCTATAATGGGTCCCAGTGATGTAGTGTGTATGGTGAAAAGGAGGGGTCCAAGAACTGATCCCTGAGGAAACCCTGTGACCAGTTGATGTGGTTTGGATACCTCTCCTCCCCAGGCCGCCCTGAAAGACCTACCTGTGAGATAAGATTCAAACCAGTGGAGTGCAGATCCGGTGATGGTAGACAGGATAATCTGATGATTAACAGTGTCAAAAGTGGCTGATAGATCTAGCAGAATAAGAACTGATGATTTAGAATCAGCTTTCACAATCTGCAGGGCTATACTGACTGATAGTAAAGCAGTCTCAGCTGAATGGTCGCTGCTGAAACCTGATTGGTTAAAGTTCAGTTGGTCATTCTGTGAAATAAATAATGTAACTGTGTCTATAAAGGTGTGCACCAAATGGTCCATTCCATTAGAATAACAAAGGAACAGCGTTCCTCAGGAACATCTTGTAGATTGCAGGATCTCCAGCAGGAAGGTCCTAACAGTATCTGTTGTTTGTAGCCCTTTTGTCTTCAGGTATAAAATTCTATCCCTTACTTTGGGAGAATCTAGGATTCATACAAGGGTAAAATTGTTTGAAGGAAGACATGCTAACATCGCTATTGAAGAACTGCTACACTACCATCTTCATTAAATTCTTCTCCCCACAAACATTTTGGTCAAGCATACTTAATTTTTTGTATTAGAGAAATCTAGTACATTGGTGAGCCACCCAAAAGACTGCTCAGCAAAAATACAGTAAAGATGATGATGCATGGGGCAACTTTTTAGGTTAGAAGGGGTATTATGCACTGGCCTGTCTAGACAGATATTGTCTTGACAAGAAGTTAAAGTGGATTATAAAGTGTCAGTTGCTGTATTTACATCCAGAGATGAGAAATGGGTGGGTGAGGGAAGAGAGGATGACACTACAGAGGCAAGATGGAAAGGTTAAAGGGAGTGTAGGTTTTGCCTAAAAGTAACTGGTAGAAAAATTGGTGGCACACAGGTAGTAATATGTAGGTTAAATGTAATAAAGAAATGAGCAGAGATGTCTAGAGGTTTTACCAAATGTTGTCTGTGATACAATTGCATGTATAAATTAAGTCATGCTGGCTGCCTGATTTGTTAGTGCTTGAGGTGGTAAGCCATTTGAGATCGAATGAAGCTAGGAGTGGAAGTGGAAGTCTGCAGTGTAAGGCTTCTCCAGATGGATTTCGAAGTCACCAAAATCTACAAGTGGACTGCCATTCACAGAGAATGAGGACAGCAGCCCATACAGCTCCTATATAAAGGTGTCCAGTTGACCAGGAAGGCGATAAATCATTACAATATGAAGTTCTAACAGGAGCTGTTACCATAATAGCATGAAATTTAAAATAATCTTTATTGCATAGGGAAGAGTGGGTTTAAAATTTCCAATAATTAGAAATGAGAAGACTAGTACCCTTCCAACCTGACGGGGATTGTGAGAGAAAGGAAAGTTGTTAGAGAGAACAGCAGGATGAATCCAGGTCTCAGTCAAGCCCAAGATACTAAGAGTAGACTGAGAAGCAATGGCCAGAATGAAGTTTGTTGACTGCTGACTGACAATTCCAGAGACCCACAGAAAATGACAGAGGTGCAGCAGAATCATTGTAATCCTTGACCATCAAAACATGGGGTAGACATCACCTTTTCTGTTGCACGTCTGTCATTTTCTGTCATTTTCTGTGGGTCTCTGGAATTGTCAGTCAGGAGATATGACACACAATACATAATTTGGTTATGGCGGAAAGTAAAAGGGTCACCATGGCAACCACGAGGTGTTTTTCGATGGCTCCATTTCTGAAAATGTTTAGGGCCATAACCTGTACAATTGTACCAAAAGTTTCATGCTTTTATGGAAAAGTGAACATATCACCTCAAATTTTGCACATATCACTTGGACTATGGTCTTAAATTGAAATAGGTCCAGTGTGGTTATGAAGGCTGTCTTCTGCTTAGAGTACTTTGTCATCTATACCTGCTAATAACCTGACTTAAGGTCTAGAGAAGAGAACCATGTTGCACCATCTAAGGATTCCAAAATGTTGTGGATTATCAGCATGGGATATGCATCTGAAACATTCTTACTATTTATCGTCCGATAATCCACACAAAATCTGAATGTCCCATCAGACTTCTCTACCAGGACCACAGTTGAAGACCATGGAGATAGAGAGAGTTCGATGATGTTTTCCTTCACCATATTCTCTACTGTTTCCTCAATTATCTTTCTTTTTTAAAATAGTGTTACTCTGTATCCCCTGGATTTCACTGGAACTTTACTGGTCTGTGGAATGAATTTGATGTTTTATCGCCGAAGTTTTTCCCATTTTGCCTGATGTTACCTTTGGCCACTCCAGCATCAGCTGCTGTACCTCCGGAGAGAGCATATCCACTTTAATCTTCCTTTGCTCTTCTTTTCTCGTTCTTAAAAAGGGGGCATGCTTGGTCATCCGATATGGGATAGTAGAGGCTGAGATTGTTCCATGGTTGAGTTGCTCTCTATTGGCATCTGCCATTACAAAGTTCTGCTTAAGGGTCTTAATTACCTCATGCATCCCTGCAATCTCCTTCCAGCAGCTCTCTTGCATTAAGGTAAAACTCACTTCCAGTGTCCACCACAGCCTTGACCTGCCATTCTTTCAGAGTGATGGGAACCACCAGAAGCGGAGCTGCCTGATGTTGAGTTTGGTGGTAATGCCACTGTATCGGAAGTGATTGAATTGAATTGAATGCCTTTATTGTCATTGTATATTTCTGCATACAACAAAATTAAGAGCACTACTCCTGACTGGTGTTTGAAAACCACAGACAATAAATTAGACTATAAGACTTTACAGTACAATTTTACAAGTATATGCAGTACAAATACAACAAATGACTGAGTCATGCTATTCACATTGAGCAATCTGAGTAAAGTGACCATTTATAGTATTGCACGTTGGCCTTCACATTGATATGCACAGTAAGTTTATACAAAATTACAATTTAAATGGAATGAGTAACTATGGAGATTTAGTGACTAGAGATAGTATTGCACATTGACATATAGTGTATATTATTGCACCTTTACTGCAGATATAGTGTTTCACATTTAGTAACCAGATATTTCATCCTGACATACAGTACTATTTAGTGCATTTGTTTGAAGTTCTGATAAATAAAGTGTTCATACAGTGGTATTGCAGATTGACATACTGCATATTGTACGATATTGTATATTGCATGTTGGATAGCAGCAGTATAGACCGAAGAGATTTGAATGAAATAAGTGACTGTAGTTAAAAGAATAATGTGGTTGGTTTTAACATGAATGCATTTATGAGTTTAAAGTCCTGATAGCAACTGGGAAGAAACTGTTTGTTTCTGTAACTGTAAGCGAGTGTTTTTTGCTCTTAAGGGTCTGTACGGCCTGCCTGAGAGGCAGAAGATTAAACATATCATCGGCAATGTTCCCTCTAGTTTTTTTTTCTTGCTGAGCAAAACTTTTCTCTATTAGGTGGTCATTTCGGCCACCTGAGCAAAAACATTCTTTATACCAGACCTGTACAGCGCGCGCACAAAAAAAGTGTGTAACTTTTAACTTTAATGTGCTATTTGTATTTAATTTGACCCATGACTAAATTATGTACATTTTAGGTTACCTGAGAAAACTTTTTTCTTTTTTTTTACATTATAATACACTGCCATTCAAACGTTTGGGATCAATAGTGTTTATTAAAGAAGATTCTTATGCTCATCAAGGCTGTATCTATTTGATAAAAATACTGAATATTATTTCACAAAATAATATTGTGAAATATTATTGCAATTTAAAATAAAAGTTTTCTATTTTAATATACTTTAAAATGTAATTTATTCCTATGAAGCAAAGCAATTTTCAGCAACGTTACTCCAGTCTTCAGTGTCACATGATCCTTCACAAATCATTCTAATATGCTGATTTATAATCAATGTTGGAAACAGTTGTGCTGCTTAATATTTTTTGGGGACCTGTGATATTTTTTCAGGATTTCATAAATAAAAAGTTAAAAAGAACAATGTTTATTCAAAATAGAAATGTTGTGTTACAATATACACTACTATTTAAAAGTTTGTGGTCAGTAATATATATTTTTTAAAGAAGTTAATACTTTTATTCAGCAAGAATGTGTTAAATGGATAAAAAGTGATAGTAAAGACTTATATTTTTAGGAAAGATTTCTATTTTGAATAAATGCTGTTCTTTTTAACTTTTTATTAATCAAATAATCAAAGAAAAAAGTATTACAGGTTCCAAAAAATATTATGTTATATTATTATATTAAGCAGCACAACAATTTCAACACTGATAATAAATCCGCATATTAGAATTATTTCTGAAGGATCATATGACACTGAAGACTGGAGTAATGATGCTGAAAATTCAGCTTTGCTTCACGGGAATAAATTATATTTTAAAGTACTGTATATTAAAATAGGAAACCAATATTAGAAATTGCAAAAATGTTTCACAATATTCATTTTTTCTGTATTTTCGATCAAATAAATACATCCTTGATGAGCATAAGAGACTCCATTAAAAAACAAGGTAAATTATTTATTAGGTTTATAATATATGCTTAACATAATGTAATATCAAAATGAACTGAAGCATTTAAACTGATAGAATAGAATAGAAAACAAACTGAACATGGGATATGCATCTGAAACATTCTTACTATTTATCGTCCGATAATCCACACAAAATCTGAATGTCCCATCAGACTTCTCTACCAGGACCACAGTTGAAGACCATGGAGATAGAGAGAGTTCGATGATGTTTTCCTTCACCATATTCTCTACTGTTTCCTCAATTATCTTTCTTTTTTAAAATAGTGTTACTCTGTATCCCCTGGATTTCACTGGAACTTTACTGGTCTGTGGAATGAATTTGATGTTTTATCGCCGAAGTTTTTCCCATTTTGCCTGATGTTACCTTTGGCCACTCCAGCATCAGCTGCTGTACCTCCGGAGAGAGCATATCCACTTTAATCTTCCTTTGCTCTTCTTTTCTCGTTCTTAAAAAGGGGGCATGCTTGGTCATCCGATATGGGATAGTAGAGGCTGAGATTGTTCCATGGTTGAGTTGCTCTCTATTGGCATCTGCCATTACAAAGTTCTGCTTAAGGGTCTTAATTACCTCATGCATCCCTGCAATCTCCTTCCAGCAGCTCTCTTGCATTAAGGTAAAACTCACTTCCAGTGTCCACCACAGCCTTGACCTGCCATTCTTTCAGAGTGATGGGAACCACCAGAAGCGGAGCTGCCTGATGTTGAGTTTGGTGGTAATGCCACTGTATCGGAAGTGATTGAATTGAATTGAATGCCTTTATTGTCATTGTATATTTCTGCATACAACAAAATTAAGAGCACTACTCCTGACTGGTGTTTGAAAACCACAGACAATAAATTAGACTATAAGACTTTACAGTACAATTTTACAAGTATATGCAGTACAAATACAACAAATGACTGAGTCATGCTATTCACATTGAGCAATCTGAGTAAAGTGACCATTTATAGTATTGCACGTTGGCCTTCACATTGATATGCACAGTAAGTTTATACAAAATTACAATTTAAATGGAATGAGTAACTATGGAGATTTAGTGACTAGAGATAGTATTGCACATTGACATATAGTGTATATTATTGCACCTTTACTGCAGATATAGTGTTTCACATTTAGTAACCAGATATTTCATCCTGACATACAGTACTATTTAGTGCATTTGTTTGAAGTTCTGATAAATAAAGTGTTCATACAGTGGTATTGCAGATTGACATACTGCATATTGTACGATATTGTATATTGCATGTTGGATAGCAGCAGTATAGACCGAAGAGATTTGAATGAAATAAGTGACTGTAGTTAAAAGAATAATGTGGTTGGTTTTAACATGAATGCATTTATGAGTTTAAAGTCCTGATAGCAACTGGGAAGAAACTGTTTGTTTCTGTAACTGTAAGCGAGTGTTTTTTGCTCTTAAGGGTCTGTACGGCCTGCCTGAGAGGCAGAAGATTAAACATATCATCGGCAATGTTCCCTCTAGTTTTTTTTTCTTGCTGAGCAAAACTTTTCTCTATTAGGTGGTCATTTCGGCCACCTGAGCAAAAACATTCTTTATACCAGACCTGTACAGCGCGCGCACAAAAAAAGTGTGTAACTTTTAACTTTAATGTGCTATTTGTATTTAATTTGACCCATGACTAAATTATGTACATTTTAGGTTACCTGAGAAAACTTTTTTCTTTTTTTTTACATTATAATACACTGCCATTCAAACGTTTGGGATCAATAGTGTTTATTAAAGAAGATTCTTATGCTCATCAAGGCTGTATCTATTTGATAAAAATACTGAATATTATTTCACAAAATAATATTGTGAAATATTATTGCAATTTAAAATAAAAGTTTTCTATTTTAATATACTTTAAAATGTAATTTATTCCTATGAAGCAAAGCAATTTTCAGCAACGTTACTCCAGTCTTCAGTGTCACATGATCCTTCACAAATCATTCTAATATGCTGATTTATAATCAATGTTGGAAACAGTTGTGCTGCTTAATATTTTTTGGGGACCTGTGATATTTTTTCAGGATTTCATAAATAAAAAGTTAAAAAGAACAATGTTTATTCAAAATAGAAATGTTGTGTTACAATATACACTACTATTTAAAAGTTTGTGGTCAGTAATATATATTTTTTAAAGAAGTTAATACTTTTATTCAGCAAGAATGTGTTAAATGGATAAAAAGTGATAGTAAAGACTTATATTTTTAGGAAAGATTTCTATTTTGAATAAATGCTGTTCTTTTTAACTTTTTATTAATCAAATAATCAAAGAAAAAAGTATTACAGGTTCCAAAAAATATTATGTTATATTATTATATTAAGCAGCACAACAATTTCAACACTGATAATAAATCCGCATATTAGAATTATTTCTGAAGGATCATATGACACTGAAGACTGGAGTAATGATGCTGAAAATTCAGCTTTGCTTCACGGGAATAAATTATATTTTAAAGTACTGTATATTAAAATAGGAAACCAATATTAGAAATTGCAAAAATGTTTCACAATATTCATTTTTTCTGTATTTTCGATCAAATAAATACATCCTTGATGAGCATAAGAGACTCCATTAAAAAACAAGGTAAATTATTTATTAGGTTTATAATATATGCTTAACATAATGTAATATCAAAATGAACTGAAGCATTTAAACTGATAGAATAGAATAGAAAACAAACTGAAGCATTTAAACTGAGATCTGTAAGTTAAATATAAAAAAAAAAAAACGTGAACGTGAATTCTTCTATAGCCATCTAAACATCCCTATGAAGTACCGTTTGCACAATACACCTGTGTGTGACTGTCTCTGAGTTTTGTTACTGTTCTGCTCATCATTTGCTATTTCCAGCACTTATCACGTTAAACAAGCCACTCTTCTTTAATACATGATGACGTTTTATTTCATGTCATTGCGATGGCTCTCGATTTTAGCTATTTCGTCCGCAACCATTAAAATATTCGGTTTCTACAGCGACTCATTTGGTGCACATTATTCTCTTTCTATGAAACCTGTAAACTGCATTCACCGGTTCTAACTCTATGGTGATATCAACTCTATAGCGGTTTACCCGAGCATTGCAAATGGCTTTCCCAACTCATTTATGCGTGGGCGCGGCACATTATTTCTTCTGCGCGACCCCGGTGGAAGAAGCGCGCGGCCGTGCGCGCAGCTTAGAGGGAACATTGATCATCGGTATCACTGAAATACCTGCTGAGTAGTCAGTACAATTCACAGACTGTCAAGAATGATTTATGACCCTTGATTTATGGCTTTGACCTTTTGACCCTCCCCACGTAGTCCACCCACATCGCGACCACCCTGTGTTGTTTGACCCCGTGACCTGTTAGATATCCAGATGTGACCTTTGCCTTCTGGGGGAAGAAATATGTTTGTCCAATGAAATATGTTTGTCTGCAACCATTAAAATATTCGGTTTCTACAGCGACTCATTTGGCGCACATTATTCTCTTTCTATGAAACCTGTAAACCGCATTCACCGGTTCTAACTCTATAGCGATATCAACTCTATAGCGGTTTACCCGAGCATTGCAATTCATTCGCTTTCACAAATGGCTTTCCCAACTCATTTATGCGTGGGTGAGGCACATTATTTCTTCTGCGCAACTGCGCGCGCAGCTTAGAGGGAACATTGATCATCGGTATCACTGAAATACCTGCTGAGTAGTCAATACAATTCACAGACTGTCAAGAATGATTTATGACCCTTGATTTATGGCTTTGACCTTTTGACCTTTCCCCTCCCTCCCCACGTAGTCCACCCACGTCGCAACCACCCTGTGTTGTTTGACCCTGTGACCTGTTAGATATCCAGATGCGACCTTTGCCTTCCGGGGGAAGAAATATGTTTGTTCAATGCTGTCCGATGTCATAAATGAAGTACTGAGAAGTAATTTGTGTTTTTATGGTCCGTTCCCGCATCCAGTCCGGCATCTGACGCCCACATGTCCGGGGAGGAATCCGGCTGCATTCCATGGTACGCTTAGATAAATAGATCTCGGGCATTTTCTGTGGAAAATCAGAAAAGAGCTGTGAAATATGTAGACATGGATGTCTTATACTCACCTAAAACCCCTGAGAAGGAATGGTTTAAAATAAAAATCCCTTACATTTTTCCTAGTGCAACCAATGTCCGAATGAGTGGTTTACAAAAACCTCTAAAAACCCCTCTCTCTCTCTCTATGGGGGATGTGAGAAAAGAAGATATCGGTTTTAATGTCGAAATCAAAAATAAGTAACCAATTTTAAACAGATCATGAGAACAGATCACAATATGTGTGTGCACACATCTAATCTGACGGTTGTATAAAAAGGATTTAAATAACATGACCAATAATGAATTTAAAATAAAACAATAAATAAATGAGTAAAAATAAAATACCTTACATTTTTCCTAGTGCAAGGTTGACCATACCTAAAATGAGTGGTTTACAAAAACCTCTAAACCCCCCCCCCTCTCTCTCACTCGCTCTCACACTCAAACGTCCGAGTCTTATTCTCTTCTTTGAAATGAATATAAATAAATAATACGATCACACACAATATAAAACAAAGCAAAACATTTACACTAGTTTTATGGAATAAAACATTTTGTAATGAGGAGCCAGATCATGCCTTCACGGTATTTCAGTCACATCTCAAACAAAATGTTTCTTGACGGTCTCTTGTGGAGTTGGCCGTCATTTTCAGCATTGATTTGAATCTCATGTGGAGCAGGATTTATAAATATTGTAATTATTTATTTAATATTACATTTATTCACACGTTTTAAATATTATTTAGCCTTGTTTTATTTCAGTGTTTTTGCTACGGCACAGACACAGTTCATGTTTATCTATCTTTCCCAAAAGTTTATGGTAAAGAATTCAGACCGTCTTTTCACCTATCTGTCCTCATTGTTTGAAATGTTTAACCAGATGGAGACCGAAACATTATGATTTGTTTAAGAATTTTTTTTAAAACAGCAGTTCTAGCTGTTTGTACATGTTTCGGATTTAGTCACCATCATGACCAAACACAATCCTAAGTTAGTTTCACTGGGAACACTGTTGATGATTCCAACATCTGTGTAAAGACAAGACTTTTTGTTTTTAAGGTCGTAAATAACACGAAATACCTCTTGTTAGTTTTTCAGGGTCTTCATAGTTATTTAAAACGGTAACAGTTAACAAACAAATTGTAGACTTTGTATATTTAAATTCCATATTATAGTTTTTTTATTTAGGTTATTCGAATTATTCAAACTACGCAGCTACGTTTCAGCCTTACAAACGCGCTTTACTTATACAATCAAATATATTTAAACTAACGAAGTCAAAATGTTCATGCTCCTCTCTCGCTCTCTCTCTCTCTCTTGCTCCCCCTCCCCCGCCCCCTCGCTTTCTCTCTCACACACTCAAACATCCAAGTCTTATTCTCTTCTTTGAAATGAATATAAATAAATTATGCGATCACGCACAATATAAAACAAAGCAAAACATTCACACTAGTTTTAGGGAACACATTTTTTTTTTAATGAGGAGCCAGTTACGTTAAAATAAGTAAAGGGAAAAAATAAATTTTAACAAGTCAAACGGTAAAGGTTATTGTGGACCCCAGACATGTCCGGACATGTCAATGTCATGTTTTACGGAGTCTTTCCATAGACATTAGGGATGTGCATCTCATGACTCAAGCCGATACGCATCTCGATGCATAGCCAACGATATGATACATTAAATATACATATGAAGCAGCTACCGATGCATTGCGATCCGATTTCGATTCGATTCAACACAATGCGATTCGATGCAGTATGATGCAATGGAGAAAATATGATCACATTTAATGTCTCGAGGCCAGTTTCATAAAACAAGTTAACTAAATAAGCCAGGCTTATTTCAGCTAGTCTGACTCATTGTCAAATGATTTGGTTCCATAAAGCAAATTTAACATAGGCCGAGATCAAGCTTATTCACTGTGGCAACTTATGCTGGGAAACTAACCTGGTCTAAAGCAGGCTAGCTGTCAGACTAAGCTAAGCTCCTCTACTGACCAATAGGAACTTAATGATATTACCACTGTCTCACATACTATTATTTAACTTTTTTTTATTTTTTATTATTTAGTTTCTAGCCGTGCAGCCTTTCTGTCTGGTTTTATTACAGTAAAATAAAACCAGTACCTTTTATAGCTTGCAGAACAGATAGCAGAACATCAGAACATAACAATGTAAAATTGCTCTTTAAAGCATTAAAATAACTAAATTAAAAGTTAAAATCACTGAATTAAAAATGAAAATAAATAATAAAGAAAATGACTAAATTTTAACTGCTATAAGAAACACACATTATTTGAGCTTAGTAATTAGTAGCCTACTAGCTTACATTTGATTGACCTATTACAATAGTCCACTTACAGTTACTGCTATCATAAAAATAAAATTTATGTGTAGGTTTAAAATTCTACAAAAGACACATTTAATGTCCCAATTTTTTTTTTTAGCAAAATGTATATTTTACTCAGAATTATTGCGCTCCTATCCTATTGTCTGTCTGTTTTAGCGTGCATGCACGCAGCAGTGCTCGTTGCTCTCGCGTGCCTCGCCCACTCCTGTATCAGCATGCTTAATTTTAGACAATAATCCAAGAATTTTGTTACAAACAGTAAACAATTAGGCCTACTAGATACATTTTATGTCGGAGCGGGATCTGAACGGGATTTGGTTAACGGAGCGCTTGCTCGGGCGGTTAGAGCGACTGAGCGGAGCGCACGTCCATAGAGCGGAAAACGTAGCGGAGCGTCACACCACTCCGCTTCGCTCACATGCTCTGCTCCTGACAGCAAAATGGACATGTTTGCATGACTTTATAACATTTACAAATTAAAAATATAGCTGTGACATGTCAGTTATGCACTGAGGAAAACACAACGTCTCAAATGCATTACACAGCACTGATATATTCGCTGTTTGTCATGCTGGATCGATTTGATCCATGATCGACATTAAGGTCTGCTTAAGAATAAGTGTGCACAAATTAGTGAGATTGTGTGAATTTAATTTGTCGTTAATGGAACCGCTTTAGCCCCGATTTATTTGTTAGGTTATTTTCATGTCAGGTTTCTTTAATCCCTGTTTTTCCTCAGGTCTCCGTGGTGTTGTGATGCGCATATTCACCCAGCAGCAGTGGTGATGTACGGAAGTTCTAAGCAGCCATGCATTATCTCGTTATGTCGATATAACGAGAAAATAAGTCGTTATAACAAGAAAACAAGAAGGAAAAAAAATAATGCATGGCCGCTTAGAACTTCCGTAGTGATGAGAGAGCGCGCTTGAGAAACGGTTTAGAGAGGAGAAATCAATCTACATTTAAAATATTGGTCACAGATTATTGCTCACTTTTTAAATAATAAAAGTATTGCGCATCTATTGGTAATTATATATAAATCGTTTTTTACTGATGCAAATATGTTTGAAATGATGCATCGCGATATAAATGACAACTTGTAGCCGATGCACACTTTTTAAACCGATGCATCGCATCGTTAACTTTTTATGCCGATGTACCGAGCGAATCGGGGAATCTTCCCATCCCTAATAGACATAATTCAATTTGATTCAATTCACGTTATTTTTTTACAGCTTTTTCACAAAACAAATTGTTGCAAAGCAGTTTCACAGGAAAATTAAAGTTTCTACAATATATTTAGAACCTTTTATATTTATATTTACATTATATTAAGGATTTTTATACTGTATCATCCCCTAAACCTAACCATCACAGTAAACTTTCTAAATTTTTATATTTTCATAAACGTTTTTTATAATTTATATTTTAAAAAGCAGTTATGTTCATGGGGACAATTTTTGCGCAGTTCATTCATTTAAACTATTACCTTTAGATGTTGTTCTGGGTTCTTTTATGACCTCTTGGATGAGTCGTCGTTGTGCTCTTGGAGTATTTTTGGTTGGCCGGCAACTCCTGGGAAGGTTCATCATTGTTCCATGTTTTCTCAATTTGTGGATAATGGCTCTGACTGTGGTTCGCTGGAGTCCCAAAGCCTTAGAAATGGCTTTATAATCCTTTCCAGACTGATACAAACTGTTTTGATTATCATCTGTTCTTGAATTTCTTTAGATTGCGGCATGAAATGTTGCTCTCTAAGCATGCTTCACGTTGTCAGACAGGTTCTATTTAAGTGATTTCTTGATTCAACAGGTCTGGCAGTAATCAGGCCAGGGTGTGGCTAGTGAAATTTAACTCAGCTTTCTAAAATAATGTGGTTAATCACAGTTCTTTCATGATTTAACAGGAGGGGGCAATTAATTTTTCACGTAGGGCCACGTAGGTTTGGACAGCTTTTTTCCCTTAATAAATGAAATCATCATTTAAAAACTGCATTTTGTATTTACTTGCATTATCTTTGTGTAATATTTAAATTTGTTTGATGATCTGAAACATTAAAGTGTGACAACCATGCAAAAAAATAAGAAATCAGGAAGGGGGCCAACACTTTTTCACACCACTGTATTTGGTTTGCGGGGACACTCCATATAGGCGTAATGATTTTTATTGTACAAACTGTACACATAAAAATTCTGCATATGATTCCATTTTAATTAAATATTGTTTGCAAGTGATTTTAATTATGAGTACTCAAGAAATTTCATCATAAACCACATTTACATTGGTATAGCAGTGTAATACCCATGTCATTATACAAATGTGTGTTCTGATAAACCGTATAAACAAGCACGCACATGATACTGAAAAAACACAAATGTCAGAGCATGTCAAAACATCTCCAGGGTTCCCAAATACCCCTCAGACCCCAGAGGGACTTATAAAACACAACATTCTCTTCTTTTAAAGATGATGGTAATAAATATATAATTATATATGACAGCATGTTACTAAAGCAAATCATTCATCATACATTTTAAACATGTATTCAGCATTTATTTTATGTATTTATTAAGTTTATTGATGTTATAAAACATGTTACTAAAGCAAATCATTTTTCATACATTTTAAACAAATTTTTTACATTTAAGTTTATTGAACTTATAAAACACATCAATCTCTTCTTTTAAAGATATTAATTAATAAAATGTAATTATATGTAACATACTATATAAAAATAAACATTTACAATAGTTTTAGGGGACAATAAAAATGGCTTACATTTTTCTGTGAACAATGATGTCCATTCTGTGAATTAAAGATTTACAAAAAATAAAACAAAAATGTTTAAGTTGAAATATACCAAAAACTCATAGGTCCTCCTGGGATAAACTCCATAGCGAAATGGTTTGGATGCTTCAGGGGTGCCCAAACTCGGTCCTGGAGGGCCGGTGTCCTGCAGAGTTTAGCTCCAGCTTGCCTCAACACACCTGCCTGGAAGTTTCTTGTATGCCTAGTAAGACCTTGATTAGCTGCTTCAGGTGTGTTTGATTAGGGTTGGAGCTAAACTCTGCAGGACACCGGCCCTCCAGGACCGAGTTTGGTCACCCCTGCTTCAGACCCACTCAGAGACGGGTGGAGTTACAGACCAGAAGAGCTGAGATGTAGTCTGTTAACCCTTTTCCAGAGTGAACGTCTTGATCTTATAAAATTTATTATTAAAGCATAATCTTAAGAGTGTAAATAAGATCTTTTGAAATTAAAAGATTGTTTAGATGAAATCTTAAAAGTTTTAAATAAAATTATTTGCTTGGAAATTTTACCTAAATTGTGATTTTTTTTTATTTATTCTTACTTAGTTTATCATTTAAAAATAATTTTGTACTTAGTTTATTTTATTTCAAAACATATTCCTACTTAAAAGGCTAAATAAAAAGTGTCCATATCTTCCTTATGTTCCTAGGGTGAACCTGTGATCAATATCTGACATCCTGTTGCTAAGATCTAGTTCTGCACTTATTGTTCTGTATCAGACTTTTTTGAACACTCTTTATCATTATGATAAATATCTGGGTGAAACATACCCTTAGCTGAAAATATACTCGGAAATATATGTAGACAGACCATATGTTGATGTAACATCTTGCCTGATGTTCACACAAACAGTATTTGAAGAGTGCATTTATGACTTTACCAGCTAGCCCTTTGCACACCCATAACATTCCGGTTCATTTAAAATGTTTGTTCAAACAACAACTTGTGGGACAAAAGGCTGGTACAGAGAAAAGACATTCTTTGGATACCCACTGACTTTTTGGAGTCGTAAACAGTGCTTGAATGAAAGAACACATGTGAGGGAATTCTGGGGTCACAGGGGCTCCTGACAATATTTAATTGTTGGTAAAAAGCACAGATCAAGCTAAATGAAATAGCGTACACCACACCAGACTCCTGATGTCCTGCGGTAGAAAATACCTACAGTACGTTGTTAAAACCTATATACAATGTTACATTTTAAGGTGGCTTGTGTTTCGTGAATATGATTGTGTGTGTGTATATGATTTTACTTTTCTTATTTTTTTTTTTACAAAGATTCAATTTAAATTGAATTCCTAGTAAATATAAGACCAAACATTGTTACAAAAGAATCATGTTGAAAAATGTGGTTGTTTCAGTGTTTTTAAAAATTGGGGATGCCTTGTCCAAACAGTTCCTCCCCCCCACACATAATGACACCATTCAGGAAGGTCAACTTATATTTATATTCCCCAAAATAAAGTATTGTGCATTTGTATATCACTTACTGTTTCAAAGCATAAACTTGCTTTAAAGCTTGAATAAAAGGTTACCAAATGTAGTTTCATACCGGTAGAGTTCTAACAAAGTCATTAATAGGTTCTCTTTGTTTTATAAGATTTAATTTTATTATTTATTTATTTATTATTATTCTAACTAGCGACCTTTCCTGTTTGGAAACAGTATTAACATCATAAACTAAAAGCAATCTTTACGTGACTTTTCAAATGTTTAAAAATTGATCATCTGAGTCTAATATAATCCAGCGGGCCGTACTAAAAGACACTGCGCGCCGTATACGGGTTTTGTTATTGAGCTCGCAGTGATAGATCGAGATAGTTTTGAGATCGCAGTGGACATGAAGGACTACAATGCGACAAGAGCTCGCTCAAGCACTGAGGAGCTAAATCATTCAGGGCTTTATAAGTAATTAGCGAGATTTTAAAATGCATACGAGCCAGTGCAGTGTCAGAACCGGGCTAATATGGTCATTCTTCCTAGTTCTAGTAAGAACTCTAGCTGCTGCATTTTGGACCAGCTGGAGTTAGTTTATTAAGCATGCAGAGCAACCACCCAATAAACCATTACTATAATCTAACCTTTTTAACAAGTTATAGACCTATGTGAAAAATACAATAATAAAAAATTGCCATCTAAATATATTTTACAGATTTCATTTTTTTTATTAAGTTTACATTTTGTATTCATATTTATTAATTTTGATTTTAGTAAATATGTAAAATAAAATTTCATATCAGCAATTGTTATGGATTTGTTTTTGATGTCTTTCAGTTAAATAGTTTGATTTCATTTATATTGGCTTTATATCAGCTAAGATGCTTCTACATTTGCCATAAAAAAATGATTATCAGTTGGAATGGATGGGATTATATTATTCAAATGTTTTACATGTTTTTTTTCTTTCTTTGCAAAAAGTTTAACAATCTGATTTTGTGAATATTTACAATGTCTGAAAAGCCGATGTCTGAAAATCAGTCAGAAGCATGGTGGGTTTAAGGAAGAGGAAAGCATCAGCATTGATACTGCAAGAAAATGATCTGCAGCTAGAATTTAGAGAATTTGCCTGCATGTAAATGAGTTTGTCCTCAGGCTAGAGTTTTGAATGCAAGGTGAATCTCTCTGTTTGTGTTTCCTCAGAGGGGGAACTATATCCATTTTTGGATCTATAACCATACAGGTGCATCTCAATCAATTAAAATGTCGTGGAAAAGTTAATTTATTTCAGTAATTCAACTCAAATTGTGAAACTCGTGTATTAAATAAATTCAATGCACACAGACTGAAGCAGTTTAAGTCTTTGGTTCTTTTAATTGTGATGATTTTGGCTCACATTTAACAAAAACCCACCAATTCACTATCTCAACAAATTAGAATACTTCATAAGACCAATACAAAAACATTTTTAGTGAATTGTTGGCCTTCTGGAAAGAATGTTCATTTACTGTACATGTACTCAATACTTGGTAGGGGCTCCTTTTGCTTTAATTACTGCCTCAATTCGGCGTGGCATGGAGGTGATCAGTTTGTGGCACTGCTGAGGGGATATGGAAGCCCAGGTTCCTTTGACAGTGCTTAGATTTTTTTACTTTACATTTATGTATAAGGCTTGCAACTTCGTTGAAACAATATCTGAACTCCATAACTGCTCTACTATTCTCGATCTCGAACAAGCAAATCACCAAACGGCATTCTGGGTTGAGCGAGCGACACTGAGCGTATTGAGCGAGCGGAGCGGAATCTTCAGAAAGGCGCTCTGCGCTCTTAAGGAAATATTACCGCTCCGCTCCGCTCACATGCTCTGATCTACATGCTTAAAAGCACTGAGGAAAATCAGACACTGGGATTTTTCTTCTGTGACTAATGATTAATTTAATAGGATTTAGTGCAATAATCAGTAATGAGAAACCCAGTGAACCCAGCAGACTGAGTGAGGAGAAAGAGACACAGATGAAGTTGTACTTATTGTCCAATAAGTGTCAGCATAGAAATGTAAATGAATACTAAGACCTCAAAACATCAATAGTGGAATGAACAAGTGAAATGAACTGTAAATACCTGTTGACACCAGAAGTGTAACAAAGCTAAAAAGCATTCACATGATCGAGAAAGAGAGAGTTTAATTCACATGATTGAGGAAGAGAGAGTTTAATTCACCTGCGATTCCTTCATTTATTGTTCATTATAACTTCTTGTTGATTTAAAGTCAATTATAATTGAGACATTTTGATTTCTGAGTTTTAAATTTTTTTTATTTCTCAAGATATATTCTTTTATGTTCCACACAAGAAATAAACTCATGGGTTTCTATTAGGGATGCACCGAATGTTAATCAACCGAAATTATTCAGCCGAAAATAGCGCCCCCC
>NW_015505327.1:1051365-1056503 GCF_001515645.1 Sinocyclocheilus grahami | reverse complement strand
CCACCGAAAAAAGCCCCCCCCCCCCCCCCCCAAAAAAAGGAAGAAAAAGCTAAAAGACTGAATAAAGTGTACCGAACAGTGACGTAACGCGATTAAATAGTAACCAGCGTAGAGTGAGTGGCGTGTACTCTTTATAATGCAACAAACATGTCAGCAGTGTGGAAGCATTTAAAACTGTCAGAGAAAGATGCTATCATTACAAGCACTGACAGCGAGAGACTGTTTAGTACTGCATCGCATGTATTCGATGAGAAGAAAAAGGGGTGATTGTTTGCTGGTTACTGTATGATGATTGAAATCGCGAAATGGCCTTAAACAATTAGTAAATAAACTGCAGAACGTTATGTTTTCTAATACACGCACTAATTGCATGTATTCTGACAGCTCTGCACAAACTCGGGGCGCTATCTGCTTGTTAACCAGGGTTCAAAGGTCAAAGCGCAAGGAAAATCTGCGCTAAAGCAGTGTTACTCGTCAGTTGCTCAGTCACATTTATATGAATTTTTACAAGACATGTGACAATGCGATACGTGCAACGTATTCGTAATGAGACTAATTTATAAATCTACTGTTGTCAACAAAAAGAAGCATTGAGGTCTTCCTGCGCATTTCCGCCAAAAATAAAAGTTGAGAAAAAGCAAGAACTCCATCAGCATTCATAAATGTTAGTATTGTAATTTTACTGTTATGTAAAATAAAATAACAAGTAAGACAATAATAATTATAATAATAATTACAACAGCTCTGTTAATACATTTATTATAACATTCACACATAGTGTTCGAATTGGGATCTGTAATATTTTCTAATGTTTTAAAATAAATCTCTTCTGCTCAGCAAGGCTGCTTTTATTTGTATAGTAAAAAATACATGTCTGAATCAAGAAGGGGGTCTAATGGCCAAAAAATATTTTACTAAAATTTTACTAACTTATTAACTTTGTCCTCGGGAAAAAAAATAGCCAGTAGCATCGGGCTAAAGGTCAACAGCAAGAAGACTAAAGTCATGAGGAAAAATGCCACAGTTAATACTCCTGTTAACATATATGGAACACCCTTGGAGGATGTGCAGGAGTTTGTCTACCTGGGCAGTAAAATGACAGCAGATGGTGACTGCGATGTTGAAGTGAATGCCAGAAACAGTAAGGCAAACCAGGCATTTGCCATGCTCAAATCAGTCTGGAGATTCACAAACCTCAGCTTTCACACCAAGATCAGGATCTACAAGAGCAAATGTCTTGAGTGTTCTTCTCTACGGCTCAGAATGCTGGAAGACGACAGTAGCCATCGAGTGAAAGCTGGAGGTCTTTCAGAACAAGTGCCTGAGACGGATACTCAGTCTTCTGGCCGAACACCATCTCCAACGACGACATCAGGGACAGAACTGGAGTGAAGTCAGTGCAAGAGTCAGTGCAGTCACGCCGATGGAGGTGGCTTGGTCTTGTCTGCCGCATGCCAGCCAACTCGCTACTCAGAATAGCCCTGCAATGAACACCACAAGGAAAAAGAAACCACGGGCGAATGAAAGAAACATGGCGAAGAACAGTTGAGAAAGAGCTGAAAAAAAGAGGGCTTACTCTACAGATGGCCCCCAGGACAGCGGTAGACAGAACAAAGTGGAGGAACCTTGCTGTTGTCTCATGCACCAGACAGCGTGGGGAGGACTGAGAGAGAGATTAATTTTAAGTTAAATTGTACTTTGTTGGTATAATGTCTGCTAGAATGTTAAAAATGTTCAGTGTTAAATATTTTTTAATTGTTGTTTTTAATTGATTTTTTCTTTGAAAAGCAAGACAAAACAGTAAAAAGCACATTTTGGCTATTTAATTTATGCAATGGTGAAAAAAAATTGGCAAAATACATAGGGAAAAAAACTCGAAAACTGTGTGAGGTGTATTTGGCCTTCAGCCCAGTGTTTCATTTTGTTCGGTTTCGGCCAGGAATTTTGATTTCGGTGCATCCCTACTTTCTATATTACTCAGGAGCCACTTCAAGAGGAGATCACTTTGCACAAAATTAATATTTTGAAGAATGAAACCAAACAGTTTTGTTTTCCATTGTTTTCCGTTCTATGGACAACAAAAACACATTTATCAAAATGTCTTTGTTTATAGGGGTCATATGACATTGCTAAAAAGAACATTATGTTGTGTATTTGGTGTAATGCAATGTGTTTATGCGGTTTAAGGTTCAAAAAACACATTATTTGCCATATAATGTACATTATTGTTTCTCCTCTATGCCCCGCCTTTCTGAAACGCATCGATTTTTACAAAGCTCATCGTTCTAAAAAAAGCAAGGTGTGCTCTGATTGGCCAGCTATCCAGGGCCGAATGCCTCAAGCGTGTGACGGAAATGTTACGCCCCTTAACATACTGTGATGCAGTCTCCCAGCAGGACGAGACTCAGTCCAGCTGCTCTGCTCGTGCACATCCCATCATTGGTTCTCTTTTAGCAGTTCAGTCAATGATGCTTCCGGCTTCGCTACCGTTCAGACGTTCTTGCTTACTGCTCTGCGCTTTGCTCCCTATTTCTGTACTTTTCTTTGATTTTTCTAAGATTTTTACTTCAGCAGATCAGCACAGTGCTCAAACAACATATTTTTGGCACAAACACTAAAACTAAAAACTCTATGGGACTGGAATAATACCACGAAAAAGAAGACTTTTGCCTCCCACTGCCAGCAGCTTACATTCCGGAGAAGGGAAAACACAGCTGCCAACATTCAAACAGAAGAGAAAGAAAATGCCTCCTTTTGAATCTACTTGCTGCATGAACTACTGCAAACTTCTACAAAGGATTGCGGTTCTTGAAACAAAGTTACTTGCTGGACTTCCAAAACAGGCAGAACACTCAGCAGACCGTCGTCACGGACCCCCTCAGCATACAGCCAGTGAGTCCCATGAACCTAGTCAATCTCAACAGTTTATTCCAAGTGTCGATACCAAGATTGTCACACTAATAGATGGCACAAACAGGGAGCAAGACCTAAAGGCAGTAGAGACATCAGATTGTCACAAGTTTCTCGTATTGCTGCCATAGCATCCTCTACCCCAGATACGGCTATGACAAGGCTTGTGAATACTGGTTGGAGTTGTGTGACGGTGTGCAGTCGTGGGTCAGCAGAGTGAAGAGGAGGGGGGCTCAGCACACATCCTTGGGGGGCCCCAGTGTTCAGTGTGATGGTGCTGGATGTGTTGCTGCCGACCCGTACTGCCTGAGGTCTTCCAGTCAGGAAGTCCAACAGCCAGTTGCACAGCGAAGTGTTGAGCCCCAGCTGGACCAGTTTGTGAATGAGCTGTTGAGGGATGATTGTGTTGAATGCTGAACTGAAGTCTATGAACAGTTCATAGACTGTAATGAATGCGGGTGAGGAATCCCCAAATGTGATTAAACATGAATCGACTGGATGGCCTCCACCTAAACAAACTTGGTGCAAGAGGGCTAAAGGGACAACATCTACTTCTCCATCCATCATCCTTCAGTAGTTTGTGCCAAACTACTCCACCTGAATGGCACACACACACCTGGACTGAATATGAGCGACGACAGGACTTCATATCAGCTTCCGAGTCATCATGTGGCTGACACATCCCACAAGGACACTGATAACACCACGCAGCCACAACAAGCCCTGCTCATGGACACCATCACGGCTGAGCCCTGCCCACAGAGCTCATCACAGACAGACTGTGACGTATCAGAACAGCTCCAAGACTCAGCACCCAAGGACGACTTTCTGGAAAACAGCCAGGGAAGCCAGGACAACATATCACAGCCACCGGAAACACCAGAGCCACAGCCCATCTCACCAGACACATCATCCCTCTCTCCAGCATCTCCACTTCTAAGCTTCTCACAAAAAATGGAGGAACTGGTTTATGCTGGGACCAAACTCTCCCACTCTTTCGCTGCAAGCTCCCAGATATCAACAAAAAAATGGCGGGGCCCACAACCACCAAAGCCTGTGGGCCCAGCTCGTCCTCCTCCTCCTGTGAGAGCTCTCCGGTCGCTGTCACAACGCCAGGGCCCAAACCCTCCATCTGCTGTAGGTGAACCAAAAACAACTGATAACAGCTCTCAGTGATATGTGTCGGGTCCCTGCTATAATAGCAGCAACATTCACACATGTTTACAGAACAAGCGGGAACCCAGCGTGCCTGTAGATTTCTCTATTTCTGTTTTATCACGTGTAGGGATGTAACGGTATGAAAATTTCATATCACGATTATAGTGACCAAAGTTATCACGCGCAGCGTTGTCAATGTAACATTTGGTCAGTCATTCCCTTCGCCAAGGGAGTTTAAAAAAAGCTTACACGAGACAGTAATGCTGTGCACCCTTCAAAGAACACACTTCAAGGGCTCTGCCCTTCGAAAGGAGTAGGGCATAGGGATGCTCACTTCTGTTTGGAATTCGCCCATTGTCTCTTGTATCACTGCAGAGGCGCTCTCTCGTTTCATTCAAATGCAGCTTGCCGTCTTGCATCTCAGTTTTTGATTGTATTGAAAATGAAATCAGAGGAATTTAATATTAATACTACTATAATTTTGCTTTAGTGATCATATTGTCCTGACGATTGTTTTGTACGCTGTTCATAATGGATTTATAAGATTTCAAAACATTAATCTCAATTCAATATTTCATATCCCCATATTTATATATTATTTTAGGTAAACAAAAAAAATCGGTGTAATAAGTTAACTATGAATATACAATACATTATCTCTTAAATGTCAACCTTATAGTTTGAACGTTCGTTCGTCTTGGCTCAAAGCCACGTGCTGAGAACGTTTCTTCGCGGAAGCTTTGCGTTAATTACAAGTGAGATAACGAAATATTTCATCTCTAATCAATATTTTTTGTCCAATTATTTGCCCAGTTAGTTTTGGTATTGAGGTAAAAGTTACCTTGCATTCGCTATATAACAGTGGGTGGTGGTCACGAAGATGAAGATGGTGGTCACGAAGATTTCCCCCTTTTGCAGCGACTTTCTTCTTGTAAGATCGGCAGACAGTGTTACCGTCCTCGATTAAATTGCCTTTAGGACTCTTGTAAAAGCCCAAATACGACCAGACCACCGATTTGGTCCTCTTAGATGGCTGAAAAATCTCCCGAGCGCTGTCATTGCCTTCCGCC
>NW_015505327.1:1029315-1050276 GCF_001515645.1 Sinocyclocheilus grahami | reverse complement strand
CCTCTCGTGCAAAAAACAACAACAACAACATTGCATGCTGCTTCTGCGTCAGACTGATGCTGGCTGGACAGGATTTACCATGAGTTTTCAAAATTGCGATAATCAAACACGGTTTTGATGATAATTAAATTTTAAACAGTAATACTAACCGTCAGGGCATTTTATCATGATTTATCGTAAAACCGGTAATCGTTCCATCCCTAATCATGTGATAGAAAGTCTAAGGCCTTCTCAAGCCATACGGCTGATTTATCTAATCTGCGGCCTGTTATGCATCAAACTCTGACTCAAACTAGCTCTTTTTCATCAACCAACTTCAGCAAGATCTTGGGGCCTTAAGATTGCATCAGGAATCTTTTTCAGACATACGCAAGTATCAAACTTAGTCGATTTAATTGATGCATTAAGTATCAGTTACACCTTTTTACAAGGTTTGTTTGAACTAAGAATCTGACGTTTTCCCTCAGGTTTTAGATCTGCTGAATATGCAAAATGGTTCCATAAATGTCATTCCTTATGTCTCTTTCTTTAGTGCTAAACTTTAACCCTTTCCTATACCAACTGTATGTGTGTGTGTGTGTATGTTTATGTTAGACCGGCTTAATGTGTTTGTGTAGTATGTTAGACTAGTTTAAGTTTTTATGTAGTTAATAAAACCTTACTTGTATCACACTTGGCGTGTTCATTGTTTACTCATAACCGGAGTCAATAATCATGCAGATTTACGTTACAAACTTATAGAATTGTACAGTAAGAAAGTTATTTCCTTTAACCAGGAAATTAACGTTCTTAGAATTGACAAGACGGTTGACCCTGAGTGGTCAGCTAAATATCTACAGTGGATCTAAAATATGAATAGTTAATTATAACTAGTTATGGTTAATTATTCATATTTCCCCATGAGCTGATTCGCTACAGTAACTTAAACAACACTCGCACTCTTTTTGCTACTGTTGAGAGACTGACAACCCCCCCCAAGTCAGATTGCCAGTGAAATGCTCTCCGACAGCTAATGCAATGAGTTTGCTTCCTCCTTTTCTGAAAAGATCAATAAAATCAGGAAGGCGATTAGCACATCCCCAAGTTATGCAGAGGTTAGACAGATTCGACCACAATATCAAAAAGAAGATACTATGTCTGCTTTTGAAGAAATTGATAGCAACATTTTGGAAGAAATAGTACAGCACCTTAAATCGTCAACCTGCTATCTTGACACACTTCCCACATTTTTTCAATAGGGTGCTAAACTGTTTGGAAGCAGATCTATTAGACGTGGTGAATGCCTCACTTCTTTCTGGGACATTTCCAAACTCCCTGAAAACTGCAGTTGTTAAACCCCTTCTGAAAAAGAGCAATCTTGATAACACCATATTGAGCAACTATAGACCAATATCAAATCTTCCTTTTATAGGAAAGATTATTGAAAAGGTAGTCTTTAATCAGCTGAACAAATACTTAAACTCAAATGGATACCTGGACAATTTTCAATCTGGTTTTCGACCGCATCACAGCACAGAGACAGCGCTCATTAGGATAATAAATGACATTCGCTTAAACTCTGATTCTGGCAAAATATCAGTGCTGGTACTACTAGATCTCAGTGCTGCGTTTGACACTGTCGATCATAACACTACTAGAGAGACTGGAAAACTGGGTCGGGCTTTCTGGGAAGGTAATCAAATGGTTCAGGCCATACTTAGAAGGGAGAGGTTATTATTTGAGTATAGGAGAGCACAAGTCTAAGTGGAC
The DNA here is from genome assembly GCF_001515645.1 of Sinocyclocheilus grahami. Classification (NCBI taxonomy): domain Eukaryota; kingdom Metazoa; phylum Chordata; class Actinopteri; order Cypriniformes; family Cyprinidae; genus Sinocyclocheilus; species Sinocyclocheilus grahami. The sequence continues at coordinate 1,048,527 of NW_015505327.1, read as the reverse complement.
GTCCATGACATGCGGAGTCCCACAAGGCTCAATTCTTGCACCGCTTTTGTTTAGCCTGTATATGCTCCCATTAAGTCAAATAATGAGAGAGAACCAAATTGCCTATGCAGCTATGCTGATGATACCCAGATTTACCTAGCCTTATCTCCAAATGACTACAGCCCCATTGACTCCCTCTGCCAATGCATTGATGAAATTAACAGTTGGATGTGCGAGAACTTTCTTCAATTAAACAAGAAAAAAACTGAAGTCATTGCATTTGGAAACTAAGATGAAGTTCTCAAGGTGAATGCATGCCTTGGCTCTAGGGGTCAAACAACTAAAAATCAAGTCAGGAATCTTGGTGTGATTCAGGAGTAACTGAATAACTCGGGATATTGGTTTATTTCGCGTCAGAGGGAGTGTCAGGCACGTTTATAAACTGAATAACTTAAGTAATTTGTGGATTAGTGCGTACTGGAGACGCGAACCATTTCAAACGATTGAGTTCGATTTGATGAACTGGTTTGACCAGTTCAGTTAGAAGATCCGGTTAAATAGAATGATTCGTTCACGATCCGGATGTCACTAGATGAGACTAAACCAATAAAACCCATTACAAACGAGGCATTTGTTGCATCCAGTGGGGACATAATTACTGATTATAATGACTTATACTGTCTTTTTACACGTTGCGTTGCGTATCGTGCTGCATAAACATAAAACCATGTCTGCATTTGTGATCGGAGAAACAACAAACAACAAGCTTAATCTACACTGATCAAAACTTGCGTTTGAATCATCATTGGCAAATTATTTAAATATACTGTAAATAAACGTACTTACAAGCTGTGAGTCAGAAGCGCCAGACTGTCCTTGCAAAGTTGGAACTGCCCAACTTTATAGAAACAGAATCATATGACCCCTTTAAGTTTAACACATCCGTCAGTGCTAAACATTCCTCATTTATCTGAAATATAAGTAAGAGACTAAAATTGTTATATATATACACTGATACTGTCTTTCAGTTTAATGATTACACTCTGGTGTGAATAAAAAACATTTTGCTGAATGACGTTAATCACAACTATTGACAACAAATGCATATTTATTATTATTATTATTTTTAATCTAACAATAAAAGTGTTTTTGCCATTTCACTGTAGGGCTGTGTATCGGCAGCCAAGTCATGATACAATACATATCCCGATATAAAGGTCATGATACAATTTTTCAAAATCATTGATACATTATTAATAATAACAATCACTTGTATTTTTCTATTATTATTTTCATCAGCAATATGGTTTAGTAATTAAAATCATTTAATTATTGTCCGTGCAGAGGCTATTCCGTTTTATGATCTATGGTGCATTAATTTTGATTCTTTACACGTGTAATGATGTCCAATGACTTGTTTGCATTATTTATGCAATATTTTATTTATTTGTAAGACTTTTTTATGACTAAATTTGGTAATGGGAGAGTAAAATTATTTTTAAAACGTACACCGTTAAAACTAGGCTGCTTATGTTGAAGTGTTTGGGATGTGGTTTTTAATGAGACCTTTTTTGTAATCAGGCTCTCAAAAAGTATATACAAATTTGGATATAGATTTATCGGCCAACATATCGGTTATCGGCATTCAAAAATTAAGAATTATCGGTTATCGGTATCGGCCAAACTTTTCATATTTCATATTGGGCATCCCTACAATACGTATCACAATACGGGTCTGCACTAAATTTCAGCTCAGCATAATTTAGTATAATGGCTGTTTATTAAACAATACATACTATAGGGCCACTTCTAACAATATAGGCAGAGCAGGCAGTTGACCTCTTCATTATGAAGGGCATCTGTACCACTGTGAAACAATATAGATAATTGTGTATGTGTCATTGGACACACCCCCACCAGGTACAATATTCTGATTGTTTGCATCTTGTTTTTAAGCCCATAAATAAAAATTTACTCATTCTAATAAAATGTATATTGTAATGTACTCATTCTAATATATTAATAAAGATCTTTACATTTCTCGTAGGTTATCATTGCACAAATTAACACACTCTCTATATTTAAGAAAAAGAAAATAGAAGCGTTCTAAACTAATGCACTGTCTTCATTTTAGCTCACACAAACACATTCAGACAGTCTCTTACACAGATTGCACTGCGCGCACAAACATTCAGCACCACAGAATCTTCTCAGCACTGCCTCATAATTTTTTATCAATAAAATAGCTTCATCACTCAAGAGTTACATTATCTTTCTCAGCAAGGAGTTGGTAACATTACTGTTTTTGAAGCAATTAAGCCCTCAGCTTCACTGTTAGTAGAGAAATGCGGCAAAGACGGAGATAATTCATACATACAAAATCTCTCTCTCTCTCTCTCTCTCTCTCTCTCTCAATCCTTCTCAGGCCCTCAAATTAACACAGACTTTTTTTTATTTATTAACAACAGTTAAACAAACAACAACAAAATAAAGTACATTTCAGCTCAAAGAAAATATATATATATTTTTTTATATACATAAACTGTATATACTGTACATAAGTTGGGGGAAAAAAGGATAATAATAATGATATACAGACAATAAATAATACTTATAATGCAGCTAACAGTCACCCCGGACATCCCTAGATTAATCCTCGTCAGGATGGAAGCAATGTCACCATCAAAATATGTTAGAAAATCTTCCCAAATTTTATGAAATATACCACTCTTATCATGTAACATACAAGTCAGGTAATCCAGTGACACGTATTCAAAAATAGTTTGATGCCACATTTTAACAGAGGGTGCTTTATCCGAGATCCATTGTAAAAGTACAAAAGAAAATAAGAAAATTAAAAAGCCTAATTTTGTACTTATCAAGACCTATAGAAGAAGACATACCCAATAGGAACCAAAGAAACACCCAGAATTTTATTCAGTTCTACAGAAACATCCCACCAGAACTTCTGTATCTTGTTACAGAACCACAAGCAATGAGTAAGATTACCAATTTCTGTCTTACATTTAGAACAGAAAGGAGCGACATCGGCCCTAAATTTGCTTCATTGAGAGGGAGAAATAAATTAACACAGACCTGATATATGCACTTTTCTGTGAATAGAATATCCAACTGGAGATTGCTAAACTTTGCTAAAGTTTACCAGTGTTTTCGTAGAGCCAGCACTTTTATCCACAGTGGAGACAGAGCACGGGAATAATGGTTGCCAGGTTGACAAAAATAAGTAACACAGATATTTCCACAATTGTGAAGCTTTGTTTCAGGGATTACGTCTCTTAAACAGACAACCCCAGTTATGTTCCTCTGTGGGCCAGATTAAACCTTGATGTAGCTTACATATTATATTAATTAATTTTAGTTAATTTACACTTAGTTTTAAACGTTACTCTTGTATTCAAATTAAATGCGCTCCATTGCGCCATACGTGCTGCGGAATCTATACAGAAGCAGCTGTATCGATACCTGTATTGACAAGTAGTATGTGACAATACATTGTCGTATAGATGAATCAAACACGGCCCTATTTCACTGAATGACATATGGTTTTGTAACTTAGGTTACCTTACCATTAAAAGGTGAAATTATTCATGCAAATTAAGAGCAGCACCACACGGTCTTCAAGGTCCTTTTTGATGATTTCAGACTGTGAAATGACTATCAGTGTTTTTATATGCCACATATATATATTTTTTAATTCGTTTGTAAGTTGTGTGGCTCGAGAACACCTACTCTAAATAAATATATTTTGTGAAGTTACAAACCAAAACATTTTGCAAAAGCCTTTTGTATAATGTTTACATGTGTGCCAGCAGTTATTTTTCATACAAATATGTCATATTGTTTGGTCTCTAACTGAAACAAATATGCTTGTTGTATTTTACTAGTTGAGGCCTTTTCAACGATATATGAATGCACGTCTATATCTGCAGTATGTACAATGGTTTTACAGATAACAGTTTCAAGTAAAACTGTCTTTTTTCACACTGTGAAAATGAAGCATGTCTAATGTGTCAACAAATTTAAAATCATTTAAGAGTTGGCCATATTCCTTATGTTCACTGAATCCAAGCTTCTAAAGCTTAAAAACGACAACTATTTTATGTTGGTTAAGCAAGTACTTTTTAAATAACGTTATTATAACATAGCAAAGTTGGTTTAAGAAGTTAAGGTGAATAATTAATAGATTAATTGATTGTTAATTTAAATGATGATCGATCATGAGAATCTGTGTAAATTGACACTCCTAGTTGGCATCCAGATTTGAACTTTCGGATCTGCACATGTATTGAGCAGCACAGCTCAGTGTGTCAGAATATGCGCAACTACGTAAACAGCTTTGTGTGTTTGAATCTGCACACCAGAGTTTATTTAAATGAACTGTAGGTCCAGAGTGAATAGAGTGCCATGTACTTTGTTGTGGTAATTTATTACACAGTGACAAGAAATATAGTGACACAGTAAAACCTGATATTTCACCTCACTTTTGTTGGCCTGGAGTTTTTATGCTGTGTGGTTTATATTTACTCTTGATCTAATTCTAACTGTAGCTGACTCGACTTGCTCTGTGATATCACCAACAGAATGCTGATCAGTAGTACCTTGACAGCAGCTGTCAGTCATATGCCCCTCCCGTCCTTTCTTATGGTCATGATGAAATTATTTTATCTCTCTTACTTTTTACCCCGTTAAGGTGCTGAGTTCATCCTTCACATTGAGGGTTAATGCACCCTCTGTTTTCCTTTCATGGACCATCAGTCCTTCTCTTTCTCTCCCTTTCTTGCACCACTGTGAAGACTCTTTCCCACGAGTCAGCTGTGCTCTGAGATCATTTTATTTGTGAACACATGGATCAAGTTCTCACCTGTCACACAGAGACATGAATTACTGTCATTTAGGTGTGCTGTACCGTAGGAGTAGCTCTATGTAGAATTTGGTTGTTCAATCAGCCATAATGAGTGACAGCATCCTCAAGTGTAACATTTTTATGAATGTTTTTAATAAATGCTTGCTTACTAAATCAACTTCTGTTATTTACTCACCCTCAAGTCATTTCAGACCTTCATGACAGCAGCTGTCAATTTCTAAAAAATTACAGAAAACAGCATAAAACTAGCCCATGCAACTTGTATGCTTTATTTCACATCTTTGAAGCCATGTAGTAGCTTTGTCTGAGGAACAGAACTAAATTTAAGTCCATATTTGATGAGAATATTGACTACACAACTCCTAAACACTGAGGTATAAATTCATGTAACATAAATCTAATCTAAACTAATCTAATCTACAATAAATCTCCTTATGCAGTGTTTTCCCACATGATTTTGTGAGACTGTGGCTTGACCTCAGATGCTCTTGAGGGTCCAGGGACATGGTACACTGGAAGAAAAGTTTATACATTTTAAATGCATCAATCAGGTGCAACTTGAGAGCAACATTAGCAGCTCCAACCAACCCCTTTTCAGTGACCAAATTGAACAGAGTAATAAAAATGACCCTTGTATCGAAGTGTTCTTAAACATCTTTTTATAGTAACTCAGTCAACATAACATTCACACCAGCATTTGTAAGAAGCCCAAACCAATAATAATAATAATAATAATAGTTTTATATTATCATATATTATTGCATTTACATGCAATTAGGAAATAGGTAATACAAATGCACTGTAAAAGAAAAAAAAACATTTATATTAATTATTACATTTTACAATAGTAAAATTACAGCTATACTTACAGTGGGGAAAATATTTGATTCCCTGCTGATTTTGTAAGTTTGCCCACTTACAAAGAAATGAAGGGTCTGTAATTTTTTATGGTAGGTTTATTTTAATGTATAGAGACAGAATACCAACCAAAAAATCCAGAAAAACACATTATATAAAAGTTAGAAATTGATTTGCATTTCAGTGAGTGAAATAAGTATTTGATCCCCAAGCAAAACATGACTTGGTACTTGGTGCAGAAACCCTTGTTGGCAAGCACAGAGGTAAGATGTTTTTTGTAGTTGGTCACCAGGTTTGCGCACATTTCAGGAGGGATTTTGATCCACTCCTCTTTACAGATCCTCTCTAAATCCTTAAGGTTTCTTGGCTATCGTTTGGCAACTCAAAGTTTCAGCTCCCTCCACAGATTTTCTATAGGATTGAGGACTGGAGACTGGCTAGGCCACTACATGACCTTAATGTGCTTTTTCTTGAGCCACCCCTTTGTTTGGTCTTGTAGCCCATTCAAGCCTTTTGCAGATCTACAATCTTGTCTCTGACATCTTTTGACAGCTCTTTGGTCTTGCCCATGGTGGTGGGAGAGGTTGGAATGGAAGATACAGATTGTGTGGAGTGGACAGGTGTCTTATACACTTAATGAGCTGACATTAGGAGTAACTTCTTAAAGTAGCAGGACTAATCTGTGTTCCACATGGGCACATAACCAATCTGTGGGAGCCAGAATTCTTGCTGGTTGGTAGGGGGTCAAATACTTATTTCACTCACTGAAATGCGAATCAATTTCTGACCTTTATGTAATGTGTTTATTTTTTCTGGATTTTTTGGTTGATATTCTGTCTCTATCCGTTAAAAAAAACCTACAATAAAAATTACCGACCCATCATTTCTTTGTAAGTGGGCAAACTTACAAAATCAGCAGGGGATCAAATAAATATTTTCCCATCCAATTAAGTACATCTTAATTTCCTCACAAGCTTTAAACTCTGGAGTTTTTATTTTGGAGAAAACTGCAGGGAAACTTTGTTTCAAATATACAAACACTTTTCATTACAAATCTAATTAAATGCTGTAAAGTTATGTCCACTAAAATGGACAGAACTTTTTCTGCTTTTAGAAATGTTATGAATAATTGCTCTTTCTTCATCTCGGCACATTTCAGAGTCATTTAAATGAATAAGAGTTATATTTTTTTCCTATTTGTTTCCTCTAGATGAAAACAGTGAGTGTGGCTCTAGTTTTATGTCTCAATGTTGGCGTGGACCCTCCTGATGTAGTCAAGACTTCACCCTGCGCCAGACTAGAGTGCTGGATAGGTGAGTTCCTCCATCCATCCACCAATCCATCCAGAAATTTTGTAACTTCCTTCATTTACATGTTCAGAGATGATCAGAACTTAAAATGCAAAACATTCTTTATTCCATAAATATCTGTTGCAGTCATGTGGTATGGTAAGGTGGAATAAAGATTGTTTCCTGTACATGATATTGTGTAATAAGGAAGGACATACTGAACAAATCTGAAGCAAGCAATGTGTTGGAAGTATGGTGATGAATAATTATTTACATTGTAGTCGGCATTGATTTCTGTTTAAGTCAGTTTGATTTAATAAACATTGGCTTTCTTTTATGATTTATAATAAACCAATTAAATGAACCCTTGCCTTAGAGGAAACATGATCAACATCTCTGTTTTGTATTTCAGTATTTATGATGTGTATGCAGTGCAGTAATATGTTTAAAAATCCATACAGATTGTGTGTGTGTTAATGCCAGGTTTTATTCTAGAATGGCTTTTGTACTTCTGGAAGTCTCTTTAGATAAAATTTACATCATCTGGCATTCTCTGTAAAATAATATTGTATTAGTGTATAGTATACTCTATAATAATATATAATAATATAATAGTGTGATAATGTGTATTTTCTCTATCTTTCTCTATTTTCTAGACCCTCTGTCCATGAGTCCACAGAAAGCCCTGGAGACAATAGGGTCCAATCTACAGAAACAGTATGAGAACTGGCAGCCAAGGGTAAGAGCTGTCCACCCTGCTGTAACCTTTTGTAACACAAACACATTCTTACTAGAGGTAAAATGAGTTCTGTAAAAAGAAAAAAAACCTTAAAAATTTGATATGCATGTTTGCACCATGGTGAATGTATTGCCACTGGTGCATCAGATTCATAGAAAAATATAAAGCATCAAATAATTAGGACATATGGTGGTGTCCTTGATTTTGGTGAGTAACTAAAGAAATGTTAATTATTTAGCTAATTAATTAATGGTGCCATCATTTTGCACATTTTGGGGTGAAACTGTCATGTCAAGTGAAAAAGCTGGAACTCGGGCAAAATAAACCACACCCAAACAACAATACAACTGAAATGTTGCACTTCTTAAAATCACATGCTAATACACAGTCCAGCAACTTTTGCTGTAATAACAAAATATATTAAAGGGATAGCTCACACAGAAATTTTAATTTTACCTCCCCCTTATCTTATTCCAGGAATTGCACTTGCAGAAATGTTATTAAAATAAGTTATAGTTATCAAACATGAAATGATAAATGAAAAGATGACATTATAAAAAAAAAAAAGTAATCATGATAAGTTTAGTTTAAAGGGGTTATGCATTGAGAAATCCAAATTTCCCTGAACATTACTGTAATTAGCTGAAATGTTAAAATATTTGTGATTAATTATGAATATTTACATCAGCAGTACACATTAACTGATACAGCAGAATTCATGTTAAGTTTAGCTAACCTGTAAGCATGAGAGTGACAGAGTCAGCTGACCGCTACCTAAGCGAATCATCAGTTTCTTTAGATAGCTTATATTAAAACCTCTGTTCAATGAAGTTTAAATGAACGATACTTGCGTTACCTTAGACGTTGAATGGGCATCCGGATGCAGTTTTGACTGAAGTCTTGATGTGTTTTTATGGAATGTGAGAGATGCTGTAGTGAGAGAGAGGTAGTGGTGAAATTGCATCAGATTCTTCCTAAGGTGAAGCAAAGAATGACATGCTACGAAATTGCATCATTTAACACTGTACAAGTTTGTCACCACAATTCGGGGTATAACACCACAAAAGCGGTGCTAATATCAGCAGGGGAGTAAAATTTTGATATCAGTCGCTTAGGGACTGCTCCTAGAGACACAAGTTTGGGCCTTTTCTTTTGATTTTACAGATTGATTCGTCAGTGAGGAGGGTTTAGCTGGCATGATTTGACTCTTGTATACATCATTGTTTTATAGTACGTCACTGTACTATAAAAACATAAACAATGTTGGACACTTCATGCACTCAACTGTCACAACTTACATGTGTCACAGAGAGGTAGGGGATGCCAGACTCTTGTTATGAATGACAAAATAACTGTATAAAATTCATACACTACACGGTTGAGTACATAGTGCATAAGTACATAGGGTATAAGTGCATAGTATTACTAATACAAATTCAAAAATATTACATTGCATATCGACAGTTTCACTTTTAATGTGCCACTAAACCACTATACTGTAGATGCATTTAGAAAAAAAAAACATTAGATTATCAGAAAAGCTTACATTTAGGGATGCACTGAAATGAAAATTCTTGGCCGAAGCCGAAACCGAACAAAATGAAACACTGGACCGAAAGCCGAAGGCCGAATACTGAACATGGTTTTTCTTGGTTTTTTTCCCCCCATGTATTTTGCTAATTTTTTCACCATTGCATAAATTAAATAGCCAGAATTAGCTTTTTACTATTTTGTCTTGCTTTTCAAAGAAAAAAATCAATTACAAAACAATAATTTTAAAATATTTAACACTGAACATTTTTTAACATTCTAGCAGACATTATACCAACAAAGCACAATTTAACTTAAAATTAATAAGTTAGTAAAATAAAATTGTTTGGCCATCAGACTCCTTTCTTGAGTAAGGCATGTGTTTTTGAAATGAAAGCAGCCTTGCTGAGCAGAAGAAACTTCTTTTAAAACATTAGAACATTTTACATTTATAATAAATGTATTAATAGAGCTGTTGTAATTATTATTATCATTATTATTGTCTTTGTATTTTATTTTACAGAACAACAGTAAAATTACAATACTAACGTTTATGAATGTTGATGGAGTTCTTTTTCTCAACTTTTATTTTGGCGGAAACGCACAGGAATACCTCAGTGCTTCTTTTTGTTGACAACAGCAGATTTATAAATGAGTCTCGTTACGAATATGTTGCACGTATTGCATTGTCACATGCCTTGTAAAATTCATAAAAAATGTGACTGAGCAACTGACGAGTAACACTGTTTCCTCGCGCTTTGGACTTTGAACCCTGGTTAACAAGTAGATCTGCCGCGAGTTCGTGCATCGCTGTCAGAAAGCATGCAATGTGTGCGTGTATTAGAAAACATAACGTTCTGCAGTTTATTTACTAATTGTTTAAGGCCATTTCGCGATTTCAGTCATCATACAGTAACCAGCAACAATCACCCTGCCTGTTCTCATCGAAGACATGCGCTGCAGTACTAAACAGTCTCTCGCTGTCTGTGCTTGTAATGATTTTTGCCTCTTTCTCAGACAGTTTTAAATGCTTCCACACTGCTGACATGTGTGCTGCGTTATAAAGAGTGCGCGCCTTTCACTTTACGGTGGTTGCTATTTGATCGTGTCACGTCATTGTTCGGTACAATTTATTCTGTCTTTTCGCTTATTCGTCCGAACACCGAAATAGCTTCTTTTTTTTTTTTGCTATTTTCGGCCGAATAAGTTCGGTTGCCGAACATTCGGTATATCCCTACTTACATTTGTAAATTATTACAGGCAATTTTGTAAACTTACTTATATTAACAACAGTAATGTGTAAAATACTTTTTAGCTAGAAAAAAATTTAAAAGTACAAAAATAAAACTTAATGCATTCTAATGATATGGTTTCTGTAACACTTTCATATTTGTTATGAAAAGCAGCAGCCACAACACATTAAGTATAAATTCAATGCAAAAGCTGACATGACATAAAAACATTATTGTAATTATATTTCCTTATGGCTGTAATACATTTATTACAATATACATGACTATAATAATAATGTAAAATGCTGTTACAGATTCTGTTACATAATGAGTAATGTTTGAAGATTCTCAAATGAACAGAAATAGCAGTGCATAATCAAAGAGATTTGGCCAGCCCTATAGTGTCACCACTGTGATTTTGTCACAGCCTGAAGCCATGTCCAACCTTTTGCATTGTGCATCTGCTTTGTCAACCAGCTGTGGACGGTAAGCAAGAGCACTTTGCAGCCTTGCTTCTCGTTTTGTTACAATGAAGCTGCAGCTATATAAATAAAGTTTTGCACTACCTGTCGCACATTGATGAAACTCAGGACATACAACTCTTATTAAAAACGCTGGCATTCTTAAAGTATTGATTCTAATAAAATGATGAATAGCACTGTATTTAATAGCACAGTATTGCAAAAAGCGTCTAGTAGTGATATACTGTGCAAATCTAAAATGTAATGCGTGTAAAAAAAATACTAATAATGTTTTGACCCTCATAGCACTTGCGTTACATTTAATTTACACCGAACCAAAGCAGTCTCAGAGCTGCCACTGATACTAGAGGCTGAGGTGGGTGAGAGCTGCATATTTCAGCATGATTTTAGTACTTTTGTAGTACAGCAGGAACAGAGCCACCTCAAAGCTGCCTTATCTTGGCTGTGTAGAGATCTGTGCCTTTATAGCCTGTACAGGACATTTAATCTTCCTATTTCCATGTCCAGATGGCTGTGGATACTTTTACAGACTTTTGTTTGTAACTATAAAGCCTCATATGAGAGTTGATCCAAACTCACTTCTGAAACAAAGTGTTTTTCTGGATCATATGCAAATATCTTGGACAGTCCAGTACAGCATCTGAGCACAGGTTTTGGCAGTGGGCTGCAGCAGTAGCTCAAGTTTGCAGCTGTTCAGTACCTCTGCTTCATGGAGCAGAGGCCAGTTACTTCAAGAGATGGCTGTTTTACCCTCTTTTGCCTTTTGTAAACGCTCTTGGCAAGTTGCAGAGCGGTGTCAGAGAGGTGGTAGGATCTTTGGGTCTGTGGGTCAGATGTGGTTATGTGTGTGAGGCAGGGTTTTCTGCAGCAACTTTTAGTTTTTGGCAGTAGTAGAGCTGGGAGAAAAAAAATCATATTCATGAGCTGAGAGGGTGTGATTACTGTCTTATTTACATGAAATCAGATTTTTAGCCTGCATGTAACTGTAACTGTGAGTTGAACAGATCAGTCTGATTATCTAACAAATCATTTGAACCTTTGCTTTGTCATGTTTTTGTGAATAAAAACAACTGATAAGATCAGACACAACAGTAAGATTCATTCATTATAAAGATTTATTCATTCATTCATTCATTATAAGCCCTCAAAAAAACCAAACTAATGGTAACACTATAGAATAGGGATTATGCATGCTAATAAGCAACTAATTAATAGCTAAAATTTTGTCCTTAAAGGTAAAGTGTTACCAAACTAACATACCACATGTGATAGCCTGGGTTACTTTTAAGGTAAGCTACCCACTGGTGAAACAATTTAGAAGACTGTGATCACATGGATTACTACAGTATAGACTGTATTTTTGCTGTTATTATTGAAAGTGTTTTGAAAATGATATTGGGTACATCAAATCTGTATGAAAACTACCTATGGAATAGTCAAGTCAAGTCACCTTTATTTACAGTGGGTATGGAAAGTATTCAGACCCCCTTAAATTTTTCACTCTTTGTTATATTGCAGCCATTTGCTAAAATCATTTAAGTCAATTTTTTTTCCTCATTAATGTACACACAGCACCCCATATTGACAGAAAAACACAGAATTGTTGACATTTTTGCAGATTTATTAAAAAAGAAAAACTGAAATATCACATGGTCCTAAGTATTCAGACCCTTTGCTCATTATTTAGTAGAAGCACCCTTTTGATCTAATACAGCCATGAGTCTTTTTGGGAAAGATGCAACAAGTTTTTCACACCTGGATTTGGGGATCCTCTGCCATTCCTCCTTGCAGATCCTCTCCAGTTCTGTCAGGTTGGATGGTAAACGTTGGTGGACAGCCATTTTTATGTCTCTCCAGAGATGCTCAATTGGGTTTAAGTCAGGGCTCTGGCTGGGCCATTCAAGAACAGTCACAGAGTTGTTGTGAAGCCACTCCTTCGTTATTTTAGCTGTGTGCTTAGGGTCATTGTCTTGTTGGAAGGTAAACCTTCGGCCCAGTCTGAGGTCCTGAGCACTCTGAAGAAGGTTTTCCTCCAGGATATCCCTGTACTTGGCCTCATTCATCTTTCCCTCAATTGCAACCAGTCGTCCTGTCCCTGCAGCTGAAAACCACCCCCACAGCATGATGCTGCTGTATTGGACAGGTGATGATGGGACTGTATTGGACAGGTGATGAGCAGTGCCTGGTTTTCTCCACACATACCACTTAGAATTAAAAAAAGTTCTATCTTGGTCTAACCAGAGAATCTTATTTCTCACCATCCTGGAGTCCTTCAGGTGTTTTTTAGCAAACTCCACTCTGGATGGTTTATGTTTATGGCCACTCTGCCATAAAGCCCCGACTGGTGGAGGGCTGCAGTGATGGTTGACTTTCTACAACTTTCTCCCATCTCCCGACTGCATCTCTGGAGCCCAGCCACAGTGATCTTTGGGTTCTTCTTTACCTCTCTCACCAAGGCTCTACTCCCCCAATAGCTCAGTTTGGCCGGACGGCCAGCTCTAGGAAGGGTTCTGGTCATCCCAAACGTCTTGTATTTTAGATCCCTTAATCCACCCCATACCTAAACTTAACAACTACCTTACTAACTATTAATAAGCAGCAAATTAGGAGTTTGTTCAGGGAAAACTCTTAGTTAATAGTGAATATGTGTTCCCTATTCTAAAGTGGGTAACACTTTACAATAAGGTTCCATTAGTTAATGTTTGTTAACGTATTAACTAACATGAACAAACCATGAACAACACATTCATTACAGTATTTATTAATCTTTGTTAATGTTAGTTAATGAAAATACAGTCATTCATTGTTAGTTAATGTTAGTTCACAGTGCATTAACTAAGGTTAACGAGCACAACTTTTGATTTTAATAATGCATTAGTAAATGTTGAAATTAACATTAACTAAGATTAATAAATGCTGTAGAAGTGTTGTTCATTATTAGTTCATGTTAACTAGTCAACTAATGTTACAATTCAGTGATGTCATTGTCCAGCTCAGTTCAGTTCTCTTCAAATAGTGCAGTCAAGTATCCCCAACTAAGCAAGCCAAAGGCAACAGTGGGTAAGTAACCAAAACTCCATCCGTGACAGAAATGGATAAATAAACGTTTAGAGAAACCAGGCTCAGTCAGGAGGCCAGTTCTCCTCTGGCCAGATGAAAAACCAGCATGGTGTTGTTTAATTCCAGGCTGCAGCACACGTCAGACTGAGCAGAGGGCTCATCTGGTTCTCGTGGTCTTGTGCCGATGACCGACGAGGTCTTCACAGGGGATCTGTCTCTAGGGTTTGTCTATTTGACATGGTCTCCGCTGACATTCGGGGCTGTAGAGGTCGTCTCTAGGTGCTGATCCACCATCTGGACTTGGATACCTTCTGGATCTGGGTGGCTACGGTGACCTAAGAATAAGAATAAAACAGACTAATATTAGCATAGATGCCATTCTTCTTACGATGTAATGAGTACATCGGGTGTTTTGGGAAGTGTTCCCAGTTCCAGTTGACCTACTTAATGAGGCCTAACAATCCTTTAATGGATTTTAATTATAGAAAAGTGATTGTGTGTTATGTGTATGCCAGGTTAAAGAGATGGGTCTTTAATCTAGATTTAAACGGACAGAGTGTGTCTGCTTCCTGAACAATGCTAGGTATATCATTCCAGAGTTTGGGCACTAAATAGGAAAAGGATCTGCCGCCCGCAGTTGATTTTGATATTCTAAGTATTATCATATGGCGTGAGTTTTGAATTTGCAGTGGACGTGAAGGACTATAATGCTCAAGTACTAAGTACTGAGGAGCTAAACCATTCAGGGCTTTATAAGTAATTAGCAAGATATTAAAATGTATACGATGTTTAATAGAGAGCCGTCATGTCATTATAATGTCAGTGCTGACAGAACCGGGCTAATATGGTCATACTTCCGGGTTCTAGAAAGAACTCTAGCTGCTGCATTTTGGACCAGCTGGAGTATGTTTATTAAGCATGCAGAGCAACCGCCCAATAAATCATTACAATAATCTAACCTTGAGGTCATGAACACATGAATTTCTACATTTGACATTGAGAAAATTGGTTGTAATTTAGATATATTTTTAAGATATAA
Source organism: Sinocyclocheilus grahami (assembly GCF_001515645.1). Taxonomy (NCBI): domain Eukaryota; kingdom Metazoa; phylum Chordata; class Actinopteri; order Cypriniformes; family Cyprinidae; genus Sinocyclocheilus; species Sinocyclocheilus grahami. The sequence continues at coordinate 1,033,434 of NW_015505327.1, read as the reverse complement.
AAATGTGGTTTTACAAATGCTATCAAATAGCACACATAGGTTCCAAACTGATGACAAAGATTTGACAGCACAGCACAAGTGGTAGACAGTGTTCTAGATTATTACATGCAGAGGATTTTGGTCTGAAAATTAACACCTCTGTTTTTTAAGAATTTAGCAGTAGGAAATTACTAGTCATCCCTTTTTTATATCAGCTATGCATTCTGTTAGTTTTGTGGATTGGTATGTTTCGTCGGGCTGTGAAGAAATATAGAGCTGAGTATCATCAGCACAACAGTGAAAGCTAACACCAAGTTTCCTGATGATATCTCCCAAGGGTAGCATGTAAAGCGTGAAAAGCTACGGTCCTATTACTGAGACTTGTGGTACTCCATACTGCACTTGTGAACGATATGATATTTCTTCATTCCTTGCTATGTTTTGATAACGGTCAGATAAGCATGATTTCAGCCATACCAATGCAATTCCACTAATGCCAACATCATTTTCTAGTCTATTCAAAAGAATGTTGTGGTCAATAGTGTCAAATGCAGTTCTAAGATTCAGTAGCACTAATAGAGAGATACAACCTAGAGCTGTAGTCAAGTCCAGGTTTGTCGAGCCCAAGACAAGTCCAAGACCAGGACTAGTCGAGACCGAGTCCAAAGAGGTTTGAGTCCAAGTCAAGTCCAAGTCCAAAAGTTTCGAGTCCAAGTCAAGACCGAGTCCAAATGAGAGAGAAAAAAAGGATCCTCTTCAAGACCACATACTTAACTATTGATAATGTATGTGATGTGAGAGACAGCATATCTCCTATTCTAAGAAAATTATTTTACATTATTATTTGTAATGATCAAAAAGCATGTGCAAAGTAACAACTCTGTAGGACTGGGGTCTCCTAACTAGATCCTGGAGGGGCAATGCCCTGCAGAGTTTAGCTCCAACTTTTTTCTTGAAACGTATGACTTTAACTTTACTACATTTGAAAGTCAAATATTGTACTTTTCACTCCACTACATTTCTATCAATGTCCTCGAAGTAGAAAGTCGTTACTATGTAGCAGCTTTGAAAGACAATGGGTGATTTTTTTCTTCTCTTAAATGTGGCCTTTTTTTTTTTTTTAGATGGCCTCTCAGTAATCACTCTTGTAGGGTTATGTGAAGTGATTTCCCAGCATTTTTTGAACACTGACCAGTTGCAAATGTGATATTAATTTAAAAAATAAATGTGATATTTATTATAATTTGAGTCCAAGTCAAGTCCAAGTCCAAAAGTTTCGAGTCCAAGTCAAGACCGAGTCCAAATGAGAGAGAAAAAAAGGATCCTCTTCAAGACCACATACTTAACTATTGATAATGTATGTGATGTGAGAGACAGCATATCTCCTATTCTAAGAAAATTATTTTACATTATTATTTGTAATGATCAAAAAGCATGTGCAAAGTAACAACTCTGTAGGACTGGGGTCTCCTAACTAGATCCTGGAGGGGCAATGCCCTGCAGAGTTTAGCTCCAACTTTTTTCTTGAAACGTATGACTTTAACTTTACTACATTTGAAAGTCAAATATTGTACTTTTCACTCCACTACATTTCTATCAATGTCCTCGAAGTAGAAAGTCGTTACTATGTAGCAGCTTTGAAAGACAATGGGTGATTTTTTTCTTCTCTTAAATGTGGCCTTTTTTTTTTTTTTAGATGGCCTCTCAGTAATCACTCTTGTAGGGTTATGTGAAGTGATTTCCCAGCATTTTTTGAACACTGACCAGTTGCAAATGTGATATTAATTTAAAAAATAAATGTGATATTTATTATAATTTAATAATAATTTAATATTGTGGTATATATTGGACACCACAATATTGTTTAATTTTGCAAAATTGTGTAAACAAAAATATTACCTATAAAGCCACAGAAGAACTGTTGTGCATCTCCTAACAAAAAACAATAGGTTTTTGACTTGAAGCAGCACTGCACAGACCATTCTGTGTATGACATCAAAGTACCACAAGAGTGATTAGAGAGCATTTTTGACATTTTTGTTTTGATGTCAAATAAATCTTGCTATTTTGCTTTTTTGTTAATGCAGTGTTGCTGTTGTAAAGTTATAAAGTTATACAGCTACAGTTGTATTGGTGGGTTTTCATTTCACTGTCCACTCGGTACATATGTGGATGAATGACTTGACGTAGATGTGTGCGCACACTGTCAAAGCTGTGTGAGATCACTACCAACCTGCTTTTGTGGAGGTGGGTAGGGGTGTTAAATGAAATTGTTAAAAACCTATAGAAGTGAAACAATTGAGTTGACAAAAAACATTCTAAAAGCCCTTAATTCCAAAGATACTACAAGCTAGTCAGTGTATTCAGTAGGCGTAATGTGTTGTAGCTTCAGAGGCATGTATTGCAACTATTACATACAACTATAATAAAACAGTCTGTAGCGAATCAGCTCAAAGGGGAAATATGAATAATTAATTATAGTTATAATTAATTATAAATAACTAGATCCGCTGTAAGTATATACTTGACCTCTCAGTGTCAACTGTCTGTCAATTCTAAGAACATTAATTTCCTGGTTAAGGGAAATAACTTTCTTACTGTACAATACTACTCGGAGCATGTAGCAAAAATCTGCATGATTAAGGACTCCAGTTATGAGCAAACAATGAACAACCTCAAGTGTGATACAAGTAAGACTTTATTAACTACATAAACACATAAACTAGTCTAACATACACATACACACACACACACACATACAGTTGGCATCGGAAAAAGGGTTAAAGCTTAAGCAGTAAAAAGAAGAGAAATAAAAACAGGAAGCTATAGTACAATTTGATATTCAGCAGATCTACAGCCTGAAGGAAACATCAGTTTCTTAGTTCAAACACACCTTTGTAAAAGGTGCAAATGATACTTAATGTATCAATTAATAAGACTAAGTTTGATACTTGCACGTCTCGCCTGTTTGAAAGAGAGTCCTGATGCTCTTTGGGACTCCAGTAGGTTGGCTGAAGTTAGGTGATGAGAAAGAAGCATTTTGAGTCAGAGGATCTTGATGAATGGAAAGACTAGGCAGGGGCCTGGCGCAGACTTAAGGGTTGCAGAAGAGTTTCTAGCTCACATCCTTATCTTCTTTCCGTCCTCATCCACCGGGCACGCTCAGGCTCTCCACACGGGCAGCAATCAGAAGATTTAGCAGAAAACTTAGCAGAAGAACCTGGGCAGAACTGTGCATGAGCCTTTTAAAGTCTGAGAAGATTCACGCCTCTCAGGATGAGCTTGTCCAATGAGAAAGGTTGAAATTCCAAGCGGGAGGTTGGAAGTACTGGGGAGTACTGCTGCTGCACACTGCTAAAAGATGCATAGACTCAGATAATTCACATATGCTTAATCTCTCACTCTCTCTCTCTCTCTCTCTCTCTCTCTCTCCCTCTCTCTTTTTCTCACTCTAATAACTGCAGTAGTCTGCATATCAATGACTCAAGACTGTTATTAGCTGTAAAATGACAGTTTTGAAATTAGCAACGGAGGCTTGGGATGAGATGCGAGAGATATTACACACTTACGCACAAGAGCATTTTAAAGGGGTCCTATTATGCTCTTTTACAAAGTCTTGATTTTGCTTTGGGGGTGTACAGGCTCTCATACTAGGCTGTTCGAAAAACACATTATTTTTCACATATTTTACATTATTACAACACCTCTCTCCCCAGTCTGGCATGAACGACTCGAATAGTTCCTGTATCAAATGAAGGCCTGCCTTCTGAAATACGAAACGTGTTGTGATTGGTTAGCTGGGCCAGTGTGTGCTGTGATTGGCACCACTCGGCACCTGGTCTGGAAATGACATGCCTCTTACCACTGCAAGCTTCAGTGTAAATATTGTGTCAAAATCAAATCAATTTGAGCGCGATTTAAACCTGGATGATTGTAACCACTCTAAGTTCGTCTGCCTTGTGAAAATCAGTGCGTCTCCGACATAGTGATAACACTCATTGCCTTCTTTATTGCAGCTCAACCAGGTCTCGTCCCATTCATCGGTATTTGGGGAAAAAATGCGTTGTAGTCCAAACAAGTCATTCGTTGTAGTTTTTGAAAAGTGGTTTCTGTTAAATAAAATATCTCCTTTTGAAGTGG
>NW_015505327.1:1020410-1028382 GCF_001515645.1 Sinocyclocheilus grahami | reverse complement strand
GTGCCTGGTCGGGAAATGTCACGCCCCTTACCATAGCCGCCTGCGAGCTTCAGTGTAAATATTGAGTCAAAATCAAATCATTTTGAGCTCGATTTAAACCTGGATGATTGTAACCACTCTAAGTTCGTCTGCCTTGTGAAAATCAGTGCGTCTCCGACATAGTGATAACACTCATTGCCTTCTTTATTGCAGCTCAACCAGGTCTCGTCCCATTCGTCGATCTTTGTGATATCACAAATCCCGGAAAATATGCGTTGTAGTCCAAACGAGTCGTTCGTTGTAGTTTTTGAAAAGTGATTTCTGTTAAATAAAATATCTCCTTTTGAATTGGACTTTGAGCTTTGTAACTTTGCAGATCTTTTTTATGCTCAAACAGCAACATTACAGACTAACTAAAGTTGAAAAAGTGAAAAAGCATAATAGGACCCCTTTAAGGACAAAAACCTGACAAATGACTAAAAAACAAACAAACATCTGAACAATGTCTTGAGGGTTTGTAACCATGGTTACATGCATTACCACCTCGGGTGTGCATTATTTTTCAATAATTCAATGGCCCTTAGTCAGTTATTCCTTAAATATCGTATTACAAATACAGGAACATGGAAATAAAAATTATTAAATGTTCTTTCTTGTGTTAATTTAGTGAATAACAATGTGAAAAGCAGGCCTGTCCTGTGTTTTACTAAATATTTTTTAACCATTGTAATCCTCCAACAGTCTGATATTTTCTTTTCTTTTTATTATTTATGTTTTGTTTAATTGATTTGTCCCTGTTACTCCCCTACACTCTTTCTCTTTTACTTTCTTTGAGTCAGCCACACCAATGTAGGGCCATAGAATAAATTACAGGATAGTATAACTGTTTAAAGAGCCCTGTGGCTGAAGAGAGTTTCTCTCTTATTGTGCTCTTGTCCCAGTAATGCTGTCAAAATCCTCTCTGTGTTATTAATGAACATCCTCTCTCATTGTTTCATAACATTAGATTTAGTGCTCAACTTCGTCTCTCAAGGCCATGACCATGTAAAATAGAAGATGAGTGTTTTTCTGTAAGTTTTTAATATATTTTGTGAATATTGCTTTAAAAAATTTTGCACTTGAATCTGGGTAAAATTCTGTCCACCTTTGAACATCCTGCTTTATTTATAGTTCACTGGTTCAGTTTATTTATTTACTTTTTCAAGTTGTCAGTAAAAGTTTTTCTTTTTTTAATGAAACATGCTGCAGGCTCCTAACTCCTAAGACATGGGAAATACAGTTGCAAATGGACTTTGCTTTTTCATTTGAAATTTGGCAGTCACTGTGCGTTCGCGAAAGCGAAAATGCAAACGCTAGATCGGAGGTAATCGGTAAAGGCTCACCACCACCAAATTTTTTTACAGATATGTGTGTAGTCCAATCAATATAATAGCCACCGCTGTTACAGTCAGATCCACTGAGCAGCACTCTGGGATGTGAACAGGAACTGGGCTGAGCTCTGGGATGAGAGCGGGCACTGGGATGAGCTCTGATATGTGAGCAGACTCTGGGTTGAGCTCTGGGATGAGAGCGGGCTCGGGACTGAACTCTGGGGCTGAAGCGAATTTGGGATTGAACTCAGGGGCTGGAGCCTTTACTACACTGTGCTAAGGTGCTGGAGCCATCATTGAACTCTGGTCAAGGGATGGAGCTGAAACTGGACTCTTGTCAGGGGCTAGAGCCATCGAGAACCGTTTCTTTTTCCACAGCCTCCTCCTTTGAGTTGAGGTTTTAGTGGTCTCAGGACTGGGCTGAAACTCTGGAGCGGACTCTGGAACAAGTTTGTTGGCAGGAGTGGATTCTGGAGCGGGCTCATGGGCTGAAGCCGACACTGGGATTGTGTTCAGGGGCTGGGGGGTTTGAGAGCGCAGGCCTTGAGATGCTTGCTGCTCACGCTGACATCAGCTGGGTATCTGCCACACTGAATGCTAGTCTTTCCCACCCCGAGATGGATCTGATGGCAGGCATGATGGCTGAAGACTCTGGTGTGTCGGACATGGCGTGACGAGGCATGATGGACACTGTGGAATTGCAAAGTCAGAAATTCCCACTGTGTGTTTGAACCAGAGTACCGACCAGGAACTCCGCGAGATGGAGGAGGCTGCAGCGGTGGCGGCACAAACTACAGATGTAGTTCTCGTGGTTTCCCTGTGCTGTAAACAAAACTTGGTTCTCACGAGACTACACTCTTCTCCCCGGAGCTTACCCTCGCGAGACTACACTCTTCACCCCGGAGCTTACATTGCGCCTTCTGCTACGCCTACGTCATACGCTCGAACGCCTTGTCGTGAACATGGAGCTGGAGATTACAGTATATAAATTTTTAAAAATCGATATTTTGCTTACACTAATGCATCGTTTAGCTTCAGAAGGCCTTTATTAACACCCCGAAGCAGTGTGGAGTAGTTTTATGATGGATGGATGCACTTTTTCAGGTTCAAAAACAGGGGCACCATTCACTGCCATTATACAGCTTGGAAGAGCCAGGGCAATTTTTAATATAACTCCGATTGGATTCGTCTGAAAGAGGAATGTCAGATACGCCTAGGATGACCTGAGGGTGAGTAAATCATGGGCTAATTTTCATTTTTGGGTGAACTATCCCTTTAAATAAGGCACAGTCTATAATAAGGTTAATTTACATAGAAAGGTGACATGTTTGCACTGAAAAGAATGACAATAATTTAATTTAAATGCACATGGTGCACCACTATACCTGTGCAGATAGTATCTGGTTACACTGAATGAAGGGTGGTTGAATAAGATTTAGACTTTAACTTGGTTTCCAAAATGGCTTTTCCATGTAACAGTGGTTATTTTAAAAGTGGAAATGATGTCAAGGAACAGCTTTTCTCTCTGTCATTGCTGACACAACTGCTGAGTAATGAAGACCACACAGTACTGTCTGTCTTCTGCACAGCTGACTTCTCCCCTATTTTTAGGAAAAGTCATCTTCTGTGTTGGATCTTTTGTGCACTGGTGAGGTAGAGCAGTGAAGGTTTTGGTCTTAATGTGAATACGGCTTTACTGTATAATATTGAGAACTAGATTCATTTGAAATTTGAACATAATTTGTACTTTTTGAATGATAGGTATATCAGTCTCAAATTGCACACCAGTGGAACATGTACTAAAGGGATAATTCACCCAAATAGGATGAAGGGATAATTCATCCAAAATTGTCATCAATTTCTCAACCTCATTTCATTCCAAACCAATAAAACTTTCTTTCATCTTCAAAACACAAATTAAAAATGTTTAATGGAACCTGAGAGTTTTATGTCCATGCACTGACTCCATTTGACAAAAACTTTCAAACTCCAAAAAGGTAATAACGATCTATGAATCAAGCTGTTTAATCCAAGTCTGAAGAGACACAATTACAAAATTAATTAAGGACAGAATTAAAGAATCTTTTCTTTTAGAGACCTAATCAGTCGTCTTGAGAATACATGCATATTACACTTTTTCTCTTTTTTACACTTTGTTCTCAGGTACGCTGCATAAATTCTGCCACATATCTGTCTTATTAATGCTTAAGACCTTGAGGCATCATTTACATCTCTAGGGATTGGTTGATTGTTGTATTACACAGGAAGCTTGCTTAGATTGTTTTGTTTTTTGTGCTTAAAAACAGTTATTGTACAAGTATTCAATTAGTGACTTCACTGATTCCTGATTGCTGTTCTGTAAGATCATTAATGTCCATCCCTGTCTTTCTTTCTCTCCCTCTATGTCCATCTATCTGTTTCTGTTTAGCCAATGGAGTCATCCCCACTGGGGAATTCAGTCAATAAGCTGCCAACCGCATGCTCATGTAAAATGCCTGTGAGACTAGGAGAAAAATAAAGTAATTGTGTATTGTTAAACCAGATTGACACTATTGTGGGTTGGCACATAGGCCTATTGCTATTATTTTATTATTAGTTGTAGACAATCAATAAACAATTAACCCTGCACATCTGTAAGATGATTGCCAGGACTGTAACTAGAGTAAAACTGTGATAATTTTTTAGAAATGTTGATAATATTGATGTGTGGTTTTAAAAGCTTGTAATTTATGGCACCAGTTTTGTATCCTTTTCTACTCATTAGTGCTGTTTGTCTAGGGTTTTGCGAGGTTTCACCTTCACCATAGCAATTTAAAATAGAATATTCTGTGTAGAATTCAAATGGGTCAGATACATTTTGTGTTCTGATTCAATAAGTGAGATGAGATTCAGGATGCTTACATCTTTAGTTTAATTATTTTGGTCCAGACCAAAAGAGAAGACGATATATTTAGTCCTGTTCGCTTAGCACGCACACTGTGTGGATGGCTTTTGTGATGGCTTTTTTTTGCAAACTTATTAAATGCATTTGTATATGTGGACATATTTTTTTTTACTAGCCTATAACTCACAAAGAACTTATAAAATGTGTTGAGTCAAAACTGAACTGTACAGAACTGTAATGAGCAACATAGTTCCTATGACAAGAAGAACCAGGTATTGGCCGTTTCTCAATTCCACGAACACAAAGAACAGACTTGTGTTCTCGTGGAGACTGGTCTTGCCAGGCTACCTTGAAAGAACCAACTCGGAAGGACGCGAGAACACAGAGTGCATCTTTGTGCGAATTGAGATGTGCTGTGATCTTGCCCTCAACTGACCGTCCCAGCACGTTATAGGGAGCGATACACAATAAATAACACATAACATCACAAACTAATGTCATATTAAAATATTTATTTCAGAAGGGTCCATAGACCCTCGTAATTGGCCATTTGGTTAGGTGATGGGGAGTTCGATATTATTTGTTAAATATAACAAAAAGTTGTGTGTCTGATTGGTCCAAATGCTACATTATTATAGACAAATATTCATAGTATTTATATTATTCTTTTTATTTTACCATATGTATTTGTAAAAATTATTAGGCTTAGGCATGTATATTTAATGTTGCTATATTTTGTCAGTTAAAATGATCAATGTTAAAAAATATACCAATAAAAAGTATGACAGGCTTTTTCCCAGGTCTTTATCACTTTATTAAAATTATGCAAACCAAAATTACAATGTTTACTTTCACGAGCCGTCGCGTATTTACAGGCTTCCGTACGTCGTCCGCCCGCAGCGTCTTCTGGGATTTCTAACGGTTCGATTCTCTCAAGTCTGCATTCGATGCATCCTCGATATCAAGAACACATCCAGGCACTTTCATGCGTCCTCTGTACTTGCATTCTTGAGTATTGGAATTGAACTTCAACGGTTAATGATGACGTAGAGTGAGAACACAAGGACGCAAGATCGCTTAAGAACGCATATTGAGAAACGGCCATTCTTGAGCATTTAGTCCTTTTTAGGGTTGCATCTTGTGACATCACATCCTGTTTTCAGTTTGTTTAGATGTTCTTGGTCTGTGCTGTGTTTAGGGATGGGTACCGAAACCCGGTATTTAATCGGTCCCGGGGCTAAATTATGAAAGACCGGAGTATCCATAATCTCTGACGTTAACGGTTCTGCTATCGGTACTGGAGAAATTAATAAAACACACATACATGTATTATTGCTATATACAGGTGCATCTCAATAAATTAGAATGTCGTGGAAAATTTCATTTATTTCAGTAATTCAACTCAAATTGTGAAACTCGTGTATTAAATAAATTCAATGCACACAGACTGAAGTAGTTTGAGTCTTTGGTTCTTTTAATTGTGATGATTTTGGCTCACATTTAACAAAAACCCACCAATTCACTATCTCAACAAATTAGAATACTTCATAAGACCAATAAAAAAAACATTTTTAGTGAATTGTTGGCCTTCTGGAAAGTATGTTCATTTACTGTACATGTACTCAATACTTGGTAGGGGCTCCTTTTGCTTTAATTACTGCCTCAATTCGGCGTGGCATGGAGGTGATCAGTGTGTGGCACTGCTGAGGTGGTATGGAAGCCCAGGTTTCTTTGACAGTGGCCTTCAGCTCATCTACATTTTTTGGTCTCTTGTTTCTCATTTTCCTCTTGACAATACCCCATAGATTCTCTATAGGGTTCAGGTCTGGTGAGTTTGCTGGCCAGTCAAACACACCAACACCATGGTCATTTAACCAACTTTTGATGCTTTTGGCAGTGTGGGCAGGTGCCAAATCCTGCTGGAAAATGAAATCAGCATCTTCAAAAAGCTGGTCAGCAGAAGGAAGCATGAAGTGCTCCAAAATTTCTTGGTAAACGGGTGCAGTGACGTTGGTTTTCAAAAAACACAATGGACCAACACCAGCAGATGACATTGCACCCCAAATCATCACAGACTGTGGAAACTTAACACTGGACTTCAAGCAACTTGGGCTATGAGCTTCTCCACCCTTCCTCCAGACTCTAGGACCTTGGTTTCCAAATGAAATACAAAACTTGCTCTCATCTGAAAAGAGGACTTTGGACCACTGGGCAACAGTCCAGTTCTTCTTCTCCTTAGCCCAGGTAAGACGCCTCTGACGTTGTCTGTGGTTCAGGAGTGGCTTAACAAGAGGAATATGACAACTGTAGTCAAATTCCTTGACACGTCTGTGTGCTTGATGCCTTGATGCCTTGACCCCAACCTCAGTCCATTTCTTGTGAAGTTCACTCAAATTCTTGAATCGATTTTGCTTTCATAAGGCTAGGCTGTGGTTCTCTCGGTTGGTTGTGCATCTTTTTCTTTCACACTTTTTCCTTCCACTCAACTTTGTGTTAACATGCTTGGATACAGCACTCTGTGAACAGCCAGCTTCTTTGGCAATTAATGTTTGTGGCTTACCCTCCTTGTGAAGGGTGTCAATGATTGTCTTCTGGACAACTGTCAGATCAGCAGTCTTCCCCATGATTGTGTAGCCTAGTGAACCAAACTGAGAGACCATTTTGAAGGCTCAGGAAACCTTTGCAGGTGTTTTGAGTGGATTAGCTGATTGGCATGTCACCATATTCTAATTTGTTGAGATAGTGAATTGGTGGTTTTTTTTTTAAATGTGAGCCAAAATCATCACAATTAAAAGAACCAAACTACTTCAGTCTGTGTGCATTGAATCGCATGCGATTTATCGTGCAGCCCTAAAACACACCACGACATTCTAATTTATTGTATACATTATCTTGCAAATTCTATCTCACCAGAGTCGCCAGCTGTTTTTCAAAAATTTGTCTGATGCATTTTTGCTATTCGCAATTCAGAAGCGAGATCACGCTCACGCGGAGGAGCTTCAGCACGCTCACCATGAAAGCCCTGTTTAATTATGATAGAAGAGAGGACTAAACAATCAAACATCTGCTTACACTTTAGGCCTGTGGCTGTTTTATTAAGCTAATTTTATTTTTTTATCTTGATTTTGGCTTCTAAGGATTATACAAAAGAAGACATGAGGTAAAGCTATTAAAAACTTCTTTCCCTTCACAGCGGGGCGCATTCGTTCCTCGCTAAAACCCAAACTTAACGTCAGAATCAGCTCAATCCGTGATTGTTGTAAGATGCCGTCTTTACTGTTGCTAAGTTGCGGGACATGTTTGATAATAAAATGTTGAAAGCACAATCCACATAAGAGACACTGTTCCTCAGGCTGAAATGTGTATGCGCAGCGCACTCCAAAACGGACAAACAAATTACACTTTGAGCTTCGGGCGCATATCCAGTCGATACACACAAAAATATGTCAAAATGGCCGGCTTGGAGAGTATTTACTTTACACTCTACACAGTTTATGTCTTAAGTGGAGGAGAACAGTTGGGAGAAAATCCGATGTGTGTCAATATATAGTCTTAAAGTGACAGACTGGCGCTTGGGCCATCAAAATGCAAATCTGCTCTTAATCTGAATAACGTTATAGCTTTAATAAGCATTAATCTATCAATACATACACTAAAAACTATGCAGTGTTCATTTACATTTGATTACTTTTAGATTTCTTTTGTAGGCTATTACTTACCTGAACAGTAATGTTAGTAG
>NW_015505327.1:1000299-1015954 GCF_001515645.1 Sinocyclocheilus grahami | reverse complement strand
GTTTTATTAAGCTAATTTTATTTTTTTATTTTGATTTTGGCTTCTAAGGATTATACAAAAGAAGACATGAGGTAAAGCTATTAAAAACTAGCTGCGTTTCGTATTGCGCAACTTTTTTCACAGCAGTGCGCATTCGTTCCTCCCTAAAACCCAAGCTTAACGTCAGAATCAGCTCAATCCGTGATTGTTGTAAGATGCCGTCTTTACTGTTGCTAAGTTGCGGGACATGTTTGATAATAAAATGTTGAAAGCACAATCCACATAAGAGACACTGTTCCTCAGGCTGAAATGTGTATGCGCAGCGCACTCCAAAACGGACAAACAAATTACACTTTGAGCTTCGGGCGCATATCCAGTCGATACACACAAAAATATGTCAAAATGGCCGGCTTGGAGAGTATTTACTTTACACTCTACACAGTTTATGTCTTAAGTGGAGGAGAACAGTTGGGAGAAAATCCGATGTGTGTCAATATATAGTCTTAAAGTGACAGACTGGCGCTTGGGCCATCAAAATGCAAATCTGCTCTTAATCTGAATAACGTTATAGCTTTAATAAGCATTAATCTATCAATACATACACTAAAAACTATGCAGTGTTCATTTACATTTGATTACTTTTAGATTTCTTTTGTAGGCTATTACTTACCTGAACAGTAATGGAAAAATCATGGAAAAATTACAGCACTGTTTATTTCATTTAATTTGTATATTTGTTTTATTGTATTTGTCAGCTTGTTTTACTTTGTTTCTTTGTTCATGTTCTTACTGTGTCTTATCTTATGTGTAAAACACTAAAAATGCCTGCACACTGGTGCATTTACAAATTAAATATTTATATTACATTTCAGAATATAAAGCCATGTTAATTCAGCTCTTAATTTGTCATATATATATATATATATATATATATATATATATATATAACAAAAAGTACCGTTAAAGTACCAGAAGCAGTATCGGTAAAAGTAGTAATACCGTTAAAACCTTAACGAAACCCATCCCTAGTTGTGTTCATATATCAGTCGAACCACAGAGTTTGTTTGGAAGATTATTTGGTGCCCACCCAGGTTCAGATGGCAGCGTTGACACTTATTCTAATATTCAAAACTGCACGAACAGAGCAGTCGTACCAGAGTTAGTTTTAATTGAACCAAATGTAAATGCCAAATATAATATATACAGTAGTCAACATTTGAAGTGGATCAAAACCTTTCATCAAAGTTGTCCTAAAACCTAAAACCAAAATGCGTTCTTGTCTTAGGACAACTTTGATGAACTTTTTTGATCCACTTCAAATATTGACTACTGTATATATTGTCAAATATAAATGCCAATATTTTAACGACTCAGATAGTCGTTAGATATCCACTATCTGGCTAAGATCAATCACTGTCTGGCCAACTGAGATTTTGACATGGAGATAAAGGTTAATATCATGATTTTGCAGTAGTGCTATCAAGGTTATTTTCATAAACGAAAACTAAAACTAAGACTTAAACAATTGATGAAAATCAATCTGAAATAAAAGTAAACTGAAATAAAATAAAAACGTCAAAATAATTGAAAAACGAAACTAAACTAACAATAGTTATTGAAAAACTAACTGAAATAAAATAATATTTATCAAAAATAAATAATCGTTTTCGTAATCATTACGTTCTCACCCCATGGTGGAAAAATATACAGCTGTGTGGAGGTGTAGGGAAATAGCCTACCTGTAATGGCGCATCACGCACATGGGGTTACCTGACGGAGAGACGCAAAGCAGTTTAAAGCCTGCACGGGTCCTGTTTGGTAAACGTGCACCAGCAGTACTTAACAGAACACCCGACCCATTATCTGACAGCAGCACTAATTTAATTCTGTACCAGACCAGAACCGTTTGACATAAAGACCGCGAGTCGCGACCCGAACCGCACTCGCATTAAATCTATTGCATCAGGTAAGCAAGATTATTTATTTTATCATGTAACAAGCAATCAAACCAACATTAGGCATTCTAAGTCGGTGCTTTGAAGAAAAACAGACATGCAGCGCAACATGATAATTAACAGAAAAAAAGATGAGAATGCGCATCCTTTCTGTAAACAACACAAAACTTTAGCCAAGCATCTTGTGATCACTCTGCCAGGCTTTTGAACAAATGTGCATTGGCTAAATCACATCATACACATGCTTATAATTCTTCATAAATGAAAAGAACATTCAAATATAAGCCTTTACTGTTAAATGCGATTGCCGTTATTATTGAATTTCATTAGTCCCAGTTTTGATTTATGCACGGCTGTTCACGGAAAAGTGAGCAAGACACCACAGTTACAATATCATGATTATGGTTAAATTAGAAAAGACAACCAAATCAGGCTACATTCATATTAAATATCTCAACACACATCATTGGATATGACATTAAGCGCAACTTATGTAGATGAATTTAGTAAAACAGGCTTGACTGCTTTCTTTGGCGTATATTTGTTTACTTTTACTATCTAATCAATCTCAGCATGTGTTAATTTTGTGTCGCTATATGTTTTCCTCACTAAGATTAAATTATGCCTAGCTCTGTCTTTGGCCTGCACTCTGGAAGTGATCTGTTCATTTAAAACTTGAAAACTGAAACTAAACTATATAAAAACTAAATAAAAATGTGTTCACAAAATAAAAACTAAACTAAAACTAACAAAAATAACAAAACTAAACTGAACGATATTAAAATAAAACAAATTTAAAAATTCAAAACTATAATAACCTTGACTGCTACAACACACTTTTACTGTATAGTAGCAATGTTTATTGTTTGCTTTTCGGATCTGAAGGAGCATTTGCACAAAGAAATAGTGACACATGACTTTAGACTTAACAATTGGATTCCAATGAAAGGATGAGAAAGTCTCTCTTTTACCACCCCTTCTGCTTTAGACAAACTAGTTGTCCCGCCCTCAGATGGGAAGTTAACATACAAATGGATTACTAATAATTGTCTCTGCATATCTAACTGGGATAAGAGAAAGTAATTCATATATCTTTAAAAAAAAACAACAACAACAACCTTCAAACTCACAGTTCATCATTTCAAATATGTATGTTTATCTATAGATTGATAGTAAATCAGCCATAATCAGCTGGTAGATTCACACTTGTTTCTTGTTGTTTTACTTTGAGCTGTAGAGAAACATCAGGTGTTTGTTCTTTTGGCCCTGTAACGTATAGAGCTGCCAACTCAACAGGCCGTGTCACTCCTCATTTCCTCCCTTTTCCCTTCTCTGGAGTGGTAGTGCTGAATCTCTGCCAAAACAGGCATCTGAGAAGGACCTGAGAGAAGGGACCTGTAGAAAAGTCACACATTTCAAGTCAACAGAGTGAAAAATGTAACAAATTTAGTCCGCTTATCTGTTTTATGGAAACGGCTTGCTATGGTTGGTTTGGCTAATTTTTTTTGTTTTCACCAAGTGTCTTGCTTGTAAGTATGGGACTTGTTTGCCACAATATGTTTTAATCAACTCCAACTCTGGAAATTAATAATAATGTTAGATCACTTAACAAGAATGAGATCTGAGAAATTTATGTAGAGAGGTTTTGCCAGTGAAGTTCTGAATAGTAGTACATAATGAAGTGTCATATATGAAGTACAGATGGATGGAAATTTAAGGAAAATCTGGAGAATCGCGTGGCTTTATTATCTTGTGGGTGAAATTAATGGTTTGGTCCACATGTTCCTTTAGAGGGTAGGATCACTGCAAATCAGTGCAGTTTTTAACCCGAAAAAACACATATGGGAGATTTTGAATTTTGGGGGATTTTGAATTTCTGGCTGGATTTGGGTTCACTTGTCCCTTTAGTGGGAAGGATCACTGCAAATCAATGCAGGTTTTCTCAACCCAAATGAACATCTATGGGAGATTATTGGACCAACGTGTGAGACAGAACTCTCCACCACCATCATCCAATGTTGAAACATCAACACAAAATGAGGAAATATCTTTTGGAAAAATGGTGTTCAATCCATCCAGTAGAGTTCCAGAGACATGCCAAGGTGCATTGAAGCTGTTCTTGTGGTATGTGGTGGACTAACACTTTACCTAGATACTTTGTTGGATTTTCTTTTAAAGGGGTCATGAACTACCTTTTTTATTATTATTATTTTGTGCTGTTCTCAGAGATCCACTTATGATGTTATAAAGATTTTTACATCAAAAATCATCTAAATTTAGAAGTAATAGGATTTTCTGTCCTGTCCACATTCAGAAAGAATGTGAAGACTAGGATGAGGGCAATGGACATGAGCGTGAAGTTCTCAAGGAATTTTTGTTCCTTCTAGATAATGAATATTTTCAAGTGAAAGCATTATTTAAACAGGTACTATTCTTATTCACACGCAATTGCTCTCTCAATAATGCATTCAAACAAATGTAATCTTACAGTGCTACTTCATCTGTATGTATCTGATTTCGAATTAACAGAAATCTGTAAGAAATGCAGTAGGTAAAATAACTGACGAAAACGTAGTTATTTTCATCACAAATATATGAACTGCAAAAAGCAGCAATTATACTTTTTAATGCTGACAACCATGTTATTAGCTGGTCATGTGGTAGGAAAAAAGTTTGTGCACTGGTGTTCCAATAAGCCTCTTTGAAACTCTCCTGTTATTTTATTTATTTTATTTTTTCTTTTAATATACGTTATGAACCGAAGAACTGTGATATTTCAAACATACTGAAATACTATAGCCGCGGAGCGGTGTTTCTGATATCAGTGAGCGAGGAGTTGGAGCAGGAGCGGAAAATGGTGAACCCGGAGTAGTAGAGTTGGAGCGGAGTGATTATTAAATGGTCGGTGCATGGAGGGGAAATTGTTGCCACTCCACTCTGCTCACATACTCTGCTGCAGACATTCTCCGGCGTTCAGCAACAACACTTAGCTGCCTATAAATCGGCCAATGCCGATTAATAAAAAAAATGCCAAAAATCGACCGATCAATCGGTCGACCTCTAATCACATCGTTGTCACGCCCACAGGTGTTCAGTCAATGTGCAGCGAGTGCGTCTGAAGGAGTAGTTGTTTACAATAAGATTGGGATACCAGGCAGACGATGTGCCGTTCCAGGCTGTGGAAAAACATGTTTCTATACGCTGCTGAAGGATCCCTACGTCAGAGAAAAAGTGATAAGTGATGTGACATGTGGCCAAGTATGGTGACCCATACTCGGAATTAGTGCTCTGCATTTATCCCATCCAAAGTGCGCACACACACAAAGCCATTTTTTTTGCTGCGGCGCCCGGGGAGCAGTTGGGGGTTCGGTGCCTTGCTCAAGGGCACCTCAGTCGTGTTATTGAAGGTGGGAGAGAGCACTATACATTCCCTCCCCCCCCCTACAACCCCTGCCGGTACGAGACTCGAACCCGCAACCTTTGGGTTACGAGTCCGACTCTCTAACCATTAGGCCACGACTTCCCAAAATGGATTCAGTTTATTCTTAGCTAACGTCCCAGTCACTTCAATGCTAATTTACGTGTGTGCTCAGTACATTTCACCGTTGACTGTTTTGAGAACAAATCGCAGTATGATGCTGGCTTTGCCAGAATACTTTTGCTCAAAGATCAGGCCATGCCAACGGTTCTGGACCCAACAATGGTACCACAAACTGTAATAAAAGTAATGCATTTCATGTAAAAACTATTTTTAAAATGTTAATGGTGGTAAGCCAATCATAAATTATTGTGGGCGGTTACAATGACCTCTTAAAGGGAAAACTCCCCAAACAGACTGTTTCAGTCAGAGGATGAGAAACAGGGGGGAAAAAGGTCATGAATCACTCAATTTTGAATGTTTTTCGTCCAAAAAAACTTTAGTAATATTACAATTACACCTCAGGAAACATAATGAAATTATAAAAAATAACGTCATGACACCTTTAAAAATGCGTAAATAATCAGTACATATCAAACAATCTGTAATAAAGCAATAGTAACCATGTAATAAAACATATATAGTCGCCACAGCATCGTCTTTTAGTTTCAATCTTTCTGAAAATCCTGCATCGAATTTTGCCTTGTTTGTAAACAAATCTGCTGTAAAATTGAACAAAGGACCAAGTTCTTACTGACGGGGTTTGGATCTTCATTAAAAATAAAGTTCTTCCACTCTTTCCTAATGTTGGGATCAGAAGGAAGGCAATGCAAAGACTGTGTTTTTGCACCACAACTGTACAGCATCTTGTTGTTTTTGGGGCCATCTTTATTGTTTGATTTCTGCGTAGAGCTGGTTTTGCCTCTCTCGTTATTTACACTACATGGGCGAAACAGTGGGCGGTGCTAAACAGGCAGTAATGTAGAAGCAGGTGTGGATCTTCTTCTGCGGAGGTGGTGTTTTAGCCACACTACTACATCATAAAGTGGCACATTCCACAACCTGTCGTTTTGGCAGATTGACTTCAATATAAGCTGTTTTTAGACTAGCGAGAAAGTTTTGAATTCTGAAACTTACAGGATGTTTTATAGTACAATGACCTTATATATGTCAAAAGATCAAGGGAATTTTGATTTCTCAGTTCATGACCCCTTTAATTTGTCAACCCTCTGTATATGACAGTTGTGAAATCATGATGTGTTTGAATCATCAACTGGAACTTTTGTCTGTACAATATAAGAGCTTCACCCTTCATTTTTTGAAAAAACTTTGCCCATTCTGCTGTTTTTTTTATAAGGATATAGTGGAGGTGACACAATAAATTTGGAAGAGAACTGGGACAATCACAGGGCGAATTCAAATCTGTCAGCCGTGAGATTGCCGTGACGCAGTGTGTCAGAGCATGTGCACTAACCATTAAGGCATGTCACCAACAAGTTCCTAACTTCGTATTTTATAATATTGTATCTGAAAAGTCAACATGTACTATTTTCAGTTTTAATAAGCTGTTTTCCAACTTTGCTTCTGAATGTTGTTCATTCTTTGAACTGACCCAGTCTTTGTTTTCTCCGTGTTATGAGATAGACTCAAGCCACATCCGCACTGCCGTCTATTGGACTGCAGAAAGATACTAACTTTTCAATCTGCTACGTTACTGACAGTACTGAAAAACTATGCTGACACCGTGTCTGCGCCGCAACAGAACACGATAAAGTGACCGTTGAAAATCATTTGAACTTTGTCAGCATGTCATAAATAGAACGAGGCATCAGTTTACTGCATCCAGTGTAGACAACATCACTGATTATAATGGGTTCTATTTTACACCGGACGCAAGCGGCGAATTGTATTTTGTCACACCGCGCGATGTGACCAATGTGATGAGCATGAGTTCTGGGCCGCGGCGCGGCCGGTATGAACACCAGCATTGACTGAGTGGCCCCGATCAGCTCCAGTAGCCCTATCACAGGCTTTAATACGCCGCAGACGCGTGCCGTGATGCGCAGATCAGCTCTAGTCTCTAACATCACTGAATCTGCTGTTAAAAATAAACCATCCATTCGTCATATCATCATGCAAAACTAAGAATTAGAAACATTGTAATGTGACAATCAAATATAGGTGCGGGTGGATAATTTGAAGCAGCGGATGTTTGAGCTCATCCGCGCATCTCTACAATACACTGACCTGGGTCGCCAATAGCAAACAATGGAGCGCGCTCTGCTGGACAAACTAAGTAATTACACCATTCAGAAGGTTATATGTTCTGTAAAAAACACATTTTCATATCTTCACCGATACCGATATATCTGCGACAGGCTCATATCGGCCGATAATATTGGCAAAACAATATATCAGTCTGGCTCTCTAACTCTATAGCAATACATAAAACTACTACTAAATGAAATTAGATGTCTAATAACCTGAGACTGATTGTGTCCTACTCTGAATTAAACAATCGTAGTGGGGAATTTCTGTTATAGTTCTGATAGCAGTCTCATAGTCTTTCAGTCACTTAAAATTTTGATTAACTTTTTTATACGGGCCATTATTCATAGAAGTTATGTTTTAGGTGTCATATGTCATAGGTGTTTTAGTCCAGGGCAATGTTCTTGTCTAATATTTGTCCTCTAAATGTGGACAAACACACACATACACAAACACAAAGCACTGCACAAGCAGTAACAACAGCATTTTTACCCAAACACACCTATAATGATGCACACCATTCAAATCAACTCAGTCTCTCATACACATTTACTCACACATACAGTCCCTCGCAGTAATAACAGTCTGTGCTCAGAGGGGATATAGGGAAGATCTTTGTTAGAGCCATAAACAACATTAAACATTTTGTAATATTTTTCTTTTTATCAAGATACTGTATGTGTATATTTTGTGTTATTTGTATTGTATAGTGACTTTGGCTAGTTTTACAGGTGCATCTCAATAAATTAAAATGTCGTGGAAAAGTTCATTTATTTCAGTAATTCAACTCAAATTGTGAAACTCATGTATTAAATAAATTCAATGCACACAGACTGAAGTAGTTTAAGTCTTTGGTTCTTTTAATTGTGATGATTTTGGCTCACATTTAACAAAAACCCACCAATTCACTATCTCAACAAATTAGAATATGGTGACATGCCAATCAGCTAATCAACTCAAAACACCTGCAAAGGTTTCCTGAGCCTTCAAAATGGCCTCTCAGTTTGGTTCACTAGGCTACACAAGCATGGGGAAGACTGCTGATCTGACAGTTGTCCACAAGACAATCATTGACACCCTTCACAAGGAGCCACAAACATTCATTGCCAAAGAAACTGGCTGTTCACAGAGTGCTGTATCCAAGCATGTTAAATGAAAGTTGAGTGGAAGGAAAAAGTGTGGAAGAAAAAGATGCACAACCAACCGAGAGAACCGCAGCCTTATGAGGATTGTCAAGCAAAATCGATTCAAGAATTTGAGTGAACTTCACAAGGAATGGACTGAGGCTGGGGTCAAGGCATCAAGAGCCACCACACACAGACGTGTCAAGGAATTTGGCTACAGTTGTCGTATTCCTCTTGTTAAGCCACTCCTGAACCACAGACAACGTCAGAGGCGTCTTACCTGGGCTAAGGAGAAGAAGAACTGGACTGTTGCCCAGTGGTCCAAAGTCCTCTTTTCAGATGAGAGCAAGTTTTGTATTTCATTTGGAAACCAAGGTCCTAGAGTCTGGAGGAAGGGTGGAGAAGCTCATAGCCCAAGTTGCTTGAAGTCCAATGTTAAGTTTCCAGTCTGTGATGATTTGGGGTGCAATGTAATCTGCTGGTGTTGGTTCATTGTGTTTTTTGAAAACCTGTTTTCACTGCACCCGTTTACCAAGAAATTTTGGAGCACTTCATGCTTCCTTCTGCTGACCAGCTTTTTGAAGATGCTGGTTTCATTGTCCAGCAGAATTTGGCACCTGCCCACACTGCCAAAAGCACCAAAAGTTGGTTAAAATACCATGGTGTTGGTGTGCTTGACTGGTATTGTCAAGAGGAAAGTGAGAAACAAGAGACCAAAAAATGTTTTTTCTGAAGGTTCCAAAGCAAAATCACCTAGCAATGTTGCATCTTTTCCTCCACTTATTTTCTTAATAATAATTACTATATTAATAATCACAATATAGCTATTTTTTATTTTATCTTTATAAAAAATTAGAACAAAGATGCAAATAAACAGTAGAACAGATATAATATAAGAAAAACATATTAAATATAAATATAAAGTGCATTACTTTTTTCATCTTACATCTAAACAGAAGCATTCAATTAAGAAAAACCAATAGGCTAATCAAATGTAAAAATCATAAAAACTACAAAAGATGTTCAATCAAGAGCGGCGAGTGATTCCCTCTCTTCTTTTATTGTTAGATTAACATTAATGAGACAGATGGACTATATATTAAGACCTACTGTAATGTATGGATCTAATGTAATGTGACACATCAGATGTTTTTCCTCAACAGTTAACCAAATGTTAACTTAAAACAATACAGATTATTTTTGTATGAATACTCACCAAGACAGAATTACTGAAATAAGTTACTGAAGTTGCTGTAATTCTGTGTTTGTCTATATCGGGATCGCGTCTTTATGTGCACGCTTGATGTGTCAGTCAGCGCGATTATTTTGTTTACATCAGCATGGATTTGAACACCACAATTCACTGGTTCAGACTCATGCCATCGAGAATTCGCTATGAATATTCACAAAGCCTGAATGCTGTGCTTTTCAACTATACCAAACTTGTGCTGAGGGGAATCACCAGTCATGAAGAAGTGAGCAGAGAAAAAGGCATACCTCTTAGAAAACATACAAATAAAGATAATTTTAGATGTTTAATTACTATTTGGAGCATTGGTATCGCTAGACGAGAGCTTAATGAACTCATTTTTGTGAAGACCTCAAATTCAACCAAAATGGAAATTTTTTATTTATTTTTTTGCCTATAGCTCAATGTGCAAATTCCAACTCATTTTGCCAGCACAGGTCACAAATGTCTTTTCAGAAAAGATTCATGAAATATTAAAGTCCCCGTGAAATCAAAATTGATGACCCTGTGCTTCAGCTTCTCATCAGATTTTCTGTCCAATCACATGTTCTCTAGTGTCTGAAGCGTCCTGCCCCCTACACTATAAATATATGCTGAAACTGCAGCTGAAATCGGTCACATGTTCAGAGAATTAGAGTTTTCTGTATGGTGAATTCCATGTAGTGCACTATATAAGGGATAGGGATCAATTCAGACAGTGTAAATATGCTTTCGATTGGGGTGAATGAAGTCTGGTCTCGCGAACTGCCGCAGCTAGCACACAGTCTACTCTGGTCCAGAGACATGATAGCACAGAGCCGATCATATGTGTGAGTTGGTGCAGACCATAAAACCACCCCTTGTTTCTAGACAACCTTAAACTAAATTTGTGATATGAGCACAAATATATAAATATTTTTCCATTTTACTCACCCTGTGATGGAGAGAGGCCCATTAAATAATTGGTAACTAAATTTAGGTTAAAAAAATATATATATATATTTTTGTATGTACAAGGACTCATGCTTCTTTTGCTTGAACAAATACAGAGAAATCTGATCAAATATCACATGTGTTTGTGCTTTAGGTAGTTATAATATGAGGCTATACTGCTAGCATAATGTTAGCTATAAACTGTTGGATAATACAAGGTTGTTAAAATGGTAGGAGTGGGGTAATTTGAGCCAAAAGCTCTGGGGTAAGTTCAGCCAGTGGCTCACCCCTTCTTATGGTTATAAAGCATTATTTAACTGTAATTCTACATGATATTTCATACATTTTAGACCAAACATTTTTGATTTTGTTCTTTATTCTTTGTTTTGAACTTGATTTTGTTCTGATCTGTGGCCTTATGAAAATTGGCCGTTGAAGTTTTATGAAATTATACTTCCCTGCAACATTTATAAGTGGGATGTTGAGTCAATTTGCAGTCATTTTTTTTATTCTTCAATTTTAACTTTATTTTGTTCTAAATTAAAGAAAGATGACACCAGAGAGTGTTTTGGCTTGCCGTCGCTCTGCGTTTAGGATGTCTGTACTTGCGTTTAGGATGTCTGTACTTGCGTTTAGGATGTCTGTTTTTTTACTTTTGTTTTATAAATAGCTTGAATTGCTCACAGTTGATTCATGATCGTTTTACATCGTTGAGCCTCCGATCTGCTGCTTTGGAGATGTGTAGCCGGGATTTGAATATCAAATTCAGTCATGCACGTTCCAGCCGCCAATGAAAGCCTGTCATGAAACTCCTGAAACCGCAGGAGACGGGGCACACGGGCTGGAGTTTTGGTAAAACTTAAGAACTGAGGATCCTAAACAGGGGAGTTAGACCAGTGGCGGAGTTGCGGCCTTCCTATATAATACATGTTCTCCCTGACACATCAACACTACTGCCTTGGACTACATGGAGAGGGACAAGACACGGAGGTGTGGGGCACTCAAATTTGCATCCCGTGAGACAAGCCGAGTCAACGAAGCTAAGTGGTTCTTCTTCTAATCGGTCCATTGTATCGACCACTGTGCATATGGCTTTGATAAATGCACGTTCAGTTGTCAACAATACATTCATCCTGAATTACTTTTATGTAACACATGGTCTGGACTTTCTTTTTATTATTGAAACTTGGTTAAATGACTCCGATACAAGCCCTTTTGCTGAGCTTTTACCAAGGGGATGTATCTACTTAAGTACTTCAAGGAGTAATCATCGGGGTGGAGGCTTGGCTGTTATTTTTAATAACATGATTAAGTGCAAGCTACAGCCTGTTGAAAGTTTCAAGAGTTTTGCAGCTCAATTAATGAAGATTGACTTGCCCTCGCCAGTGATTTGTGCCTTGATATACAGTATAGGCCTCCTGGCTATAAGAAGAATTTTCTCTATTAATTTTAGGAGTTTTTAACTGTGGTTATTCCATCTGCAGACAGGATTTTGATTATGGGTGACTTTAATACCCATGTCTGTTGTTCCGGTAAACCCATGGTCAAATAATTTTTTTATTTAGTTGATTCTTTTAATTTATTTAAATGTGTTTCTGGACCTAGACACGATCATGGGCATACACTTGACTTGGTTTTCCCGTTGGGGATAACGATATATAATCGAAAATATGCAACACGAAAATATCTGTGTTGAAGAAATGGCTATCTCGGATCATATGCCTATAAGGTTTAATCTATCTTTTGCAACAAATGTACTCTGTTATCAGCCCCCTTCATTCTTGTCCGGGGTTATTACTACCTCCACACCAAGTGCCTTTTCAACTGCTATTACTACTGAATTACCCTTTCCCAGTGAGTCTACAAGATTGCACCCTATAGGACCTGATGAATTGGTAAACTCTTTTAATCATGTTTGCTCAGAGATATTGGATGATGTTGCACCTTTTAAAATGAGATGTCATAAAGTTAAAAAACAACCTTTGTTAGATGATGTGACTCGGAATATGAGGAGGGTTTGTCGGCATGCAGAGAGCGTAAGTGGCTTAAAGATAAATTGCAAGTATCTTATGATATTTTTAGAGTCTCTATCAAACTATCAAAATGCTCTTAATACCGCTAGATCTTAATATTTTTCACAAATTATATCGCACAATACAAATAACCCGAAGGTATTGTTTTCAATCATAGATAAAGTATTGAGTCCATCTATTAAATTTCTCCCTATTCCATCTAAGGATCTGTGTGAGAGTTTTGTAAAGTTTTTTATTGATAAGGTTAATCATATTTGGTCAGATATTGTGCCTGTAGGGAATGTTGTAGCCAACAAAATAAATCAGTCTCATTGAGTAAATTTGAATCGATTACATTAGCTCAGTGGAAAAATATATTATTGCATTAAAAAAAATGGCTACCTAAAATGGCTCATTCTAACACGCCCCCACATGTCTACGTCACGATGTGGGAAGATTTGCATAACGCCGCCCAAATGTTCACGCAAAAAAAGAAGGCTTAACTTTAATTCTTGCTGTTGCCACCGCTGCCATGTTATGGAGTCGCTGTGTGTTTCATTGTGAAAGCAAAACTACTTTGTTTGGCCTTCCAAAACAGGACACAACAAGAAATCAGTGGTTAAGTTGTATTTACTAGTGCTGTGTTCAAAATATCGATACGACGATGTATCGTCACAGAGATTTGACGATACGAGTAT
Organism: Sinocyclocheilus grahami; assembly: GCF_001515645.1. NCBI lineage: Eukaryota > Metazoa > Chordata > Actinopteri > Cypriniformes > Cyprinidae > Sinocyclocheilus > Sinocyclocheilus grahami. The sequence continues at coordinate 1,002,339 of NW_015505327.1, read as the reverse complement.
CGATACAGCTGGTCCTGTATCGATATTGTGGCACGTGTGCAGCAGTGGACCGCGCTTAATTTTACAACGTTTAAAATTGAGTAGAAAAGTGCGAGGTTTCTAAAAAATAATGAATAGAGCATCTGTTAATAATCTGGCCGCAGAGGAACACAACTGGGTTGCCTGATATAAAGAGACGTAAACCCCAAAACAGAGCTTTACACTTGCGCAATACGGAAATATCTGCTAAGTGTGCTACATATCTTTGTCAACCTGGCAACCCTGTGCACGTGCGCTCTCTCTCCACTGTGGATAAACACGCTTGCTTTCTGAAAACACCGGTTAGCTTGCAGTTTAGCGATCTCCACTTCAAGTCTATTCTCAGAAAAGTGTGATTCATCAACTGTTCATTTACGACACACAGAAAGAGAGAGAGAGAGAGAGAGAGGGGCTGTGTATGTATGAATTACCACCATTTTGCCGCGTTTCTCTGTTAACAGTAAAGCTGTGTATCGTATCGTATCGTATCGTGACTTTGCTGCTGATACACAGGCCTAGTATTTACAATACTGTTCCAGAACAGTTCAACCCAAATATTCAGATTTGTGCTGCACATTTTATGGAGGATGAGGACTGTTTTCTGAACCAGTAGCCTACAATGCGTCTGTTGCACAAAGGCTGTTTATATAAAGTTGGGCAGTTCCAACTTTGCAAGGACAGTCTGGCGCTTCTGACTCACAGCCTGTAAGTATGTTTTTTATATTTAAATAATTTGCCACTGATGATTCAAATGCGAGTTTTGAGCAGTGTAGAGTAGGCTTGTTGTTTGTTGTTTCTCCGATCACAAATGCAGACATGGTTTTATGTTTACGCGGCGCGATGCGCAAAAAAAAGACAGTATAAGTCATTATAATCAGTAATTATGTCCCCACTGGATGCAACAAATGCTTCATTTGTAATGGGTTTTATTGGTTTTGTCTCATCCTGCTGGGACACGGCATCACAGTATGCTAAGGGGCGTAACATTTCCGTCACACGCTTGAGGCATTCGGCCAATCACAACGCATTGGATATCTGGCCAATCAGAGCACATGTCGCTTTTTTAGAACGATGAGCTTTGTAAAAATTAGGGATGCACCGATACCGACACTGGTATCGGGCCCGATACTGATCTCCTGTACTCGTACTCGTTAAAATGCCCCGATACCAAACGCCGATACCACACAGCATGTGATAAGTGCCATATTCAGACAATGAAACACTGACAACAGACAGCAGAATGGAGTTATTAGAGATTAAGGATGTCTATGAAGTATGTGTATGCAATGAATATAATGTTAAACATTCAGTATTAGCGCCTGTATAGCTGATGTATGCGAGTTGATAAGCAAATCACGCTGAGTGGATTAAGTGCGCGAGCTTGTCGAATGAATATACCTTTCTCACAGACATCACTGGAAAGTTTGTAGTTCGGTCGGATACGTCAAAAAGTAAGTAAAATAATGCACAAGTTACTTAACGGTAGGGAGAGAGACAGAGAGAGAGCGCGCGCGCAAATCTATTGTGTGATCTTTGATGTTCACTCACTTAGCACACACATCATTTGGATTAAAACTAAATCATAAAAATAAGACCATTTATAGGGCCATTCACTATAAATGTCATTTATTTTCAACCTTAGGCATACACGACTTTCTGGCGAAAGTGAATCTAACAGCTTGTGTGAAATTTGCTAGGCTGTACTATTCTGCATCAGTACAAATACGTGTGCGCGTTGCGCGTGTTTTGCTTGCTTGATTGTTTCTGCATTATATGAGTGGCTTTGGAATATAAATCGTAGCACGTTTCAGATGGGAAAAAAACGCGACTTCTATTTCTGAAAATATCACAGTTAGGAGATTTATAACGAGTGGTTCCCTGCATTATTACAGCAAAGTGCGTGATTACAGTACTAAGCTGCTGCAATGGAGCAGCTCTAATGCTATTAAATTACAGATGATGTACCATAGATCAAAAAAGGAACAGTAAAAGTAACAAAAACTTGTAAAATACATTTTAATG
>NW_015505327.1:944619-999739 GCF_001515645.1 Sinocyclocheilus grahami | reverse complement strand
AACAGTAAAACAGTAAAAGTAACAAAAACTTGTAAAATACATTTTAATGAGCATAATTAAGTGTGAAAATAACAGAAGGTCAAACCAAATAGTGGGTGCAGGACACTATAGTTAATTTATGTAAGTGAGGATAGCAAAATAAAGTAAACGGTGACCAATTATACCCAAAATTTCTTCATACAGTGGACTACCAGTAAAACTGATACAAATTTGAGACCAAAAATTATTCAGACCGAGTCTGGGAAAAAAAAAAAGGAAGTTCAGGTTTGCATGAAGCTGAGTGACAGCATGCCCAGGAGACTACAGGCTGTCATTAAGGCTAAGGGTTGCCCGACTAAGCATTGATAGTTGTGTAAATACTGTCATACTAACAGCTGTTTAATTTTTGTAATCCAGTAATCCATTACATACCTTTCTATCAAAGTTATCTAACATTATCACGCTGAATTTGTTCTGACTCCGTTTGTTCTTGTTATCTTGTTATATTTTATTACCATTTTCTAAACTATAGCGAATAAACTGTGATAATGTAAGAAATGTTGAAGGTGTCTGAATAAATTTAGGTTTGACTGTATCTATTTGATAAATAAAGTTAACCAACTAACATTATACATACTCTTTTGGTTTCTGTACCCAATATTTAAAAAATTTACAAATGCTATAAAAAAAATCGGTTCTTGGTATCGGCAAGTACCAAAAATAAAAGTATCGGTATCGGGCGAGTATTGGAAAAAGTGGTATCGGTGCACCCCTAGTAAAAATCAATGCGGTTCAGAAAGGCAGGGCATAGAGGAGAAACAATAATGTACATTATATGGAAAATAATGTATTTTTTTAACCGTAAACCACATAAACACATTGCATTACACCAAATACACAAAATAATGTTCTTTTTAGCAACATTACATGACCCCTTTAAAGAAAATGATCTTAGATTCACAGGATTTAAAAAAAATTTAGGCCTATTTCCAAATTGCCTTTTATGAATAAGATTTTAGAGAAAGTTGTCCATAATCAACTTGTTGACTTTTTGATTGGAAATAACATAATGAATATTTTTCAGTCTGGATTTAGGACTAAACATAGTACAGAATCAGCATTATTAAAGGTTACAAACGACATCTTGTTAAGTATTGACTCTGGGAAAAGTGTTGCCTTAATGATGTTAGATTTAAGTGCAGCCTTCAATACTTCAAACACCTTAGAGATTATGTTGGGATTAAGGGTGTAGCCCTTAAGTGGTTTTCCTCTTATCTGCATGACAGGACATGCTCAGTTAAAATTGGAAATTGTTTCGACATCTGCGACTATCGCTTGGGGGGTTCCTCAGTGATCAATTCTCGGTCCGACTTTATTTTCATTATATATGTTACCCTTGGGGTTCATTTTTAGGCAATACAATATTAATTATCACTTGTATGCTGATGATCTACAACTGTATTTTCCTTTGGAGTGTGATGCTATACATATTTTGGTAATTTTTATAAGTGTTTGACTGATGTAAAGGGATGGGTTAGCAAATACATTTTTACAACTAAATGAGGACAAGACTGAGTTTATCATGTTTGGGAACAAACAGCTTGGAAATGACCTGATTGAAAGTTATGGGCCTTTGTCCAATAATAGTTATGTGAAGAATCTTGGAGTAATTTTCGTTTCTGAAATCCGCTTTGATTGTCAAGTTAACAGCATTGCGAAAACATCTTTCTTTCAGTTAAGAAAATTGTCTAAACTAAAACCTATCCTTTCAAACAAGTACTTGGAGATGGTTTTGCATGCCTTTATTTCCACACGGCTGCATTATTGTAATGCTCTTTATCTAGGCATAAGTGAATCCCTGGTTGCTCGTCTTCAGTATGTCCAAAATGCTGCTGCGAGAATCTTAACAAACACCAGAAAACTGGATCATATAATGCCTGTATTGATATGTCTTCACTGGTTACCTGTAAAATACAGAATACAATACAAGGTTTTAATGTTTGTCTATAAATCATTGCACCATCAGGCTCCTGAGTATATAAAGGACATGTTAATCTCTTACCAGCCTCAACGTCATCTGCACTCCTCTCAGAATATGCTCCTAACCGTCCCACGGTCTCGCTGGAGACGTAGTGGAGACCGCGCTTTTCTGTTGCAACTCCTGCACTCTGGAATGTGTTACCATTATCTATAAAATCCTCGTCAAGCATGGACATTTTTAAAAAGGACTTGAAGACCTACTTATTTTATCAAGCTTTCGGCGTTTAATTAGGTCGGAGAATTGTAAATGATTGGCTGCATGTTTTTCTTGATATTATATCTTGTTGTTATTTTATGTTTGCATTAATTTTAGTATTATTTATGGACAGCACTTTGGTCCATTTTAATGGTTTTGAAAGTGCTTTATAAATAAAAGTTGAGTTGAGTAAAAAAATTTACAAAACAGTACTTTAGTAACAGTTTCATATTGTATCTAAAGGGTAATCTATTAGATTGTGGCTGTCAAAAAAACTATGGATTTGGCTGTAAATACTGTCATACTAACAGCTGTTTAATTTTTGGTTGATTGTAATCCATTACATACCTTTCTATCAAAGTTATCTAACATTATCACGCTGAATTTGTTCTGACTCCGTTTAACTCTGAGTTCTTGTTATATTTTATTACCATTTTCTAAACTATAGCGAATAAACTGTGATAATGTAAGAAATGTTGAAGGTGTCTGAATAAATTTAGGTTTGACTGTATCTATTTGATAAATAAAGTTAACCAACTAACATTATACATACTCTTTTGGTTTCTGTACCCAATATTTAAAAAATGTACAAATGCAATAAAAATATTGGTATCGGTACTCTGTATCGGAAAGTACCAAAAATAAAAGTATCGGTATCGGGCGAGTATTGGAAAAAGTGGTATCGGTGCACCCCTAGTAAAAATCAATGCGGTTCAGAAAGGCAGGGCATAGAGGAGAAACAATAATGTACATTATATGGAAAATAATGTATTTTTTTAACCGTAAACCACATAAACACATTGCATTACACCAAATACACAAAATAATGTTCTTTTTAGCAACATTACATGACCCCTTTAAAGAAAATGATCTTAGATTCACAGGATTTAAAAAAAATTTAGGCCTATTTCCAAATTGCCTTTTATGAATAAGATTTTAGAGAAAGTTGTCCATAATCAACTTGTTGACTTTTTGATTGGAAATAACATAATGAATATTTTTCAGTCTGGATTTAGGACTAAACATAGTACAGAATCAGCATTATTAAAGGTTACAAACGACATCTTGTTAAGTATTGACTCTGGGAAAAGTGTTGCCTTAATGATGTTAGATTTAAGTGCAGCCTTCAATACTTCAAACACCTTAGAGATTATGTTGGGATTAAGGGTGTAGCCCTTAAGTGGTTTTCCTCTTATCTGCATGACAGGACATGCTCAGTTAAAATTGGAAATTGTTTCGACATCTGCGACTATCGCTTGGGGGGTTCCTCAGTGATCAATTCTCGGTCCGACTTTATTTTCATTATATATGTTACCCTTGGGGTTCATTTTTAGGCAATACAATATTAATTATCACTTGTATGCTGATGATCTACAACTGTATTTTCCTTTGGAGTGTGATGCTATACATATTTTGGTAATTTTTATAAGTGTTTGACTGATGTAAAGGGATGGGTTAGCAAATACATTTTTACAACTAAATGAGGACAAGACTGAGTTTATCATGTTTGGGAACAAACAGCTTGGAAATGACCTGATTGAAAGTTATGGGCCTTTGTCCAATAATAGTTATGTGAAGAATCTTGGAGTAATTTTCGTTTCTGAAATCCGCTTTGATTGTCAAGTTAACAGCATTGCGAAAACATCTTTCTTTCAGTTAAGAAAATTTAAAACCTAAAAACCTATCCTTTCAAACAAGTACTTGGAGATGGTTTTGCATGCCTTTATTTCCACACGGCTGCATTATTCTTTATCTATTTATCTAGGCATAAGTGAATCCCTGGTTGCTCGTCTTCAGTATGTCCAAAATGCTGCTGCAAGAATCTTAACAAACACCAGAATATGGGATCATATAACGCCTGTATTGATATCTCTTCACTGGTTACCTGTAAAATACAGAATACAATACAAGGTTTTAATGTTTGTCTATAAATCATTGCACCATCAGGCTCCTGAGTATATAAAGGACATGTTAATCTCTTACCAGCCTCAACGTCATCTGCACTCCTCTCAGAATATGCTCCTAACCGTCCCACGGTCTCGCTGGAGACGTAGTGGAGACCGCGCTTTTCTGTTGCAACTCCTGCACTCTGGAATGTGTTACCATTATCTATAAAATCCTCGTCAAGCATGGACATTTTTAAAAAGGACTTGAAGACCTACTTATTTTATCAAGCTTTCGGCGTTTAATTAGGTCGGAGAATTGTAAATGATTGGCTGCATGTTTTTCTTGATATTATATCTTGTTGTTATTTTATGTTTGCATTAATTTTAGTATTATTTATGGACAGCACTTTGGTCCATTTTAATGGTTTTGAAAGTGCTTTATAAATAAAAGTTGAGTTGAGTAAAAAAATTTACAAAACAGTACTTTAGTAACAGTTTCATATTGTATCTAAAGGGTAATCTATTAGATTGTGGCTGTCAAAAAAACTATGGATTTGGCCAAAGCTATTATATAAATAAAATTAATTAAATAAAATGAATAAAATGCTATTGGCTATTTTAAAAAAGGGGCGAGTCTGCTCGATATTTCCCTCAATGTCTTCCTGTTTCAGTTGAAATTACATCAACACATTGAATAACGCTTTGGGTTTCAAGGCACTTCAGTGGACCTTTAAGACAAAAATTTGACAAACTTGCCTTAAACATATCCTGTATGTTCTGAAATTATATAAAATAAGAAAAATGCTAACTCAAAGTCAAGGCAATTTAAATTCAAAATGACTGAAAGTATAACAGCGATAGTAGGCTGTAATGAACAGTAAATGTTTTGTAAAACAAAGATAATAACAACAGCTTTCAGCCTGTCACCATCATGCAAACATGAAATATCAAACATACAAAGTAGTTCTTTAAAGGTTTTTGCATTTCACATGGACATGTTTGAACGCTGCTCTTGCATCATCATTGTGTGTTTTCCTTATCTTGTTTCTGTCAATGCAAAAATGCATTCTGTGTGAATAGCCGATTGGACTACTGATGTTTTATGTCACGGTCCTTCATGGAGCATGTCTCATGTCAGTGGTTAATCAGGTGCACCATCATGCACTCGTATATATATATTTTTTCTCTTACCAGTTATCATTGGCATATTGTTACAATGCTTAAATGTAATGTTTGCTAATATTTGTATTCAAAACTGTGATTCCTTATTTAAAAAAAAAAAATAAGAAAAGAAAAAAGAAAAGAAAATAATAAAATCGTGGCAAAACATGGTAGATATGAGGACACTGCACATGAACTTCATTTTCAGAGCTGCTTTGAGAGGTCAATTCATGAGCATTTCACCAATTCATTTGATAAAACTATCATCATATCATATACACACAGAAATGCAAAGATTTTCATGACAACCTGTCAAAATAAAAGCTCAATTTAACTTGAAAAAATTGTGACAGAAATACATTACTGTTGGACAGTATAATGTAGTTCTCAAAGTAATAATAATAATAATTAAAATAATTAAAAAGTAAATTAAAATGAATTATTTAAGCTTTATTTTTAATTGTTCCATGTTTTTATTCTAACAATAAATCTTTGTTGCACAGCACTTTGCCAAAAAATCTGTATTAAATTTTAAATCAAGAAAAACATTTAAACAGACAAAATCGAATTCATGAAAAAAAATAAAACAATTCTTAGGGCTCTTGTTATTTAAAAAAATGGTAAATGATTAAATTATAGTTTTATGAATTGGTTAGACATATTTTTGATTATTGCACTTTAATTAAAGCAGAATCCAGAAACATTTGAACAGAAAACTTGAAATTTGGGGGAAAAAATATAAAATAAAATGGATTTTATAGGGCCCTAAAATATAATATTTCTAATATAATAATTTTTTGTTAAATTGTATCAATTAATTGGACATGCTTTTTGATTACCAAAATGTAATTGAACCATTAAAATAATAGTAATAATAAACTTATATAGTGCCTTTAAAAGGTAAGCATGAGAATTTTAAAATCTGTCCAAAACCTGACAGGGAGACTGTGCAAGGACTCTAAGATTGGAATGATGTGTTCACTTGTCCTGGTCCTTGTCAAGGTTCTGGCAGTATTTTTGGCATACTTCAGTTTATTTGGAGACCCCAGTAAGCAGAGCATTATAGTAATCGAAGTGTGAAAAAACATACGTATTGATAAATTTTTCAGCCACAAAGAAAGATAACATTGGGCGCAGTCTTGCAATGTTTCTGAGATGCAATGTTTCTGAGATTTGTTAACAGTATTCTGGACATGAGGATCAAATGTTATATTTACATAAAATATCACACCCATATTTTTACATTTTGTTTGAAACTCTAGAACAGAGCCTTCCACCTTTAACAATCTCAGTCTTGTCACTGTTTAGACAGAGGAAATTTTGAGACATCCATTTTTTGTTATCTCAGCAATGCAGTGTTCAAGAAAGGCGACAGCTGCATTCTCACCAGGTTTTGAATTAATGTAATTTTGGGTGCCATCTGCATAAAAATGAAACTTAAGACCAAAGGAAAAGCAGATTCCAGAAAAAAATATAAATTGGGAAAAAAATTAATTCAGAAAAAAAATTCAAAATACAAAAAAAAAAAAAAAAAAGAATTTGAAAGGGAAAAAAAAAATCATATGGCCCAAAAAACGTATGCCGTCTGGTCAGTGACATACTGTTTGCACCATACTATAATTTGAGACAGATTACTAATAATATGGCATTCAATAAAGTATTAATAATGTGAAAATAAGGCTTCGGCTGGTGGTGGCTGTGACCTAAATATTTTTATTTATATTTTAGAGAGAGGATTTGAAGCAGAAATAATTGCATCATTAATATGTGAGAGTATATAATTTTATCTGCAGTGTATTTATACTAGTTCCTTCTAAATGTCACACTTATTTTTGAGTTGTGGTGCCAGTGTCATACTATAGATTTTCTAAAGCTGCACAAAATATTAAAACCATTTAAAAATCATAATAAAACATTGTGCTATTGTGAAATTCACAAAGGCTCTGCAATTCAAATAAATAAATATATATGTGCTGTATGCACTTTATTTATATGCGTGTAGGTTATTTGCATCTCTGAGCGGCTCAGTTCACAGTAAATGTTGCTCCACACAAACAGTAATCATTTACATGCACGGACTGTCTTAAACCCCGTCTTTGCATATGCTGTGAGTCTGTTACTTATAATGTTCATCTGGGAAAATTGTGCACCATTCTATTAGATTTATAAGGTAACAAAATATATATTGTGTGTTGGAGTGGTCCAGACGCTACATAATTTATAAACCTATGGCAACACAGGAGAATATATCATTATCTTTCTAAATATGCTAACTGTTCATCGCGACTTCACAATAAATGTTTAAACCCTCACTCTGAGTTTACATGTTTTGATGTCCACATGTTCTTGTTCAAGAAATGACAGAGGCTATAGCATTTCTATCATAAAGAAGTGGACATTTGAATTAAATGTTTAGTCGATATGAAACAAGGATTAGATCGCGCTGTAAAGTGTAAAAAAAAAGTCGCCAGGCCGTTGGCGCCCTCTGCAGGCATTTGATATAATACATCATGTACATAAGTTATGATTATATTGTTCCCTTCTGAGGGAACTCGAACTGCATCCACTAGCGATCGCTATGGGGAATGCCTTCAGTGTGAGTGGTGTCTAAAGTGAATGTCTAAACATGGCAATAACATTGGCCGGTGACAGCCTATGATGTAGTGCTGGGCGGTACATCAGTTCATACCGAATACCGGTGTTTATTTTTGTTATGATATGAATTTGCTCCCGGATGGAGCATATGAGTTCTCCTCTTGATCCGAGAACCAAGGACTCTGCTCCAGGAACTCTGTGCGCACTCATACACAGGTTGTTTGGCCATCTTTTGGCCTCCCTGTTAGGCTGCTCTTATGGTTGAGCTTAGCATTACTTCCCTCACTTTAGAGGGTCGCCTATGAGCACACCGCTCCTAAGGTGAGCGTCTGAGTTCCCCTCTCATTTCTGAGAGTCGAGTCCTCCACTCCCTGGAGCTCCGTGAGGCTGCCATACCAAGTTGATTAAGGCCTCCTGTGTGACCTTCCTGATGACCTCCTCAGTGCTTGAGCCTGGCATTGCTCCCCTTATTACAGGGTCACATTGAGCATGCTGCTTCTCCGGAGCTCCCATCATGTGACTGCCCTTATGGTTGAGTTGGCAGTACTCCTGAATTGGAGGGTCTTCTATGAGTATGCCACTCCCGGATCCCCATCATGCACCCTTCTGAGCATGTGAGTTCTCCTCTCACTCTGAGATTTGAGTGCTCTGCTCCTTTAGGCCTGTGAAGCAGTCATATCAGATTGTTAGGCCATCCTTCTCACCTTGGGTCCCTCTCTAGATATGTATCCTTTGTGAAACCATAACAAATGATTCCCATCTTATGGGAATTCTCCATCTCGGGTACAGTGGAGGTGTGTAATGCCAGTCACTTGCACTCGTCAGTGTTCTGAGACTCTGCCTCCAGCAGACAGGTAGATCTTTGAAGCCTCCCAGGCAGAATGAGGGGTTGATGTATGAAGTCCCTCTAGGTGACAGGCTAGGGTCTGGTAATAAGGTGAGCCTAGACCCCTGGCCATATTCCCGTAAAAGAATCATATTGTTGTCTGATTCTAAGCCTTTGAGCTCTGCCCTGGGACCAGGCTTTATTTGCCTAGCCTGTAACAGGTAAGTTATTTTGGGCATGTAGCTTGGGCCTTTGGGCGAAGGGGATATCGTCACTAACAGCCGCCGAGGTGTCCAAAGGGGCAACTCCCATGGCTTGGTAGAGTTGGTACTTAGTGGTCACCTTGGTGCTTAGCATGCACTCCCCTCAGCATGGCAACGTGGGTATTCTGTTCCCCATAGCGACCGCTAGAGAAAGCAGTTTGAGTTCCCTCAGAAGAGAACATCTCAGGTTACGCTTGTAACCATGGTTCCCTGAGAAGGGAATGAGACACTGCGTTTTCTTTTCTTGTCATGCCTCGGATGCAAGCTTCAGATGAAGAAGCGAATGACGTGTTCTATCGGTGCCCTTTTATACTGTGGTTGCGCTGGTAGTGATGTTATAGGCTGTCGCCGGCCAATGTTATTGTCGTGTTTAGGCATTTGCTTAAGACACCAGTCAATAGCTGAATGCATTCCACATAGCGACTGCTAGAGGACGCAATGTCTCGTTCCCTGGTTACATGTGTAATATGAGACGTTTTATTGCATTATGCATTTTATTTATTTTATTTTTTATTTATTTATTATTGCCTCATTACTATTATATATGTATTTTAAGTCATTTTAAAGTCTATTGTTTGCTCAGGTGTATTTTTATTGCTACAAAAAATGATCCGATTACTCGATTAATCATCAGAATAATCGACCGATTACTCGATTACCAAAATAATCGTTAGTGACAGCCCTAATACATTTTAACCACTTTTCCATTCTGTCACACCAATTCTAGCAGCACTAGGGTGATTCTGTTTTTCCATAGTTGATGGTAATTATAGTCTGTAAACCTGATGGTGAGGAAATGGATTAATTTAGGATGAAAATATATCACTCTTAACCCTCATAATGCATTAAAAATCTGTATTTTATTGGTCTTTTATAAAACAGTTATTACTTTTACAGTTATTATTATTTTTCAATTTTCAACTAAATCCCTTTTTCAGGATATAACAACGATACTATTGTAAAATCCAAATAAGCTTTACAGATCTTTATTGGAAAGGGCGTGAACAGTGTTTTTCATGCTTGTTCAGTGAACCATAAACAATTTTTGCACATGCACCTGTGGAACAGTCCTTAAAATAGTTTAGGCAATAACTGAGGTTACAGTTACAGTATCTTAGGACAGTAAAGAGATTTCTACTGAGTGAACATGCCATAGACCTGCTGCAAGGAGGCATGAGGATTGTAAATGTGGCCAGTAGAGATGCGTGGATCAGATCAAATGTCACCTGAATCTGTTGCTTAAAGGTCCCATATTGCCAAAACGAAAATTTCCTGGCTTTTTTCATGATAACTGAGGTCTAGGGGCTATGTAACTACCATATAAGTTCCAAAACATTCAATCCACAGTCAAATGCAGACAGCCTGCATAAAGTAGCTGTGCCTTTTCACAAGCCGTTGTGACTTCCATAAAAATGTGACGTCAGACCTACTCAGTCACCACCCCGAGCACTGCACACTGTCCCACCCTCCTTTTGCCAAACCCCCAGACAACATCACGTCCATGCCATTGCTGAGCAACAACAACACGGAAACATGTCAAGAAAATGCTGTTCAGTCGATAGATGTCCAGAAACTATATCATTGCACAGGCTTCCGAACAACATTAATATAAGAGACCAGTGGCTAATGTTCATTTATTTGGAAATACCACAGCACTTTAGCTCAACCTTAACAGTCTGTTTTGCACATTTCACAAGTGACTGCTTCGTCAATCAGGCACAGTTCTATGCCGGTTTTTCAAAGAAGCTGCTCATCAAAGATGCTGCAGTCCCTACATTGTTGGGTCCGACCTCAAATCCGCAACCCGCAAGTAAACTTCTCACACAATTTGTTACATTATGGAGGCCAGCATAATCTGAAATTATAGTTTGTAAACGGTTATGCAACGCCAACATGATGCTGACGTGTTGATTTGTACAGTCTATGGTTGCCGCAAGCTTTGATAGAATATCTGTTGGAAACAAGAGAAAATACGTTGTTTGTTTTCCTAAGTTACAGACACTGGCCCTGTTGGTGTCTGTTGTTTTTATTGAGTTAAAGACGGTGAGATTGAGTTCGCTGAGTCTCTGTGTCTTTTAGTTTGCGGTATTCTATGTTTGAAAAAAAACATTAATTACTATTCTGAAACATCATGTTGTGAGCGCGTTTGAGGAGGTGGTTGGTTGTCTCCTGTTGTCGCCGATTCGGGGTCTGAGTTCGGCTCAAACATGTAAGGCCGGACAACATTTCCCTCAGCAGTGACCATCATTACCAGTGTTTCTATTGACCTTACTTGTGAGTATCACCAAGCCACAGCAGGTTACAGCATACATGACCCTTAGTAACCTGTGGTTGGCCTGGCCGTGCGTCACTCAGAAAACAACAGGCCAATCAGAAGAGAGGCTCATGAATATTAATTAGACAGGCCAAAATCGACCTGTTCTTAGCAGAGCTCCTTAGTGAGGAGCTGTAAAAAATATATTGAGATGGTTTTTGGTACGTATACCGCAAATATATATTCTTAAGGACATCAAAACCTAAAATAAAACTCCAGAAAGGTTTAAAATGTGATCTTTAAAATAAATTATCCACCCGCCACCCACCTGCACCCGCAAATATCCACCCCGACCCGCACCCGATCATCACATTACAATGATTCTAATTCTTAGTTTTGCATGATGATATGATGAATGGATGGTTAATTTTGACAGCAGATTCAGTGATGTTACAGCTGATCTGCACATCACTGCATACGTTTGCGGTACATTGGCCACCGGAGCTGATCTACTCTAGTCAATGCTTTTGTTTATACCACCCGAGCCGCGCCACGTTTCAACAGCGTCCCAGAAGCGGCTCTCCACGCTGCTTCTCTAAAGATAGGCACCTAGTCTATTTTTGATGGACAACTAAATCGCACATAATTAGATAGTTGAGGATGTATTTTATATGACTAAAAACAGCTTAAAATCTTTTATCCTTTTTGTTCATAACTAGACTTTTAAGTGTATTAACGTTGTCTGTAGGCTACAGCACAACAAGGACATAGTAATAAACACAACAATAAACACAATTCAACTGGGCAAAACATACAAATTTTGCCAACTAATGAGCCATGGAGGAAAACCCAAAAAATCAAGAAAAACAACATCGGACAGCCAGGCAAATCTCGTGAATCCAGTTACTTCGTTCCTGGTTGAGTTGGCACCGCGTGGAGGACAGAACAAAACTTCATCAAAGCTGTAAAGGGTTACGGTAACAAAAACATTATACGCTGATCATAGGCTGCTTTTAAATGAACATTTATTCATAAAACAAAAGTTCTTCTTTGGCCAGATTAGCCTAGACTTCCTTCAAGCATAAACACAGGCTTTACACCCTTCAAACTTTGTTTCTGTCACTGCAACTTCCCGAACAGTCGAACACACAAAACAAAATTTAATTTCTGTGTCTTGTCTGCCTGATGAAAAAAAAAAAGCATTTAAAACGCGTTCATATTTTAGAGAATGTAGCCTAGTTAATATTTGCATAATTAATGATTTTTCTAAATAAATATAGAAAACATTATAGAAAGTAAAATTATAATTTCAGTTTTACTGAAGATGTTGTGGAGATTGTATTAGCAAAATTTACTTGAAAAGTTGTGCAGGTACATATTGTTATTTATTACACAACTCCCTGGAATACTCGATTCTGATCGGTCAGTCACAACATTCCATGGTATTTTATTCCCCGATAACAACCGTCGTCATTAGCGATGCAGAATTACACACTCATACTGATATTTGAGGTCGGTTCTTCTTTCACATCTCTCATACCACACTGCTGCATTCTCGCTTGTTTCATTCAAATGCAACTGCTATCATCTTGTGCCTCAGTTATTAACTCTATTTGCTGTAAAATGAAACCAGAGGACTTCACTGTTAAAGGGTTAGTTTACCCCAAAATGAAAATTCTGTCATTAATTACTCATCTTCATGTTATTCCAAACCCGTTAGACCTTCGTTCATCTTCGGAACATGAATTAAGATATTTTTGATGAAATGTGAGAGCTCTCAGACTTAGAGAATGTAGCCTAGTTAATATTTGCATAATTAATGATTTTTCTAAATAAATATAGAAAACATTATAGAAAGTAAAATTATAATTTCAGTTTTACTGAAGATGTTGTGGAGATTGTATTAGCAAAATTTACTTGAAAAGTTGTGCAGGTACATATTGTTATTTATTACACAACTCCCTGGAATACTCGATTCTGATCGGTCAGTCACAACATTCCATGGTATTTTATTCCCCGATAACAACCGTCGTCATTAGCGATGCAGAATTACACACTCATACTGATATTTGAGGTCGGTTCTTCTTTCACATCTCTCATACCACACTGCTGCATTCTCGCTTGTTTCATTCAAATGCAACTGCTATCATCTTGTGCCTCAGTTATTAACTCTATTTGCTGTAAAATGAAACCAGAGGACTTCACTGTTAAAGGGTTAGTTTACCCCAAAATGAAAATTCTGTCATTAATTACTCATCTTCATGTTATTCCAAACCCGTTAGACC
Organism: Sinocyclocheilus grahami; assembly: GCF_001515645.1. NCBI lineage: Eukaryota > Metazoa > Chordata > Actinopteri > Cypriniformes > Cyprinidae > Sinocyclocheilus > Sinocyclocheilus grahami. Next base: position 986,254 of record NW_015505327.1, on the reverse strand, counting down.
TTCGTTCATCTTCGGAACATGAATTAAGATATTTTTGATGAAATGTGAGAGCTCTCAGACCCTGCATAGACAGCAACGCAACTGTAATGTTCCCAGATCCAGAAATGTAGTTCCAGTAACATAATTTATGTAATAATTCTTCTCCTCCGAGTTACGTCTTCCGCTATTTTGGAGAGTACCCAAGTGCGTAATCGACACGATCAGCATTGTTTACCTTCGGAGGAGAAAGCGCACGCATGAACGTAATCTACGTAATCAGCGTTGTTTATGCTTAGGGGAAAGCGTGCGTATGTGTTGTGATACTCTAAAATGGGAGAAGAATTGTTGAATAAATTGTTATTTTTGTTTTCTTTGTGCTCAAAAAGTATTCTCGTAGCTTCACAAAACTGAAGTTGAGCCACCGATGTAAGATGGACTGTTTTACCGATGTCCTTACTATGTTTCTGGACCTGGGAACCTTACAGTTGCGCTGCTGTCTATACAGGGTCTAAGAGCTCTCACATTTCATCAAAAATATCTTAATTTGTGTCCCGAAGATGAACGAAGGTCTTACGGGTTTTTGGGTGAACTGTCCCTTTAATAGTAGGCTTGCGGTAATATTGTTAAAAGTGTTTGTCTTGTAGCTAGAATGATTGTTTTGTACACTGTAATGGATTTAACAGGTAAGTTTGTAAAATGCATTATTCTCAAATAACGTTTTATGCCATAATTTTTATTTATGTGGTAAAAAGCTGTGTAATTGGTAATATGACTGTACATTATGCCTTAAATAACCATCTTGTCTGAACTTCAAGGCTGTTTTTAGGAACTGTTTTTCTTTGCAGAAGCTTTGCGTTTAAAGAGCTAATAAAATATTTAAACTGAAATCAAAAGCAATTGTGCCTTAATTATTTACTTATATGGCAAGTAGCCATGTAATAAGCGGGAAAATGTACATCCAGCCGGTTATTGCAGAATAATGCCCATGTATACATGTGTGTGGAAAGGAGTCTTACATTCTTCCATTGTCATTAGAAAGCAGCCAGCAACCTACACCAGGTCAAAATACCAGCTATGCTGATTAAAAACAAATTTACAGAGTACATTGCCAGTGTAAACAGACTTATTTTAATTTTGTTTGTTTTTGTTTATACAAATATACAAATAAAGTCAAAGTTTGATATCAAAGACGGTTTTTTCACTTTGTAAAATATTTTTTCCGTTATAATTTATTGATTGAAAAACAGAAAGAGGTAAAATCTTAAGGATTTCAGCTTTCAAAAAGTAGGCCTAGTTTATGAAGATGAACTGAAGAATTTATATAAAAAAGCAATTGCCCATCAGCAGTACAGTGCAGGTAAAGGAGCTACATACATGACCACACGCTCGTTATTAATGCTCTTAGACTTATACATTTTGTATTTATATACCTGTGTTCCTTTGCAGCTGTCTAACTGCTATTAGAAACTATTAATAAACAAATCAGTGACTAATTAATAATAAATACAGCAGTTAATTGAACTTTGGTATGTTTTTGGTATCTTGCTCCCAAAGTAATATAAAAGCATAAGACAGTGATTCTGCTTAGGTTCATCTTTAAGAGAAAAAAAAAACATTGCTTTAAAAAACGTATTGGCTTATTGCTTTAATTTTAAGCAAATTAGGTGTCTACATTAGGTGTATTGCCACAACAGCTGAAGGCTGTCTGCACTGGACACATCAAAACTGACACAAATGACAAATGCAGCACAAAGAGTTCATTAGAAGGGCATCTATTTACTATTGGTAGCTCATCCCACCGCATCCAGTGTATCACTGATTATAATGGGTTCTATTGGCTTTTTGATGGCACGGTGCATTGCACCACTTGTGTCCAGTGTAGACAGAGTGGTAGTTTCAGTAAGCTACCAAGTATGTATTGATTTGAGTGGAAGTGTTTGGATCATATGAGCATGACATCCTTTGTAGTGTTTTCGATGGTGATTCCACAATTCTACTTAATGCTTTTGTGCACTTCTGTGTGTGAACACACACACACACACACAAGCAATCTAACACCGAGGCTGGAGATGTACATAGGGCTGCCAACTTCAGAAAAGGAAAATAAGGGACAATTGTGATTCTTTTAGGCAAATAATGGACAGAATAAGGGACACTCAAAATATCTGTACTGTACCACATTGTGTATGTAATTTCCGTGTCTGCAGTTAAGTATACGTATAAAAGTTTCTCAGAAATAATCACATTTGTTTTGCTTAACCTATACAATTATTCTAAAAAGAATTTTCACAACATTGTCACACACGTTACACACAAACCATTGGCCTGAGTAAATTGCACTATAGCATTATGACTGCACAAGTGGTGTAATAATTTATTAGGTGGATATACTGTGAAATTGCATACCCTTATAAAAAAAATCCTAAAGGATTCCAATAAGAAAATTGTTCTAATTAAAATGTCTATCATAATTTGGAACCATTCCAATGAGAATCTTGAAGGACTTAAGATTCCTTGGAGGTTTGTTTGTTTGTTTATTCATTTATTTATTTATTCTGGGATCCATTGGCATCCTATTTAAATCATTATCTTTTGTGTACATTGTCTCAGTAAACAAGTTGCAGCAAAGAAAATGAACAGGAAAAGAACAAAATCCTCTGTACAGAAAGTCCTAGATAGGAATCTTATTAGGCCCATCACGATAATTAAATAACCGCCTAATCACGATTATTTGATCTAAACGCGGTTGGATCAAATAATTATTTGATGATTATTGTGCTTTTTATATGGCACAAGGGGGAGTCATGCACCAAAAGAAATAGAAGAGCACCAGTTTGGTTTTCATGCACTGTATAGCTATATCATCTGAAGCCATTCCATATCTTAATGTGAGGGACAGAATTATATTTACATTGTTAAATTTAAGTTTACAGAAACGTCTGCTGCAGATGTCAGTTATTCTCCGCTCAGCATTCAAACAGCACGTCACATTCAGTTTTGACAGTCAGCACTGTAAAACTCTCTCTCCAAGATATATTCTCATTATAATACTTGATGTGTAGATAAAGGTCTGGGGATTCACATAAAATGACATCTTGCTGGAATTCATTGCTTTTTCTTTTTTCTTCTCTTGTAACGTTACAATGTGGAGTGCAGAGCGCTGTGACTTATGTTGCTTCACGCACATCATTCTGCACCCTAGATGTGCATAAGTGCTGCGACTCCATGTTGCTTCAAGCACATCATTCTGCACCCTAGATGTGCATAAGCGCTGCGACTCCATGTTGCTTCAAGCACCTAATTCTGCACCCTAGATGTGCATAAGCGCTGCGACTCCATGTTGCTTCAAGCATATCATTCTGCACCCTGGATGTGCATAAGAGCTTTATGCTGCTCTGTTTGAAGCGTTTCACATTATCAAAGTTTTGCACACAGAAAGATTATTAGAAGCTTTTATTTTTCTCATTATTTCTATCTTATTTTCATGAATGTATTTTGTAAGAATACAAATAACATGTTTAAATTGTATAATGTGCACAAAAGATTTTTTCAAGATATTGTTTCTGCTGCTAAATTATACAGTCAGCTAGTTTATTGTCATAGCTTATATATTTTTATTCAAATGTAGTTTTTCTCTGTAATGATGAAGTGAGTATTTAGTGGATTATGTTTAACAAAGGGTTTAAAAAAAGAGTGACCATTAGTTCCACAAACACTGTATTGATATTCTGTAGTGGTGTAGAAAAAAAAATAGCTTTGGTGTTGGATTGGTATTGGCCAATTCTTAGAATTTGGAATTCTCTATGTAATCTTACACTGCAAAATCATACCTCAAAAAAAATTAAAAGATAACATCATAATTATTTACTGAACCCTTAAATTAATCCCAATTATATAATGAAAGCCATAAAAAACAGACAATTAATCGTGATAATCAGCATAATCGTTATAATTGCCAAAGCCCTAAAACAGACAATTAATCGCATTAACCTTGACTATTTTTAGACAATTAATCGTCAGACAAATTGCATAATCGTGACAGCCCTAAATCTTATAGGAATTGTTCCAAAATATGCAGAAAATTCTAATTGGTATCCTGTACAATTTTCTTATTGGAATCCTTTAGGATTATTTGACAAAGGTACGTACATATGGCATATGGCATATACATAGGGAAGTCGTGGCCTAATGGTTAGAGAGTCGGACTCATAACCCAAAATAATAGTTAAAGTCTCGTACCAGCAGGGATTGTAGGTGGGGGGAGTGAATGTACAGCGCTCTCTCCCACCTTCAATACCACGACTGAGGTGCCCTTGAGCAAGGCACCGAACCCCCAACTGCTCCCCGGGCGCCGCAGCATAAATGGCTGTCCACTGCTCCGGGTGTATGTTCACGGTGTGTGTGTGTTCACTGCTGTGTGTGTGCACTTTGGATGGGTAAATGCAGAGCACTAATTGTGAGTATTGGCCACATGTCACGTCACTTCACTTTATAAAATTTGAAAGCATAACAACTGAACGTGTATGAAATGTCAGTCAATAAAGCATTAAAAAATAAAAATAATTTTGAACTAAAATGTTATTGCAACCAAATAGCCTATGAATGAATGAAAATGCATATTTTTCAATTAAAGAGAACTTTGAGAGTGTGGGCTGCTCTTTTTTTTTTGTCTTTAACAACATTAACTTACAATAGTGAAATACGTCTTCCCTCAGGTACATTGCATGTTTTCTTGCCTTGCTGGATGTTGGGCTCATGATCAATAATCATTTTGTTTTCATTCAACCAAACTGATCTGCCAAAATCAAAATGCAGATGGTGAAAGGGAACCACCATTAGCGCAAGTCCCACTCACTGTGAAGCGGGAGATACCAGGCGGCAGAGGATTCTGCAAGGTCTTAAAGGGGTCCTATTATGCTCTTTTACAAAATCTTGATTTTGTTTTGGGGGTGTACTAGAACATGCTCTCATGCTTAGTGGTTCGAAAACGCATTATTTTCACATAATTTACATTATTGCAATACCTTCCTCCCCAGCCTGGCACAAATGGCTTGATTAGTTCCGGGTTTGATGAAGGCCTACCTTCCAAAAAACTAAATGTGTTGTGATTGGTTAGCTGTCCCAGTGCGTTGTGATTGGCGAACAGTTTAGACGGTGTTTCAGTACTGCCACGCCCCTTGCCAAAGCAGCAAGTTCTGTCTGCTCCGGTATAGTTAAGGATGGCGGCAATATTGCCATATCAATTTGAGCCAGATTCAGACCCCGAGAATATTGAGCAAGAGTATGGGTCAGAACCTTTGCATGCACAGATATTGCTAGACATTAGAATATTAACGTTATTGTTGTTTTAGTTTTTTTTGGCTAAATCACGTTTTAGATAGGATGTCAACAACCGCTTAAAAATAACTGCATTTACAGATAAGTGCATATGTATTATGTTTATTGTTCTTTAATTCTAACAACATGAATTGCCGTGAAACTGTTATACAATTGAATTTATTTATTTATTATTTGTTGCGGCATATACTGTATATGCAAATTCATTCTCTACCAGCAGTAGGCTGTTGGAGTGGTAGATATCGAGGTTTCCCCAGTAACGGCTGTACACAAAGCAGCGCTTCACTCACAAATGTTGCTTTATCAGACATTACATGCAAGATGAAATTAAAATGACATCCAATTTTCTGAAGTCAGTCGGTTTCCTTCAGAAATACAGTGATATAAAAACACCCGCACTCAATGTATGGGAAACACTGTAGTCTCATAATTGAAGTGTAAATTCTGCAGATTACATCATTGTCCAGTATTGTACTGTCTGTCAGCAATTTATTATAAAATCGTTTTCATAATTGTAACATACGTATTTACGTACATAATTATTCAGGTGCATGTGTAATAACTTGCGAAAACTTGACGCTACAGCAGCACTTCTTCGCCGTCTTGTCTGATGCACTCAACCAAGCGTTCTAACCATGACCTCACCCCTCCCCATCCCCCAACCATTCGAATTTCCATAGGTGGGAATTATTTTAAGGATATTCTAATGGGCCGCTTTGTGACATCACAAAACCCGGTAAACAACGCTGTAGTCCAAACGAGTTCTTGAAAAGGGAAGCGGTTGTGGGTTACATTGGTCCTGTGACCCCTGGCAGGGTTACACCTGCAAATACGGCACAAACTGCATTCCGTATAGCTTTTCTTTGATGACTTAAATACGAGCTGATTCCGTATTATATGGAAGGGATGGCAACCCTAGATGTAAAGGGTTTTGTTACAGTCTCATTCTGTTTTGGTTTCGTTTTCAATCTGTTCCCTGTTCTGCTTTGCCTGATTTCTGTTCGCTAGTTAGTTTCTATGGTTTCTAATTGGATTGTGTTTACCTGTTGTTCATTGAGTTTTCTCTATCTCTGTATATTTAAGTCATCAGTTTCCTCTGTTCATTGTTCCACTGTTTTTCCTGAGATTTTGTCATTAAAGACGGTTGTTTTGGATATTCACTCTTCATTATGCGCTTCATTACAACCATTCGTTACAGCAGGGGTCACCAAACTTGGTTCTGGAGGGCCGGTGTCCTGCAGAGTTTAGCTCCAACCAGTGTTAATTTCGTTGACGAATATTTTTGGTCATAATGTTCATCAACGACATTTTTTTCACTGACGACAACGAGACTATAATGAACTAAAACTCTTTTTGAATGACAAAAACTATGACGAAAATATATTGACATTTTCGTCAACGAATAAATACGAAACAAAATGTTAGGGAGGGACGATTTGGGAAGAGATTCATTTAATTTCAGAAAGAATCTGCTGCGTGGTTAGGAGGAGGTTAGATGCGTACATGAACCGGTGGGACATAAGCTAAAATACACTTGCTGCATGTCGCATAAAACGTTCAAAAATGTCAATATGTGGGAGTAAGAGAAGAGCAGACATACAGATAAATCTGACGACGCAAGAGAGAACTCATTTCGGTCCAGTTTTCTGAGTGCAGACACTGAAGCATACACACACAGAAACGCATCTCACAGCGCGCGAGTAGGCCTGCTCTTTCACGTCGCATGAACGGAGAATTACACACAAAATTATGTCGAATTGTCCGTTTTGACGAGTATTCACGTAAACACAGTTGATTACGTCTTAAGTGAACGTAAACAGCAGGGAGATTGTTTATCAGTACATTGCATCCATTGCAGCTGTGCATTCGGTTTTAAAGGGACAGCAGCCTAATTTAGTTGCTATTGTCTGAGTCATTGATGTTAATTAAGCAATGAAAGAAAGACAGAAAATCACTCACTGCTCTTGACTGAAAAACTTTAGTAGCCCTAAAGATTAATCTAAATTTATTTAAAGAATACCATGTTCTTGTTCTTTGAGACGTTGTTTTATTTAATTTTAACACAAAGGCATCTTGTGTGTCACAGCAGATAAATCGGTGTCTATCATGATAAAACCTTAATATCAACCTAAAACCTTAATTTTTAAATTTTAGAGAAATGCTTAATAAATGCATTACACTGTAACTAAACCCATTAGATTTTAGCCGACTAAATTTACTGTAGATTTAGTCGACTAAAATCTTATGATATTTAGTCGACTAAAACTAGACTAAAACTAAAAACAATTCAGGTGACTAAAATATGACTAAAACTAAATGGCATTTTAGTCAAAAGACTATGACTAAAACAAAATTTGCTGTCAAAATTAACACTGACTCCAACTTGCTTCAACACACCTGCCTGGAAGTTTCAAATATACCTAGTAAGAGCTTGATTAGCTGGTTCAGGTGTGTTTGATTAGGGTTGGAGCTAAACTCTGCAGGACACCGGTCCTCCAGGACTGAGTTTGGTGACCCCTGCGTTACAGGGTTAGTAGTAAAATATTTTTAAATAGTCAGTTCTTTTGGAAAATTTGAAATAAAACTATTATCTCAATTGTTTCATTGTTAACTTCATAACCTAAATAGTTTGCTTATTTTATTTATTTATAATTTAATGCTTTATTATTTAATTTAGGTTTGGGTTTTGCTTTTTTATTTTTGCTTTTTTTCTTTCATGAATGTTTATCCTTTTACACTTTTAAATATAAATTAAATATGAATACATTTTAATGACCAAGACACTTTCAAAATCCCAAGGAAAATTAAGTTACTTTTTTCTTTACCAGTGTGTTCTTTATGGGATCTCTCTTGGTTTAACAGCTGTGTGCCTGTATGTGCAGTGAATTTGCTCCAATAATTTTTTGCTTTTGTATGATGTGGAAAGCTTTTGTTCATATCACATCCTCTTCAGTTGAGCATCTGTCGTGCTGTGGTGTTACACAATCATCTGATAAGCGTAGTGTTTTTGTGTGTGTGGTTTGTAAATCAGTCTTTCATTTCTCTGGTTCTCATCACCTCATACACACACTGATTGCTTTCGGACTCCATCCAGTTGCATAATAATGTCACTTAGTCACAGAAACAGTCACATTATTTAACTGCCAAGGATACAGCTCCTGTGTGTATATGTGTGAGGAAGTGTGACTCCTCACAGATTTGGACAGGAGGACAGGAGGTGACGTGTCTCTCAATCCGGACCCTCATCTTGTTCAAACCTGTCACTTTAACAGCTTCTGACTCATACACACACTTGAACTAACTGTCCAGGCAATTACACGGAGAGACAGCATGGTCACAAACCTGCTTAAGTGCTTTTAATGAGAGTAATTTGATTGGTTCCAAGTGCTGCACAAGTACAGAGTGGAGCATTTCACCCCACAGTGATCTTTGAACATTCCCACAATTCAAGAGGAGTGGCTAAATCTCACATTCAAAACCAGAAAGTGTGCTTATAATCAGATCCAGAGAGAATCTGCAGACTTTTTTTTATTAAATTTTTTTTTTTTTTTTATAGTACTATACTCAATCAGATGTGATGAAATATTTAATAAACACACAAGATGCAAGGTGTTTGAATGTATACAACTTTTTGAATGAAAGCTAGAGATCTTTTAACTTGACATGGCTTAAAAACGCAACGCTCATTTGCGAGACGCTGCAGAAGACACGAGACACAAGCGCAATGGTCACGCATGTCTTTCTAGCGTGTGTTTACATAGAAAAACCATGGAAAAGTAGCACATTGTAATGGAAAAACACGTTTAGTGTAAACAGCCCCTAAAAATTTAATTTTTAAGCTGTGGTACAGTTCTTCCAAACACCCTCTGCAGGCCCCCATTCTTCTGTTCTTTATCAGACATCTCCTTATTGCCATAGAGGTCAGTGAGTCCCAAAGCCTTTTGAGAAAGATGGTTTTCTTGATTTGGGTTAAGTTGTTCAAGTGAGTCTTTTACAACCAGAGAGCAAAAGAATGAGCATGCCTCATCAATTTATATTAGAACAGTGCAGCAAAAAGATTTTTATTTTAGTAAAATGACTCTAATTAAAAGACTCCACAACCTCCCTCTGAAGACATATCAGCAACCGAGCGTGCAAAAATCTTTACAGGTATTGCTGATTGGATGAAAAAGTACAGTATGTGCTACCTCCATGTCATAGTGCCTGTCATAAAGAAAAGTGTGAATTTTTTTCCTTTTTTTTTTTCTCACACTACACCAGTGATATCTATCAGGTTGTAGGGTCTTATTTTTTGTCCTAGCTATTACAAGTCATTTTTGTAACCCCCCCACCCCCCCTCACCCTCCCCTTCCCCCCAATTTGCGGTGACATGAATACAATTCCTCACTATATAGAAAATAAATAAATAAATAACAATTAAATAAATACAAAAAAAAACAAAAAAAGCCTTTTACTTTGAAATATATTCTTAAGGAGTATACCCTGCTGCTGCATATATTTTTGTGTGTGTTGTAAGAGCTCAATCCTGCCTTTGTTATCAAAATAGCACAGTCTCAGTGTTGATTATTATTTCTTATCTTCAGAATCCGTGTCTCGTATATCATTTCTAGTTATGTAAGACTGATGTAAGATTTATGCAAGGCTGTCTAACTCGTGAATTACTCTGAGATATTGTCAGACTCTGTTCCCTGTTTTGTGTGTGTTTTGCTCCCCATGTGTTCCTTATGACCATATTTGGTTCTTCCTTTTCCTGTTCCTATTATGTTTATTGATCCCAGGTGTTTCTCGTCATCCCCTCGTCATGTCTTGTGTATTTAAAGTGTTTCCTTTTCTTAGTTCCTCGTCCGGCATTGAATGTTCATCGATTCCTGTGCTACGTGTGTGTTCCTTGGTGTTAAAATAAAGTGAATTATTTCTGGATTCCATCCATCTCCTCGCTCCGACACAGTCGCAGCAATGTGACAGATATTGTGTATGATAGGGGAAGAGTAGAAATTAAATTATACCTGTGGTGAGAAAATAACAAAAATTTAAGGTGATTCAGGAAACAGGATATACAAAAACATTATTCTCATTTCTTAAGCTTAGATTACAGTGATATTTTTTACTCATAAAATCAGAGCACCGATACTCACCCATGAGCTGTATAATCAGTTCCACATCACTATATCTCTTAATTAAGTAGGGATATTATCCAGCACCTTTAATTTCTGAATGGTCAGTGATTGGATCTCTAACCACCAGCTCTCCTTGGATAGGGATTGTTTGCTATCAAATAGTATGAATTTTTTTAATGGCCGATTCCAATATCTTAAAGGTCACGGTGGCTGATATAAGTCGTTACATATTATATAAATATATAATTGCACATTCGTCAACAAATCAGAATAAAGCATTCAGTCACCCTGTAATATAAGTAAGGAATAATTGATGACGGGCCGTTGAATTATTAGAAAATGGCGCACACCTAAGGTGGTGATGCATCCATGACGCGAACCTCAGGGAATGCGTTATTTTCTAAACGGAACTTCGTGGCACAAACAAAATAAAATAATTGGTCATTTTTATCCTATTGTTTGCTATATTTATTTGCTTGGTCGGTGTCTTTGTGGGTTTTACTTCTTATGCTGTTGTAAGCTGTAAGGACCATTAAAAACACTGAAATCATTTGACAAAGTGATATAATTCCTTACATTTTTTATAGCGCTTTTCTGGGTACTCAAAGCACTTTACATAGAAGGGGGGAATCTCCACCACCACCAGTGTGCAGCATCTACCTGGATGATGCGAAGGCAGCCATATTGTGCCAGAACGCCCACCACACACCAGCTTTATTGGTGGAGAGGAGACATAGTGATGAAGCCAATCAGCAGATATGAGGATGGTTAGGAGGCCATGATGGTCAGAGGCCAATGGGCGAATTTAGCCAGGATGCCAGGGTTACACCCCTACTCTTTGTCAAAGGACATCATGGGATTTTTAATGACCACGGAGAGTCAGGACCTCGGTTTAATTCAATTCAATTCAATTCAAGTTTATTTGTATAGCGCTTTTCACGATACAAATCGTTGCAAACCAACTTTACAACAAATTAAGTTTCTACAATATTTAGTGGTAGCTTATCAGTGGTGACTGTCAGTCAATGTACATATGGCAGAAATGTATGGAAAAATCAATTAAAGACGTAATCAAACAGATGATGAACACTATTAACAGCAATTATTAAATGATGCAATCAAACTTATAGCAAAATGTGGTAGTTCTGTATGTTGTTTCAGGGTTGGCATCATCTGAGGTCCTCTGAGGGGTTGGCATCATCTCTTCTCATGTGTTCTGGATCCAGACTGAAGCTTGTGTAAATCCTAGTTACCACGGGATGTCAATCCCATGGCAAAAACAGAGAAACAAATAGAGACATAGTTAGCGTAGCTGCTGTTCCAACCAAGCAAAATTTATTTGTTTAACCCAAACTAAAGAATAATAATGTGCATTTGATCAGATATAACTGCAGTACAAGATTATGAGATGCATTATTTGAATGCTTGGCCAAAGAGATGTGTCTTTAATCTAGATTTAAACAGAGAGAGTGTCTGAACCCCGAACGTTATCAGGAAGGCTATTCCAGAGTTTGGGAGCCAAATGCGAAAAAGCTCTACCTCCTTTAGTGGACTTTGCAATCCTAGGTACTACCAAAAGTCCAGAGATTTGCAACCTTAGGGAGCGTGATGGATTGTAGCATGGTAGAAGACTAGTTAGGTATGCAGCAGCTAACCCATTAAGGGCCTTATAGGCAAGTAATAATATTTTGTAACTGATACGGAACTTAACAGGTAGCCAGAAAATTATTGGTCATCCAATCTTTTACATTTTTAACACACTCTGTTAACTTAGATAATTTAGAAGTTTCAACTGGTCTTGTTGAGATGTATAGTTGAGTATCATCAGCATAACAGTGGGAACTAATCCCGTATTTTCTAATAATATTACCAAGGGGCAACATGTATGTTGAAAATAGCAGAAGACCTAGGACAGATCCTTGTGGCACTCTATATTTTACTGGTGATAATTGAAATGACTCCCCATTTAAATGAACAAAATGGTAGCGATCGGACAGATAGGATCTAAACCATCTTAAAGCCTGCCCTTGAATACCTGTATAGTTTTGTAATCGATCTATGAGTATGTCATGATCTATAGTGTCGAACGCAGCACTAAGATCAAGTAAAACTAACAATGAGATGCAGCCTGGGTCTGACGCAAGAAGCAAGTCATTTCTCTCAACCTTGTCTCCATCGTAGAGGTGGAGGGTTGGCTGTAGTTTGTCGTGAGAGTATCAAAATATCTAAGATTGTGTTCCATGAAGTTGCATCTTGTATTGAAAATGACTAGCAAAACATCAATGGCTGTAATCTTAATTTATCGACCTCCAAAATTTCATTCTGATTTTTTCTCTGAGATTAGTGAGTTACTTACTCTTGTCTGTGCTAGTTATTCATCTGTAATTTTTCTTGGTGATTTTAATATACATGAAAACACTGTACAATGCAATGAATTGATGTCTGTTCTGGACTGTTTCAGTCTAACTCAACATGTAACTTTTGCTACTCACTCCAGGGGTAATATATTGGATCTTATATGTACATCTGGCTTATATAATATTCTTGTTAGTGGAACTGATTTTGCTTTTTCAGATCACAAACTACTAAACTTCAGTTTTAGTTTTCCAATTTTTACATTGCCTGTGAAAAAAATGCTCACTTATCGTAAAATCAGTTCTGTGGATCCATCTGCGGGTGTGACGGAGCAGATAAGGAAAAAAAGAAAGCATGGGAGTTTTTTTCCCCCCAAACCCCTAAATAATAAAAACATCATTATTAATATCTGAGAATACTGCTGTCTTCAGAATATGATTATCACATATCCAGTTGAAATCAGTCCTTGTTTGATCATGGGACTACATTTAAGGCTAGTGCACCTTTCTACAGGAGTCAAAATGTCTTCAGCACTATATTTAACAGAAATAAATGACATTCGTTACATTTAAAGTCTCCGATACAAGTTTATTTTGGTATCTATAATGGTACATTTCATCTGGTTTGGGTTGTAATAAAATATTTTAAACACTACTGCAGACTACTTTGAATTAAATATATCATAATTGAATCATTTTAATTGATTGGGCACATGAAACAATTTTTAACGGATACAAAACAGGACTGTGAGGGACTGACTCAAAGTCTTTACGCCGACATGCACTGTATAAAGATCCTATTTTTCCATTTTCACAACTCACACCTTTCCAAGCTGTTTACTGGAGGACACACACAGGACAGGTGAGCTGGAGACCCGTGCCGTCTGCAGGTGAGAGTGTTTCCCTGCCGAGGCTCCAGCATCCCCTAAAGCGTTTGGCATCATAATCATGATAAATCTTAAATGTCATTCAAATAATGTTCAATAAAACCCTGTTATGACTCTGTCCACACTGCCATGTAAAAGTCCTTTAATCCGTTCAAAAACAACACAGGTGAAGATGTTTCTTGTAATTTAGTTCCTATAGGTAAGTGTGTGTCCTCAAAACACTTTTTAAAAAGTTAACAGAGAAATTACAGATTTTTCAAAACAGACATATGTGACCCTGGAGCACAAAACCAGTCATTTTTACATCATCTGAAAGCTGAATAAATAAGCTTTCCATTGGTTTGTTAAGATAGTGACCCAGTCGAAGAAAAAACTAAAGTATATCAGATAAAACCCTCAACTTCCGGTGTGAGAACGCAGGCACGCTTGTGCAGCCGCTTCACGCTGGTACCTGTTTGTTTGTTTGTTTATTTGCTGATACGTTTTTGGATATGTTTCTGCTGGGATTCGACAGATCTGGATTACTTGGATTATTTTCTGGACTACTTTCTTCACTCAATAAGATTTGGATGACTGACCTGGCCTTTTTCGTGATCCTGTCACACTGATCGGCTGCGAGCCCTCTCCATTCCTTTCCATATCCTCCTCGACATCTGATACAGTGAGTCTCCACTCTCTTTATCATTTTGTGGTGTCAATCCTCGGTATGGTCGGGTAGCCTTCCCTTCTGTGAATTGTGTGGATAGTGGATTCGATACGGTTCTGGCTAACGTAGTTAAACCGATAAGTTGTTGTGTGGGCCCCATTGGTTTTGGTCATGTCGACGCGTAACCATTTGCAGGTTTTGTTCTTTGGTCTTTTTGTGCTGTTTTTGGCTGACGTCAATAAAGTGACTTCTCCTGAGATGGCTTTGCAATTTTCTTCTGCTCAACTTAGAACTTTAAAAGGATCTCTCCGCTTGGCTCCGGACACTTATAAATGGTGTGAACAACTTGGAATTTTACGCCGACCCCTCTACATACACCGTTCACGGAAGAAACTTCGGACTTATCACTGCTCGTCTTCAATTAGTATTTCGGTTATCTGAACTAACACCCGTGCTTTTAGAAAAACACAACAGGAAAATTGTGTAATCAACTTTGGAAATCTAAGACCATTACGGTTTGATCATGTCCTTGGAAACTGCAATATTGTATCTTCAGATATTCGATGTGCGCTATTGAACACTCGCTCTTTAACTGATAAAGCATCTGTGCTAAATGACATTATCATTGACGCAAACCTGGACATGCTACTTTTGATGGAACCCTGGCAGGTGCCCAATGACTTTTTAAATTTAAACCTCTTAACACCACCTGAGTACATCTATTTCTCTCAACCTCGTCTCCATCATAGAGGTGGGGGGTTGGCTTTGTCGCGAGAGTATCAAAATATCTAAGATTGAGTTCCATGAAGTTGCATCTTTTGAATATCTTGTATTGAAAATGACTAGCAAAACGTCAATGGCTGTAATCTTAAATTATCAACCTCCAAAATTTCATTCAGATTTTTTCTCTGAGATTAGTGAGTTACTTACTCTTGTCTGTGCTAGTTATTCATCTGTAATTTTTCTTGGTGATTTTAATATACATGAAAACACTGTACAATGCAATGAATTGATGTCTGTTCTGGACTGTTTCAGTCTAACTCAACATGTAACTTTTGCTACTCACTCCAGGGGTAATATATTGGATCTTATATGTACATCTGGCTTATATAATATTCTTGTTAGTGGAACTGATTTTGCTTTTTCAGATCACAAACTACTAAACTTCAGTTTTAGTTTTCCAATTTTTACATTGCCTGTGAAAAAAATGCTCACTTATCGTAAAATCAGTTCTGTGGATCCATCTGCTTTTTCTGATTCAATAAGGGTTTCTACCTTGTCAGATTGTTTATTATCCAACTGTCCATCAGAAATATGCACCATCTTTAATAATACCATTTCCCAAATACTTGAGAAACATGCTCCTGTTAAAACTAGACTGGTTCCATCTGCACATGTTTCACCTTGGTTCACTCCGGAACTTCGAGCAGTGAAAGCTATGGGACGTCGCTTGGAAAGACTGTACAGAAAAACAGGTCTCACTGTGCACTCATTGGCCTTGAAAGAACATTTGCTCAATTACCGTACTGCCCTCAATGCTGCAAGATCCTCATATGTCTCTTCTACTATCAAGAATTCCATGTGCAGGCCCAAATCTGTGTTTGCTATGGTCAACTCACTAACCCTCCTCAACATGTTATTTCTGGCTCTGAGGTGCTTGTGAATAACTTTTCTCATTACTTTTCAGACAAATTGAAGTCTATCACTGAATCCATTTCCAAAGACACCCCTCATACAACTGACTCAAATGTTCACTTGATGTCAGCTGACTCGGCTCACACAACATACTCTCTTTCTGCTTTTACTCTCACTACTTCTGCTGCCATAAGTGATCTAATTGTGAAATCCTGCCAGATTGATCCTTCACCTACTGTTTTGATTAAGATGTGTGTTCCTGAGGTTGAACCTTTCATAACACATATGATTAACTGTAGTATAGCATCTGCCATTGTTCCAGCAGAATAAAAAATGGCTGCGTTGACCCCCATACTTAAAAAACTGGTTCTTGACCATCTAGATATGAACAATTATAGGCCAATCTCAAATGTACCATTCTTAAGTAAAATTATTGAAAAAGTTGTGGCTTCACAGTTGAGATCTTACTTAAATGCTAATGGCCTTTTTGAACCTTTTCGGTCAGGATTTCATTCATCACATAGCACTGACGTTGCTCTTCTTCGTGTGGTTAATGACATTCTTCTGTCCATGGATTCTGGGTTAATAAACATCTTGATTCTTCTTGATCTAAGCTCTGCATTTGACACGGTCTGCCATGAAATACTCATCTCTAGCCTTTCTGATATCGGTATCACTGGTTCAGCTCTTTCCTGGCTCATTTCCTACATCAGTGACAGAAAATATGATCTCACCATACAAGGGTATAAATCTACCACTGCTCCAGTTTCACAGGGTGTTCCTCAAGGTTCAGTTCTTGGTCCACTTCTGTTTATCATTTATATATATCCACTTGGTGACATCATATGCATGCATGGACTTCAATTTCATTGCTATGCTGATGACATTCAAATTTACCTAACCACCAGATAGGTCATCACTGCCTGACTCACTTACTGCATGCATCAGGGATATTAAGCATTGGATGTCCTTGAATTTCCTTAAACTAAATAATAACAAAACTGAAATATTGATGATTGGCTCTGCTACCTCAGTCAGTATCACTGGTTCAGCTCTTTCCTGGCTCATTTCCTACATCAGTGACAGAAAATATGATCTCACCATACAAGGGTATAAATCTACCACTGCTCCAGTTTCACAGGGTGTTCCTCAAGGTTCAGTTCTTGGTCCACTTCTGTTTATCATTTATATATATCCACTTGGTGACATCATATGCATGCATGGACTTCAATTTCATTGCTATGCTGATGACATTCAAATTTACCTAACCACCAGATAGGTCATCACTGCCTGACTCACTTACTGCATGCATCAGGGATATTAAGCATTGGATGTCCTTGAATTTCCTTAAACTAAATAATAACAAAACTGAAATATTGATGATTGGCTCTGCTACCTCAGTCAAAAGGATTGACCTGTCCTTTGAAATTGACGGGGTTCATGTTAAGCCTGCTTCATCTGTCCGTAATCTTGGTGTCTTATTTGACTCATCTCTATCTTTTGCCTCTCATATTTCTTCTGTTGTTAAAACCTCTTTTTTCCATCTTCGTAATATTGCACGTCTTCGATCTTCTCTAACTCTAGCTGATGCTGAAATCTTAATTCATGCATTAATCACATCACGTCTGGATTATTGCAATGCTCTACTTCTTGGTCTGCCTAAAAAACGTATTGCAAGGTTACAGTACATTCAAAATTCTGCAGCAAGGGTCCTCACCTCCACCAGGCGTTCTGCTCACATTACTCCTTTACTGCATGATCTTCACTGGCTACCTGTGGCATCACGTATTCACTTTAAGATATTACTTCTCATGTTTAAGGCAATAAATGGTCTTGTGCCTCCATATCTGTCTGACCTACTGTACTCCTATTCTCCTGCCCGGTCTCTCAGATCATCTGAGCTTGGTCTTTTGTCCATTCCTCGTTTTCGGCTGTCCACTGTAGATGGTAGGTCATTTAGTGTTAATGCTCCGAAATTATGGAATTCGCTACCGCTTACACTTCGTAATATACCATATTTGTCTACATTCAAGACTCAGCTAAAAACGTAACTTTTTAATATGTATTTTCGATAATGTGGCTATATGTGGCCTTATGTGTTTTGTATTGTGTGTATATGGGTGTGCAAATGTTTTGTTTAGCACTATGTAAAGTAACCTTGAGCTATGGAAAGGCACTATATAAATAAAACTTCTTATTATTATTATGTCTACTCTACCAGGATCAGGAAACGTCCTCCATAAAATGTGCTGGACACATCCGAATATTTGGGTTGACGTGTTCTGGAACAGTGTTGTAAATACAACTTAACCACTTATTTCTAGTCGTGTCCTCTTTTGGAAGACCAAACAAAGTAGTTTCTCTTTCACAATGAAAAACACAGTGGCCTAGCGTGAGGGGAAGCCCCGGCTTAGCGTGCGCTGAGGCCGGGATAGAGTGAGCGGAGGCCGGGCTAGCATGAGCTGAGGCGGTGGGGTCGAGAACGGCGCGGGGCTGAACTCCCCTTCGTCCACGGTGAAAGTTGATGTATTCCCTCAGCGACCAGCACAGATCAGCTCTAGGCATGACAAAGCAGATATCGTCCTCTTTTGGAAGACCAAACAAAGTAGTTTCACTTTCACAACGAAGCACACAGCGTCTTCACGACATGGCTGCAGCTTCCACAATACTACAGTGAGAATAAAAGTTACGCCTTCTTTCTTTGCGTGAACATTTGGGCGGCGTTATGCAAAGCTTCCCACATAGCGAGGTAGATATGTGGGGGCGTGTTAGAATGAGCCGTTTTAGGTAGGTGTGGCTGACTCTGAACTTTTATAAAGAATATCTCTTTGGATTTGAGACTTTAGTCTTTGCAACTTTACAGATCTTCTTTATGCACCAAGAGCTTGTAACACTCCAAAGAGAAAGGAAAAATTGAAATCGCATCATATGACCCCTTTAAGAAAACTTACAGTAGCAGATTCAGAATAAGCGCCAGATTGTCATAGCAAAGTCGGAAATGACCCAATTTTTTTTTTATAAATAGCCTTTGCACAGCCAGCCTGGTAGTCTACTCTTCTAGGTTCACAAAACTGTCGTCCACAAAATGCGTTGCACAAATTCGAACATCTGGGTTGTGCTGTTCTGTTGTAAATAAATCTTAACCAATGATTCCTCATTGCATCTACTTTCAGAAGGCCAAATAAAGTGCTTTTGCTTTCGCACAGAAACACACAGCATCTCCCTGACATGGCTGCATCAACACTACTGTGGTTCCTGAAACCACGCCGCCTTTCTTTGCATGAACATTTGGGCGGCATTACGCAAATATTTCCACATCGTGATGTAGAGATGTGGGGGCGTGTTTGAATGAGGTGTTTTAGCTCGGTCTGGATCAACCTTCTCTTTTAGATAGAATACATCATTTTGTGGGAGACTTTGAGCTTTGTAGCTCTGCAGATCTTATACAAGCACAAATAGCTACATAACACATTAAAGAAAAGGAAAAACAGAAATTGCATCATATGACCCCTTTAAGCATAAGTATTTCAAATGAGTTAAACCTGTATCCTGTCTTCTGAGTAACATTGAGAATATCACTATATATTGTTGCAACACCGCCACCACGACCAGTCTGACGGGGCTCATGCTTATAACAGTAGCTTGGTGGAGTAGACTCATTTAGACCAATATAATCATTTGGTTTTAGCCAGGTTTCAGTCAAGCAGAGTACATCAAAACTATTATCTGTTATCATTTCATTTACAATAACTGCTTTGGGTGAGAGTGATCTAATGTTTAGGAGCCCAAACTTTAAAAATATTTTTTGTTCATTTATTTTATAATTTTCTGGTTTAATCACGATCCGATTTTTTCTAGAGCCTGCATTAAATTTATATTTTGACCTCACTATTCGGGGAACAGACAAAGTCTTTATACGGTTTAACGACTCATCCGAAAGATGGTGCTTTTTTTTGTCAGCATAGTGTCCCCGTCACTACACTGGGGCGTTAGGACCCACACAGACCACAGGGTGAGCACCCTCTGCTGGCCTCACTAACACCTCTTCCAGATATGGACATGTAATGCGGTCAAAACCTGCCTGGAACTACTTTATAGTATTTTTGTAACGAATCAGCTCATGAGGAAATATGAATAATTATCTACACCTGAGGGAAACGTCAGATTCTTAGTTCAAACATACCTTGGTAAAAAGGTGCAACTGATACCTAATAACCAATGACCTGAAGGATCATGTGTGTTCATTCAAAGAAAGGTTTTCCTATTAATTAATTAGCAAAGAAAAGTCCTTCCCTTGTGGATTTTCCTTATGGGCAAGGAAGCGATTTTCTTCACCTTAATTCCAGGAGGTCATAAATGTATCGGGTGTCAGGGTTGCCATGGAACCAGGGGCCTGTTTGGCTTCCTGGGGTGTTACAGAGTATTTGTTAAATCTAGCTAACAAAATATATATTGTGTGTTTGAGTGGTCCAGACGCTACATTTTTCACAAATAAAGATGTAGGCATGAGGGCACCTGAGTGTGATATTGCTTTTATACAACAGCTCTATAAACAAGAAGTTAATATAGATTAGTTTACATTTTAGCTACAATATGGACAGTTATATTGTTTATTGTTGCTCTGTCAGTGAAAATAATTCCAAAAGAAGCCAAAGCAGGTTCAACTGCTGTGTCTCTCTGAGCATCACACAGATGGCAACCTGTGTGGAATACTGGGAACACAGGCAAGCAGTGATACAAACTCCAGTATAGTAAGTCAAGACTCCCGGAATGCCAGTTGTTCAATCTAATTAGAGGGCCGACATTGAAGGGTGATGGATTCTCTAGTCGGTGTAACCCCTTGTAATGGTAGCTTGCAGTGATTGTATGCAAGATGCTTAATGGATGGCATAATAAAGTAGTTCTTCACACAGGAGTGTGTTAAGGACAAAACCTGAAAATGGTTAACTGTGGATAAGCAGAATAATTGTCTCTGGAGTGGACCACTGAATTTATTACACATCTGATATTACAAGTAATGAAAAGGCCTACCACTAAATGATGGGGTAATGTGATATCTCCACATCATCTTGTTTGTTTTATTTGTGTGCCAGATGGAAGACTGCATTTGGTCTTCCAAGAATGGGCATGTCTGACTTGGAAGCTGAAGGACTTCTGGTCCTCTTTACTCAGCTTGATTGTGAGATATTCTGCACACACATTTGTCCTGTCATGGTGGGGGCTTTCCATAGATTTCTATTGTTTTAAGCTTGAGCTAATGACATTTTCTCTCCCCTAACACTCACAAAACATTTTTACATTTTCATTAGGACATTATGTTTGCTATACACTTTTGTGTGTGTTTCCTGCTGGAGCAACATTGTAGGTGATTTTCATGATTTGCTATCCTTGTGGAGGTATCTGGTACACTCAGTCTAAGCAAAATTTACACGCACTCATACACCAGTCTACTGACCTGTAGTGTATGTCAGGACATGAGGCTGTGATATAAACAGCTCTAAACACAATACCTTCACACTCTCCCAAACACCATCTCTCACTCACTCAGAGTTTTGTAAAACCACACACACACACACAATGGCAGAGGATTCCCAAATCCAGGTGTGAAAAACTTGTTGCCTCTTTCCCAAAAAGACTCATGGCTGTATTCGATCAAAAGGGTGCTTCTACTAAATACTGAGCAAAGGGTCTGAATACTTAGGACCATGTGATATTTCAGTTTTTCTTTTTTAATAAATCTGCAAAAATGTCAACAATTCTGTGTTTTTCTGTCAATATGGTGTGCTGTGTGTACATTAATGAGGAAAAAAAATTAACTTAAATGATTTTAGCAAATGGCTGCAATATAACAAAGAGTGAAAAATTTAAGGGGGTCTGAATACTTTCCGTACCCACTGTATATACTTACACCAGCTGGAGAGGACAGTGAAAGAATGAGGCGTGTTTCACACTGCATCATTTTCTCTTTCCCACACAATCAGCAGATACAATTCCTGCCTGCTCTGTGATTATCAAATTTCTATTGTTTTATTCCATTGTTATAAAGCTTGTGGTTCTGCTGTGATAGTGAGCCACACCAGTGAAGCATAAACGTTATATTAAACAAATGTTCTTTGGCAAAATTAGAAAAATAAATGAACAAAATAAGAGTAATATAAACATAATGATAGAGAGATCTATCATTGAAGTGAATAAGTCTTAACGTATGAGTATTTATGAAACTATTTCCTATAGTTTAAACTTTTATTTTTTGTCCTGATTTACAGTCACTTCCAAAACCCTTCTCTTCTTATCCATTCTCTGTTCTCACACACACACACACACACACACACCAGCAGCACAAACAGTCATGAATGGAGAGTAAATAAAGCTCTAAATGTATTATTAAAGCTGTGACAGAAACTCAGTCGTTCAGCCAGGAAACATAATGAGTCAATATTCGAATCCATATTTTCTGACCTTTCTCTTCTCATATAACTTCATCTAGAAGATGGCTGTTACTGTTTAGTGAGCTTATTTTAAGTGCAAGTCCTCACAGACATTAACTTAGTGCAGGTTGGGGATGTATGTATGGACACCAGTTTTTGCCATGGCCAATTTAGTCCCCACCAGTTTATGTAGCTTACGGCAGAGGTGGATTGGAATCACTGAGCAAGAATTTCCTTTTGTTCATGTGTGTTATAATTTGTGGTAATCTGGTACTGGAGTATTTATTTATTATTGTTACTCTGCAGCTCACTATCCATTTTACTGAAATCAAAAATATACATATTTATTAAAACTGTAAAAAATCATTTAAATTTTGGTACAGTTTCTTATTTTATTCTTCAGCCAAGTGTGCACATCAATACAAATAATCTTGAAAATAGCCATACAATAGCAGATTTTCTGTACTGTTGACTTTAAAGTACATTAATTTGTAAGGGTTGATGATTTTCAATCTGTTTTAATGTTCATTTTTATATTTTATCTGGAGTTCTCAGATATTTTGAGATCTGTGCTGACACATTCCTTCATTAATGTTCTTACTGGATGTCATTGTCATCTAATATCCTCTCTCTTCCAGGCCCGCTATAAGCAGAGTTTGGACCCTACAGTTGATGAGGTGAAGAAGTTGTGTACTTCACTGCGGAGAAATGCCAAAGAGGAACGTGTTCTCTTTCATTATAATGGCCATGGGGTGCCTCGACCCACTGTCAATGGAGAGATCTGGGTCTTCAACAAGGTAAGGTAAAAAGAACAAGAAAAAATGGGTGTAAAGCTTATCCATCATTCTCATTTTAGTGAGCAGTGCTGAATAATAAACTGTTTTCAATCTCTCCACACAGCAGTTACCAGCAGTAGTTTGTTTACACTTTTACTTCCCTTAAGTTCTTAAATTAAAATGAATTGAATTAGTTTTGGGCATGAACTGAGTTGAGTTGTCAAAAAGAATATATTTCTTGCTCTTGCTCTTTCAGAACTACACACAGTACATCCCTCTCTCCATCTACGACTTACAGACGTGGATGGGAAGTCCCTCCATCTTCGTGTATGACTGCTCTAACGCAGGGATCATTGTCAAGTCATTCAAACAGTTTGCATTGCAGAGGGAGCAGGAGTTGGAGGTGTGTGATATTTTACACACACACACACTCACACACACACACACACACGCACGCACACACAAACACTCACTCATGTGCACACCGTCATGGTCAAATGTCAAACTGATGTGTTATTTATATCAGAGAAAATCATAAAGCGTGAAAACTATTTACTGAGAACACTCAATCAAGAGATGGAGATAAAATATTTATTCAAGATGATACATATCTGAACATTTAATGTCTTGATGTGTTTTAGATGTTTTAGTAGTCAATGTTAAAGGTATAGTTTGCACGTCTCTTCTGTGGACCACAAAAGGAGATATTTTGCAGAGTGTTCAAGCTGCACTTTTCCATTAAATGGGAGTGGGTGATGATAATATCTCTCAGCTTAAAAAAGGATCAAACATTCCCTTTTCAGTACCATAAAAATAGTTCATACAATTTGTGTACTATGGTCCAAGTCTTCTGAAGATTTATGTGAGTAATAGACCACAATGTAAGTTTTTATTGAAATCTGGCACATAATAATAGATCACAAGAGGGTGTGTGAATGATTCATTTTTGGGTGAACTATTCCTGTAATAGTGCAATGTTTTTAAAAAATTACATCAGAATTGTAGAATTTCCTCCGCTTCTCAGACCTGTCAATCACAGAAAAGCTCAATCCCCAGAACTCTCAAAATGGCAAAAAATAAATAAAATCAATAGAACACTCAAAGGTTTTTGTTGAACTCACTCATCCACAGACAGTTATGGAGTTGCCATGTTTTTCATAAGTTGATTGCAGAATTCCCATATACAGTATACTGCTTACATGCAAAATCAGAGGAAGAAAGGTCATTTACTTAGAGAGCCAGACATACAGACAGGTTCACTCATGTCTGGACACCATAGACAGAAAACAGAAAAGAAAATGCCTTTTGGTTTGAGCATAACATTCTTTGAGCACGATCTGAGCATCTCTTTCTGCAGGGTCAGAGAGAATCAAGCCTGTCCTAAATTTAAAAAACACTGTTGTTGTCACGTTTGCACTACAGTGAGGAGTGCAGAGCGAGGAACGAAAGAGACGAGGAGTACATTAATCGAGAGAATTTTAATGTCATCAAGGAAAACTCACGTAGCACTAGGACGAACATTCAATACCGGACAACCAACTCAGAAAAGGAAACGCTTTAAATACCCGACATGACGAGGGGATGACGAGAAACACCTGGGATCGATAAACATAATGGGAACAGGAAACAGGAAGGACCAAATAAGGGCATAATGATACAAGAGGGAAAACAAGGAACACATGGGAAGGAAAACAACAAAACGGGAACACAAGTCTGACATTACTGGGGGTGGGTGCTCTGGAAGCTCCTCAGGATAGGCCTACTCGGGATGGCAGGCCTCCATGGTGGTACCCGTTCGGGGACCCATGGCGAATCAGGCAGTTTGGGCCCCCATGGCGGAGCAGGCAGACTAGGAAGCCAATGGTGATCAGTCAGACTAGGAAGCCATGATGGATTGGAGCCTTCTCTGGGCTGAACTCGGGGACAGGAGCCCTTACTGGGCTAAACTCGGGGACAGGAGCCCTCACTGGGCTAAACTCGGGAGCTTAATGGGGGTTCTGGAAAGCTCCCTGGGCTTAACTGGGTTTCAGGAGCCCTTCCTGGGCTTAATGGGGGTTCTGGAACCCTCCCTGGGCTCAACGGGGGATCAGGAGCCCTCCCTGGGCTTAACTGGGGATCAGGAGCCCTCACTGGGCCAAACTCAGTGACAGGAGCCCTCAATGGACTAAACTCAGGGACAGGAGCCCTCACTGGGCTAAACTCGGGAACTGGAGCCCTCCGTGGACTATACTCGGGAACTAGAGCCCTCCGTGGGCTATACTCATGAACAGGAGCCCACTCTGGGTTGGATTCGGGTACTGGGAAGCGCTTACGAGGAGCTGGCACTGGAGGGTGCTCTGGAGGAGCAGGCACAGCAAGGTGCTTTCAAGGAGCTGGCACTGGAGCAAACTCGGGCTGGAGCCGACACTGGAGCGAGCCTAGGGACTAGGACCAACCGCCTTCTCCTCCTTAGATTCCCCTCTGAGTTCGGGGTGAAAGGCGTGGTTGGCTGACTTGACACTGGAGCAGCCGGCGGGCTGGAGTGAGCGGCGACTTCCATGCCGCGGGGGGAAAAACCAGGAAAACAAAAGACTTTTCAAAAACGAAAAACAAACACGGGGAGAAGGGGCTCCGCTTACTGTCTGGGTCTGGTATTCTGTCACGGTCGCACTACAGTGAGGAGTGCAGAGCAAGGAATGAAAGAGACGAGGAGTACATTAATCGAGAGAATTTTAATGACATCAAGGAAACAAGGAAAACTCACGTAGCACTAGGATGAACATTCAATACCGGACAACCAACTCAGATAAGGAAATGCTTTAAATACACGACATGACGAGAAACACCTGGGATCAATAAACATAATGGGAACAGGAAACAGGAAGGACCAAATAAGGGCATAATGATACAAGAGGGAAAACAAGGAACACATGGGAAGGAGAAAACAACAAAACGGAAACACAAGTCTAACAGTTGTCTGCTTAGGGATGATGTTTAGATTGTTTTGCTCCAACTCCCTCTATTTTCTCTTTTCAGAATGAATATTTGATATGATTTTTAGGTTAGCTGTGGGGTTGTCCCTATTCTTCTTTCTCTTCTCCTGTTTTTACTCCTCTTTTCAGCAGTAATCACAATCCACAATCACTGCAAGACATTAAATTATTTTAGGCAAGTTTGAGATTATATCAAGTAAAGAGTTACAGTGGTGTGAAAAGGTTTTTGCCCCCTTCCTATTTTTTTTTTTTTTTTGCATATTTGTCACAAAATATTCAGATCATCAAACTAATTTTAATATTACACAAAGATAATGCAAGTAAATACAAAATGCAGTTTTAAAATAATGATTTCATTTATTAAGGGAAAAAAGCTGTCCAAACCTACATGGCCCTACGTGAAATTGCCCCCTCCTGTTAAATCATGAAAGAACTGCAATTAACCACATTATTTAAGAAAGCGGAGTTAAATTTCACTAGCCACATCCAGGCCTGATTACTGCCAGACCTGTTGAATCAAGAACTCACTTAAATAGAACCTGTCTGACAAAGTGAAGCAAGCTTAAAGAGCAACACATCATGCCGCGATCTAAAGAAATTCAAGAACAGATGAGAATCAAAACATTTGACATGTATCAGTCTGGAAAGGATTATAAAGCCATTTCTTGCCTCAATTAAGGTCAGTGTTCATGATTCAACAATAAGAAAGAGACTGGGCAAAAACGGCATCCGTGGGAGAGTTCCAAGGCAAAAACCACTGCTGACCAAAAAGAACACAAAGGCTCGTCTCACATTTGCCAAAAAATATCTTGATTATCCCCAAGACTTTTGGGCAAATATTCTGTGGACTGATGAGACAAACGTTGAACTTTTTGGAAGGTGTGTGTCCCGTTACATCTGGCGTAAATCCAACACAGCATTTCATAAAAAGAACATCATAGCAACAGTCAAACATGGTGGTGGTAGTGTGATGGTCTGGGGCTGCTTTGCAGCTTCAGGACCTGGACGACTTGCCATAATTGACGGAACCATGAATTCTGCACTCTATCAGAAAATCCTGAAGGAGAATGTCCGGCCATCAGTTTGTGACCTCAAGCTCAAGCGCACTTGGGTTATGTAGCAGGACAATGATCCCAAACACACCAGCAAGTCCACCTCTGAATGGCTCAAGAAAAACTAAATTAAGGTTTTGGAGTGGCCAAATCAAAGTCCGGACTTAAATCCGATTGAGATGCTTAAACAGTCCATTCATGCTCGAAAACCCTCCAATGTGGCTGAATTAAAACAATTCTGCAAAGAAGAGTGGGCCAAAATTCCTCCACAGCGATATGAAAGACTCATTGCCAGTTATCGCAAAAACTTGATTGCAGTTGTTGCTGCAAAGTGTGGCACAACCAGTTATTAGATTTAGGGGGCAATTACTTTTTCACGTAGGGCCAGGCAGGTTTGGACAGCTTTTTTCCCTTAATAAAAGAAATCATTTAAAAACTGCATTTTTCATTTACTTGCATTATCTTTGTGTAATATTAAAATTTGTTTGATGATCTGAATCTTTTAAGTGTGACAAATATGCAAAAAATAAAAAAAAAACAGGAGGGGGGCAAAAACCTTTTCACACCACTATATAAGATGGTGATAGTGTGTATTTTTAATTCAGATTCTGTGATTTTTTTTTTTTTTTTGGTGTGTTTCAAAGAATACAGTTGAAGATTTGTTTTAAGGCAGTGTTGTGGATCAGACATCCCTCTTAGAAAATAAGAGATATGAATGGATGGTGGAAAATCCAACATCGGAGGGAAAACTGTTTGTCATTCTGAACCAGAATGATGAAACATCCAGATATGCAGATCTGTTACTTAACCAAACATCATCTCTCTATCTTTCAACTTATAACTCTCTCTCTATCTCTGTCTTTCTTTTTTTATTCAAATTATGCTATTGGCATGATTGTTCTGCATACACAACCATGCAAAGCATTGATACAAACAAACACAAAAAGAAAAGAAAATATAATAACATTATAAAAAATACAATAGTGATGTTTATGAAATAATTTTAATAAACAATTAACAATAATTTTAATAAATAATTTCATAAACAGTCATAATAATGTAAAAATAAAATGTATTTATTATTTATTTTAAAAATAAAATTCTTTGTAAAAATATTATTCTCTCTTTCACTTCCTTAGTGCAAACTGCTGGACTGAAGTGATATGATTGGGGTCAGTTTAAACTGCAGTGTTGAATTATTGGTAATAAGAGAGTGAATATGTGATGATGGTAAGAAAGATAAGTGTACCTCTCCTTCCATCAATCATTGAAGAGGGTTAAAAGGGAGAAATGAGGGAAGAGAAGAGAGGTGATTTTACTCATTCAGCTCAAAGAGATGTAATTGAATTGAACTGATGCCCCCTCATCCTATATCCCTTACTGTCTCTGCATGAGTACAGTGGACAGAGTGAGTTTTCAGACTTCTGCATGCACCATAATTTATCATATTTTGCCAAAAGAATATAAAAAAAGAGAACTTCTCAGGATATTCACACATAACAATCTCTATGTCCAAATATGCATGCCTTCCTGCTATACAGAATGCAAAAAGCAGTATGTAAAATGAGTAGGATATCTGAATACACAGTAGTAAAGTAAGCAAATAAAACACAGATGATGTACATCTGTTGCTTCTAATGAGATTCTGAGCTGTCCAACCATTGGACACTTTTATATGCCATAATGCAACAGGAATTGAGGACCCATCAGATTTGGAGGGGGGATTTAGTTTAAATGCTTTTGATTTTTGAAAAAGTAATCCTATAAAAAAACACTATTGATATTTATGTTAGGAAGTGGTTAGATAAGCCCCTTTCACTTAAGACTGCTCTCCTGCTGGCTTTAGCATCAGTCAAGCGAGTGGGTGACCTGCAGGTGCTCTCAGTGAGCACTTTCTGCCTTTGGGCCTAACAACTGCAAAGTCATCCTCTCAAGATTCTGGGCGAGTTCTGCTTTATATTAGCCCATGCAACCTTTTAGGGCCCTTACCTTGAATGCCACTTTTGTATCATGGCACTATTGGATTGCATTGGATTATGTTCAGGTCTTATGTGAACATAGAGCCGAGAAAGAAAATGCAAGTGTTAGACCTCCCTGAAAAATTTAAAGCACTGTTTTATTAATTTGTGTCTTTGTTCTATTTATTTGTGTTATTGTAATTTGGTTAGTTGTTCTTATTTTATTACCAAATGTTTTCTGTTTAATGGCTAAACTTCTTAAAAGTTAATGGCTAGTAGTTTTTGCTGTGGTATTGAAATTGGAATTGAGAATTGTGAAATTTCGCTTCTATCTAAAAAAATTAAATTGGTACATAAAATGGGTACATAAATACTATGCATCTACTTTAGATATGTGGTAAAGCAGAACATTGCATTTATGCATGTAAAGTGTGTGAAGAAAAATGGTCAAAATCGTGATTAAAATAGAAATTGCACTTCTGATTTTACACGAAAAAATTTTGATATTATTTTTTCATATGTCACAGTCCTAGTTAGCAATGCTGAAGTGTCTCAAATCTTTTTGTGTCCAAAAAACAATGTAATGGTGCCTATGACTGTCAAAAATAGACATTTGTGACAAGAAAAAAGATGGATTTAAATATTCAGAAATATTAGAAAATAAATAATTCTAATACAAATTTAGTAAATTATCTAATTGTTTATTATGTGTTTTTAGACAATACAATAGCATTTTTTCTTTATTGGTATCCAGCCAATATGTTTTCATGATTTAATATGGACATCTCAGACTTTTGAGGTCAGTTTTGTCACATTGTACAGGCCCCACCCACGACTGTTAATGGACGCTGTCCTATTAGCATAGATCCCACCCTGAGTGAGCCGCAACCAGTATACCATGTTCATTTTCACACTAGAGCATGGCTTCTCAAGTTCAGAGGCCAAGGGGGCCACATTTAAAACACACAAAATGCGAAGGGCCACAATTTACAGTTTGCATCATAAGTCTTTATTTAAAACAATTTTCACAATTTTACTGATTTAGAAATGCAGTTATCAGTTATAATTTTTATTTATATAAGTCCTGCTTGTCCTTGTCCTATTTAAAATAACACTGAACATGAAAATAATAAAAGTTAAAAATCTGGAACAAAAAAAGTGGATTAACTTTTTTTTGTTATATTAAAGGATTAGTTCACTTCCAGAATAAAAATTTCCTGATAATCAGTGGAGGAAAGAGTACTGAAAAAATATACCATTACATTCCAAAAAAAATTAGTATGAGTAGAGTAAAGAGTAGCTTATTTAAAAGTACTCATTAGTAGTGAGTACTGAGCTGTGGATTCTACCCCCTTGTAATAAATGCTGTACACTGCCATTTAAACATTTATAAAACATTTTACATACTGTAATTCACATTATCTTTTGTTGTTTGTCAGAAAGAATGAAGAATATCTATCATCCAGCAGTTTTAATTTTGACTGCCAACTCTTTAAAATACATCAAAGCAACACAGAAAAACTATTAAAGTGTTGAAAAGATGAAAGTTATTCTCATTACACTCATCACCATTGAAATCATAAAGTTTGAAAAAATAGATTTAAAATCAGGTGCAAGGCCACTGAGCCAGAGCATGCTATTGCTGCACATAAAATATTAATATTTAGAACAGTGCAAAGAATACAAAAACCATTAGAAACTCATATGAGAGTTTAGTATCACACACCATGAGATGAGTTGAAAAAAAGATTAAAAAGAGGCAATTTATCTCCAAAAATGGTGCCAGTTTTTGCACTTGGTGATAAAGAAATGAGAATCACTAAACATGATAATTTATGTTACAATTTAAACATAAATGCACATTGTTATGGAAGGAAGGCATCATCCCCTACCTTTTACACATTTACTGAAATTATTATGCTGATAATACAATTTATAAGGAAAAAATTTGCATTAAATAGGGAAGTATTTCCAGGGATAATTTTTCACATGTGCACACATCTCTTTGCGGGGCTGCAACAGTCTGGGTGAGACTCTATCAGCAGCATCCACAACTGATTGGAACAAAAAGTGTTGAACTTGAAAATTGTTTTTGAGCGAATGCACTTGCTAAATGAAGGCGGATTGTATAAAGTTATTACATCACGCACTGACACAGATGCAGTATATTAACACCACGGGTCATCAATAAGGTGCATACTGAATCTGGTCCTCCAATTTCAGTACATTATTTTCAAGCGTTTTAGAGTGTTCCCAACACAATTTTTCACAGTGCGCATCACACGCTCAAACTCATCAGGAGTCAACAAGCTGCCGACTTCTCAAAGTAACTGCTGCAGAATGCACAAGAGGGAGAAATGCAACAGTGCCGATCGCATGTCTTTCTGTGTACTTAAGCAAATGGGTGTGGGAATTTACCGCATTATGAACGTGGCTCTTGCAGGAGTTAACATTGTACGCAATACCCACATCCTCACACCAAATTTCAGGCCCTGTAGGTAGGCAAGCATATATACAGATCATTTAGTAAGCAGAAATCCGAAATTAAATCCGAAATTTACCTTAACAAATTAGAGGATGATGCTGATAACTCCACTGAATTGATGCTTGAAGAATGCACTTCCAGCAGCCATGATTAACAGCAGTTGGCGGTTAAAGTTTTCTATGCACATTTTGATTTGACGAGAGTCACAAGACCGATTACTCTCTCTCTCTCTATCCAATCACATTGATGGATAAAAATTTAATTAAAACAAGCATGTAACGATCACAGACAGATGGAAAATAGCGGAGTAAAAGTGCAGACACATCACTTAAAAAGTAAAAAAATTTTAAACTACTCAAAAAAAGTACAATTTCTGGTAAAAAAAAAAAAAAAACCCGACTTAATTACAGTAACGTGAGTATTTGTAATTCGTTACTTCACACCCCTGCTGATTATTTACTAACCCCCATGTCATCCAAGATGTTCATGTCTTTCTATTTTCAGTCGCAAAGAAATTAAGGTTTTTGAGGAAAACATTCCAGGATTTTTCTCCATATAATGGACTTACATGGTGGCCAATGGCTTGAAGGTCCAAATTGCAGTTTCAGTGCAGCTTAAGGGCTCAACACAAACCCAGCCGAGGAATAGGGGTCTTATCTAGTGAAAACATCAATCATTTTCTAAAAAATAAATAAATAAAAATGTATATACTTTTTACCCACAAATGCTTGTCTTGCACTAGCTCCGAAATGCATAGCTAATGCCCGTTGGCCAGCATTGAAGTCCATTATATGGAGAAAAATCCTGGAATGTTTTCCTCAAAAACCTTAATTTCTTTGCGACTGAAAAAAGAAAAATCTTGGATAACCTTGGGGGTGAGTAAATTTTTATTCTAGAAGTGAACTAATCCTTTAATGTGAAAAAAATGCATTCATACTCGGAGTACTAAACAAACTCAGAATGTTCAAACTCAAAACATTCTTGAGCAAATATAGTTCACAAATTTCTTTTAGACAGTAATAATTTTTTTCCTATTTATACCCAAAATAGTACTGAGTGCACATTACTGAGCACTAAATACATGTAATGTCTGCTTCATTCATACTGGATGCCAAAGGGTACCTTCGTGCAGAAACTCCACATATGCATCACAGAAGTAATAGAACTCATGATGTTCCAGGAAATACCTAATATGGACAAAGGCACCGGTAACACTTTAGAATAGGGAACACATATTCACTATTAACTAAGAGTTTTCCCTGAACAAACTCCTAATTTGCTGCTTATTAATAGTTAGTAAGGTAGTTGTTAAGTTTAGGTATGGGGTAGGATTAAGGGATCTAAAATATGGTCATGGAGAACAAAGAATTAATATGTGCTTTATAACTGGGGGTTTCGCAAGGGTGCAAAACTCTGCAAACTCATTGACATGACGATGGGACCGCTTTTTCCTTGCTTTAACCCATTCACTATTTGAATACAAGTTTTATTTCTGTGCTGCTAAGAGGACCATCTGCCATTTACACAAAGCAAACTGTCAGGAGTATCAACTGATGACACAATGACACAAACATAAATTCACTCTGCCTAACATTTGCACTACATTTGAGCGCAAATTATTATAAAAATACATTAATATTCAGCATGACGCGGGCCACAAAATTAATGCAGACAGGTCGGATGCGGCATTAGAGCATTTAAAAGCAGCATTCAAATAACAAATGTCTTATTAAAGCTACAGAAGTTATTCAGTCAAGAGTAGTGAGTGATTTTCTGTTTTTATTTTATAGTTTGGCTCATATTAACAGCATAGACAGTAGTAGGTACTGTATATTACACTGTTGTCCATTATAAACATGTGATTTCTTTCCCAGCTGTTTACGTTCACAGACATAACCGATTGTGCTTATGTAACTTATGTGTGTTTTTGACAGTTTATGTGCAATAAATCATGAAAGAGAACTTAGTTTAGTGCTCACATGCTGTGTGACAGCCACTTTCTGTGAGCGTGCTTTGGATGTGTGCGCTCATAAAACCGTATAACAGAAGTTTACACTGATTTGGCTTTAAAACATATGCAGATAAGTTTTCATTCAGATAGACATGATAATCAAAACCAAACAGGTGTTTTATTTTGTTAGAGTATCCGAGGCACGAGCTGTAAAGGCACAACCCTATTCTGTAAAAGGGGGCAGGGAGCAGCAGCTCACTTGCATTTAAAGATAAATGCCCGAAAACAGCATGTTTTTGCTTCCACTCAAAATGGGCATTTTCAAAATGAAATAATAAATGATCTGTAGGGTATTTTGAGCTGAACTTCACAGACACATTCTGGGTATGCCTGCGAAATAATAAGGGACATGAAGGGACATAATAGGTCCCCTTTAAAGCTAGGAAACTATTTTTTTTTTTTTTTTTTTATAAATCTCATCAATATTTCTTGAAGTGAAGAGCAGGTAGAGGAAGAGAGAAAGGGAGGAAGTGAGAGAGTGATAATGAGAGATAAATGTAGAGAGTATGTACCAGAAGGGCGTTAATAATGCAGAAGGGTCCCCATGCAGGGAGTCCCCCACACAGCTCTGTCTGTTACGATGCCTGGCAAACAAGTAATCTACTTTATATAATGCACACACTTATACACATTATGATAAAGCTTGCATACAATCAGCTGCTTTTATAAAAGTGCCTGAGTGCTCTATTATGGGCAAACACCTTCCTGTTTAATATCTTATGATGTCCTGTTTCAGATGATGATTTTTTTCAGTGTAACTTTGTGATGAAGACAACTTAAACTTCCCCTGAGAGTAACTCCTCATAACTGGAAGGAGACAAATGACCAATCAGTCAAATGTCAGATATTAAGACTTACTGACTCTTTGTATTCCTAAAACTGTTCTTTTATTCATCTTGTATGTTAATCACCTTTATTTGCATGTTTGCACAACCACAAAAGCTCCTCATTAGTTAGAATTGGATTCTGGCACTTTCATTGCAGCTCATATTGACAGTTAAAATGGATTTGAACACAGAATGCTTATTGAAGCATTTTGGTGCATTCTAGTGTTGCTTTGCCATATAAACTAAAGCAATTAAAATAAAATATAATAAAATAAAAATAAAATACAAATGTAATATGAAAAATTAAACTTGCCAACTAACTGAAATAAGCTCTTATTTTTAATGCAACAGTTTATTGAGCAGTTTATTTACGTTTGCACATATTGAAACCTGGCACATAATAATGTCCCAAGACACACAAGAACAATTGACATTTTTTTTCTGTGTATAATCAACTTTGACTAATAAATTGTTAGATTCCACTCACTAGTGTTTGAGTTGGAGGCTAAGAATAAGTTTAGAACAGATATATTTTTTCTCATCTACACTTGAACACTGACTGAGCTCTTGAGAATTTGACTCTTTATCATTAAACACTATTTATATTTATATCAATCAATATCACAGTGTATTTGATGCAAAAAAAAGTGTTGTGTGTAGTGCCGACTCAAATGTTTTTTTCCTATCAAAATGACAATTGTTCATTTGGAATTATTCAACCTTTAAGAACAAGTAAAAGTCACTGTCGGTTCCTCTCGGTAGTGGGCGAAACTAATGCGCAAATGGTGAGCGCTCACCTATCATTAAAAAAATGCTTTACTGACTGATGTTGAAGTGTAGTTGTTAGGCTTTCAGATCACATCACACATGAATGTATCTTAGTTTTTAAAAAATGGCATTTTAGATAAGCATAATCTTATGTGTGTGTGTGTGTGTGTTTGTTGCCAGTTCTTGCCACTATAATGGTTTTTGGGCATTAATATTAATATTGAGTTTTTGTCACACTTTTCTTAAGTTGAGTGTGAGAGTGTCAGATAATTCATTCCTATATTATGGGGCACTATACAATGAATTTCACCTTGACAGTAAAGAACAATCAAGGAAGATTGTTGATTAAATAATTTGGAGTAAGTTTGTCATCTGACCTATCTGAAGGATTTGTGAGATTTCAAGAGCATCTCACTGTATTATCAACACAATGAAGACACAGTTGTAATTAAAGCGGTTTTATTAATGAAAGGATTGACAAGAATATCTAACAACTACTTGATGGATATCAAGAATGGATAAAAATGCAGGAGATTGATAAATGCAAGTGACTGAGTTGGATGTTACTATGGCATTTGCACATTATCATATGGAAAGATTAACTGTGCTTTCTCTGGACCTTATTCTGGATTTAACAAAGAAATCAAGTGATTATTTGTTATTAACTGACATCAGCTATACAAAATCCTATACTGACAATATATATTAATGCCAAATTGCCAGGGCCTCTGGAAAGAGGTTTGGCAAAGAGATATTTACATTCCACATGGTGAAGAGATGAGTCTGGTTGTGGCAGATGTCTTCCACTGTTGTGTTGGGCTGTGTTGTAGTGGGAAGGAGGAGTTGGATCCGTTTCACAGCCTTGAACACAAAGTACTTGTGAATCATGAACTCCTGAGCACTGAGAAGGTCCTGGCTCTGGAACACACAGATTAAGGAGCCTTGGAGGTGAAGTTTCTGAAGTCTGTGCAGAAGATCCGGACAGTCTAAAACACGCAGATAAAGGATCCCTGAAGAGACAATTCTGAAGTTGGTGAAGAAGATCCAGGGAAACTGGAACACACAGATGGAAGATCACTGAAGAGAAGATTGTGAAGTTGGTGCAGAAGATAGGGAGCACTAAGCTTGTTTTTGTTGCTGTTTCTGTTTCCAAACTCCACAAATTAGCTTCTTGAAGAACTTCCTTGTTACTCTCTTCCAAAACAACCAACTTTGTAGTTATAGCTAGAGCTAACAACTTAGTTTTGAGTTGATCTTAGCTTGGAGAGAACATTTTAATCTTTTTTGAGAAGGAGGGATTTGCAAATTGGATGTTTTGATTGGCTGATGCAGAGGTGGCCACTGTGTGCATAGCTTAAAGGGGTCATATGATGCGATTTCAATTTTTCCTTTCTCTTTGGAGTGTTACAAACTCTTGGTTCATAAAGAAGATCTGTAAAGTTGCAAACACTAAAGTCTCAAAACCAAAGAGATATTCTTTATAAAAGTTAAGAGTTAACCACGCCCCCGCCGCCTCAGCTCACTCTTGCCCGGCTTCAGCTCACGCTAAGCCGGGGCTTTCGCTCATGCTAGGCCGCTGTGTTTTTCGTTGTGAAAGCGAAACTACTTTGTTTGGTCTTCCAAAAGAGGACGATATCCGCTTCGTCATGCCTAGAGCTGATCCGTGCTGGTCGCTGAGGAAATACTTCAACTTTCACCATGGACAAAGCGAAGTCCAGCCCGCCTCAGCTCACTCTATCCCTCAGCGCACGCTAAGCCGGGGCTTCCCCTCACGCTAGGCTGCTGTGATTTTCGTTGCCACTGATGATTCAAACGCGAGTTTTGGGTAGTAGAGTAGCACTTGTTGTTTGTCATTTCTCCGATCACGAATGCAGACAGAGTTTTATGTTTACGCGGCGCGATGCAATGCAAGGCAACGCAACGCGTAAAAAGACAGTATAAGTCATTATAATCAGTAATTATGTCCCCACTGGATGCAACAAATGCCTCGTTTGTAATGGGTTTTAATGTTTATGTCTCGTCTCTCCGGCTGGACACGGCATCAACAGTATGTGAGGGGCGTAACATTTCCGTCACACGCTTGAGGTATTCGGCCAATCACAACGCATTAGATAGCTGGCCAATCAGAGCACACCTCGCTTTTTCAGACCGATGAGCTTTGTAAAAATCGTCGCGTTTCAAAAAGGCGGGGCATAGAGTAGAAACAATAATGTACAGTATGTGGAAAATGTGTTTTTTTTACTTTAAACCGCATAAACACATTTCATTACACCAAATACACAAAATAATGTTATTTTTAGCTGCATCATATGACCCCTTTAAAGTTCACATTTATAACAATGTCTTTAATGTTTTTCTTAATCATAATTCACTTTCCAAAACAATTCCCGATTAACCTACACAATACACTGAAAAATTTCCCCATGCATTCATGTAGCTTAATTGATAAGTTAATAACTTAATAACTTGATAGGCATTTGTTGCATCACAAACAATACTCTTTAAGCAAATACAGTTCTGTAAATGGATATGGAGATTTGCTTCATTTTGTGTCCACTGAGGGAGACCGTGATGAGCAAATGGTGGATGGATCATTAAGTGATAAATGGAATGCTGACATCCTCATTCCTGCCTTGCACAAATGATAAGAGTGAAAGAGAACAAAGCAGTTCCTGCATGGGGGTCACTTTGTTGATATTACACAAAATAATAATATTACCCACAGACTCAAATCTCAAGTTGTCGGTTTAACAGATGAGCCCAATCCTCCGTTACCAATTCGAAAATGTCACTTTAGAACTAGTAACGAAGGAATGTTAAGTTGCTTTTTTGAAAGCTTATGTATTACTGTATTAAAAGCTTACAATATTATGTAGAGTATTATGAGAGATAAGGACTGTGTAAGTGTGATTACCTGCATCTGATACAGCATTCGTTCTTCAACTATATCTCATATTCAGAATAAAACATTAGCTTGAATGTCCATTGAGGAAAGCAATATCTTTGTTGTTCTATGCTTTCAACTGTTAGGGGTGATTTCTGATGACAGCGCTTCTCAGTGTATTTGTTGGTTGCGTCTTACAAGGTGTTGTGGAAAGTAAAAATAACTTTGCTGTGGACTCACTCATAAAAACAGTGTCTTGCCGTCATCTAATGGTGTAACAATGTAATTAAAATCACCATCACAAACACACACACACACCTTTCTCAATCCCAAATACTATTATTAAATACTACTTTTATTTATATAAAATATTATTTATTGAATAGTAATATTTAAAAAACGACAACAGCCATCATAAAAGTTGCTAAGTAATTCAGTCAAAAGTACAAAGGCAGCGCTCTCATACAGCATTAAAGTTATATACAAATATAAAATTAGTAAACTTTGCCCTCAGCCAAAACCATTTGATCTGAAACAAATAATAGATTGATTAGACCAAAGATTGACCATTAGATATACCCAAAACAAATGATAACTCATGTTTAACCACTATAGAGACATTAGAGTCAGCAGAAAATTCCTGAAGAACTGGCCCAGGTGAGGTTGCTCTCGGCAGGTCCATAAATGCTAAACATCTGCTGACGCCCTGGAGCTCACATCTCCAAAAGTCTCAAAGCAAGTATTCAAATAGGCTTTATCTTTATTAACAAACTACATATTTAAAGTCTAAACAACTGCATTCTCACCTAAAAAGAACTATATTCCATGACACAAAAACAGTTACAGTCTTAGACAGTGTTTAACAGGAACTTGCCATAGAGGAGCTACACTCCTTGGTAGAAAATACAAAAGGGAGATCCAAACAGAAAAGCTGTCCATTAAATGTCAGACCAGAGAGAATTCAAAGGTACAACAGTCCACAAAAAAGGAAAAATATACAATCCAAAAAGACTCAACAGAAGGCAGTAAAGTCTCTTATCACAAATCCTTGGCAGCAACATGCTCAAGCAGACATCAGGACTGAACAACAACAACAATAGGCAGTGAGGCATTTAAATAAGGTTGGCCATTAGGAGTGATTTTAAACAGGTTTGAGTGCTACAAGTCTCTAACAAAGGATAAGTTATCTGGGGTTGAAATTGTGCCATCCAGTGATGATTGCAGGGAATCTCAGGCAGAACATTATAGAACCCTCTTTTAAGGAATGGCTCCTTACGTTACCAACAGCTTAGGTTGAGTGGAGACGATGGAAGTCACTAATAAGATTCTTGACCAGGATGTGGCGAGTGGGGACCCAAGTCTGCTCCTCCGGCCTATATCCCTCCCAGTCCACGAGGAATTGTCATTTTCCATGAACCAGTCGAGTGTCCATTAACCGCCGGACTGTGTATGCCGGCTGACCATCAATGATGCATG
The DNA here is from genome assembly GCF_001515645.1 of Sinocyclocheilus grahami. NCBI lineage: Eukaryota > Metazoa > Chordata > Actinopteri > Cypriniformes > Cyprinidae > Sinocyclocheilus > Sinocyclocheilus grahami. Next base: position 946,662 of record NW_015505327.1, on the reverse strand, counting down.
GTGCTGGGGGTGGCCTGATGGCAAGAGACAGAGAGCTACACTGTGTTCCAAATTATTATGCAAGTGACATATCAATTGGATTTCAGTACAGCAAACAACATTTTCATATCATTTCAGGTAACTGGTATCAATCTCAGACAGGTTTGTTCAATAGTTTGCCAGGTCTTCTTAGGTACATGGAAACCCTACTTAAAGAGGTTGTTCCACATTATTAAGCAAGTCACAGTTCTCATGAAATATGGTGAGGAAGAAAGATCTTTCTGAAGATGAAAAGTATGAAGCAATGCAATATCCTGCAAAAGGCATCAAAACAAAATCTTTTGCGAAAAGCAAATAGCGATTATTGAACTGTCAAAAGATTTGTGAGTGACTTAGCGCACAGAAGATCTTAGTCAGATAAAGAGTCGCATGACAGACACAGTGATGAAGCTGGTATGTGTTTGCAGTACACAAGCCATGGTTAAGAAAGCTGACTCCACTGTGATGTGACCCTCTCTCTCTCTCTCTCTCACACACACACACACACACACACACACGATGCGCAAAACTCAGCATTTGAACAGTCAATAGCAAATACTTAAACTAATAACAAAACAGTAGCTGATTCAGAACGCCTCACACGAATTTTCCGCTCCAGTTGAAATTTTTGAACTTGCGCGAAAGACGCGTGCTTGAGGCGAATATCGTGCGCTCATGGCAAACGCATTGCATCATTCGCGTCGCCCGGCGCAAATTCGCCTCTATTCGTGTCTTTGCGTTGACTTTGTATGTAATCTGCTCGCGCTAATAATTACATTCGCGTCTGGTGTGAACACACTGTTAGAATATTGCGCATCTAATATTTAAAAAATATTTAGTGTGCAAATATTTTTAAAAAGTATTTGATTCTTGAGCCAAAACCAAGTCATGCAAGTCAAGTCCACATCCATGCCAAGTATTTACCATGATATGAATAATTTTGAAACACATTAAGGATAGACATCACAAAATAGTAATTTTGACAGAAATTTGTCTTATGTCTATATCTAGATGCTACAAATTGAAATTAAAGCCATAACCTATAATTATCGACATTGTTGCTTAAGTGACTGCTGATTAAATTTGAAGAATGTTAAACTCGCATCAGACTTATGACAACAGGCTATATTCACCTGCAAGTCTTCAGTAAGGGAAAACAATAAGCTGAATGTTGACATCTATGTAACAAATTATTAAATATTCTAAGATTTCATACCTAACCCTTGGGAGACCTGCTTTACTATTGTTCACTGGTTTTCGTTATCTTTTACTAGGTGGCAGCAATAAACCCTAACCACCCACTGGCTCAGATGCCCCTGCCTCCCTCCATGAAGAACTGCATTCAGCTGGCCGCCTGTGAGGCCAATGAACTCCTGCCCATGAACCCTGACCTCCCTGCTGACCTTTTCACATCCTGTCTCACTACACCAATCAAAATCGCCCTACGCTGGTGAGATATGCTGATTACACATGCATTCAGTTGTATTCAGTCCTATAATGTACATACAAACCAAATGAATAGTGAGCTACTCAAACCAGGTATTTTGATCGCAATAGCCCTTATTCTCTGGGGGGGGGGTTACGCACTTTCTTTTGACCCGTATGCTTTACAAAGTAGGCAGCTTATGGAGGTTAAGTATTCAGTGTAGTCCCTCATTATATATATATATATATATATATATATATATATCAATGAGTGATCATGAGCATTTAGCAGGTCATTATTTCAAATTAGATACCACGGAGGGATCTTGTATCAATAATCAATAAAAGGGTTAATTTTGAGGTATTGACTTGAGGATTTTGGGGGTAAGACTGCTTATCACATAAATAAATAAATGGATATTTTAAAGGGGTCATGGAATTTATTTTTATTTTTATTAAACAATGTTTCTGAGGTGAACTTTTAATCTTAGTATGTTTTCTTTTCTTCATCAAAGACGTAATTTAGGATAACACTTTATAGCAACTTTAATTAATAAATCATTAAAAATATTTTATAATTACAGATCGTTAGTTTTACAT